>NC_090842.1:41995000-42295000 GCF_028021215.1 Eschrichtius robustus
CCCAGGCCACAGGGATCCAGAATCAAACCTCAGTCATGTCGCCAGGCCATAGGGTACCACCATCAAACCTCAGTCAGATTCCCAGTGCACAGGCTTCCAGAATCAAACGGATTTTATGTTTCCAGGCAACAGGGTTCCAGAATCCAAACCGATGTCATGTTCCCGGGCCACAGGATTCCACAATCTAATGTCAGTCATGTTCCCAGGCCACAGGTTTCCACAATCTAACATCAGTCATGTTCCCAGGCCAATGGTTTCCATAATCAAACCTCAGTCATATTCCCAGGCGACAGGGTTCCAGAATCCAACCGATGTCGTGTTCCCAGGCCACAGGATTCCACAAGCAAACCTCAGTCGTGTTCCCAGGACACAGCTTTCCAGAATCAACCCGATAACGTGTTCCCTGGCGACAGTCTTCCAGAATCAAACCTCAGTCATGTTGCCAGGCCACAGGTTTCCACCATCAAACCTCAGACATGTTCCCAGGACACAGGGTTCCAGAATAAAACCGTTCTCATGTTCCCAGGCCACAGGGTTCCAGAATCAATCCTCAGTCAGGTTCCCAGGCTACAGGGTTCCAGAATAAAACCTCAGTGATGTTCCAAGTCCACAGGGTTCCAGAATCAATCCTCAGTTAGGCTCCCAGTCTACAGGGTTCCAGAATAAAACCTCAGTCATGTTCCCAGTCCACAGGGTTCCAGAACCTAGGCTCAGTCTGATTCCCAGGGCACAGTATTCCACAATCTAAACAGATGTCATGTTCCCAAGCCACAGTTCTCCAGAATCTCGCCTCAGTCATGTTACCAGGCCACAGGGATCCAGAATCAAACCTCAGTCATGTTGCCAGGCCATAGGGTACCACCATCAAACCTCAGTCATATTCCCAGGCCACAGGCTTCCAGAATCAAACGGATTTCATGTTCCCAGGCAACAGGGTTCCAGAATTCAAACCGATGTCCTGTTCCCAGGCCACAGGATTCCACAATCTAACCTCAGTCATGTTCCCAGGTCAATGGTTTCCAGAATCAAACCTCAGTCATATTACCAGGCCACAGGTTTCCAGAATCCACCGATGTCATGTTCCCAGGCCACAGGGTTCCAGAATCAATCCTCAGTTATATTCCCAGGCTACAGGGTTCCAGAATCAATCCTCAGTTATGTTCCCAGGCTACAGGGTTCCAGAATAAAACCTCAGTCATGTTCCCAGTCCACAGGGTTCCAGAACCAAGGCTCAGTCAGGTTCCCAGGGCACAGTATTCCACAATCTAAACAGATGTCATGTTACCAGGCCACAGTTTTCCAGAATCACGCCTCAGTCATGTTCCCAGGCCACAGGGATCCAGAATCAAACCTCAGTCATGTTGCCAGGCCATAGGGTACCACCATCAAACCTCAGTCATATTCCCAGACCACAAGTTTCCAGAATCAAACCGATGTCACGTTCCCAGGTCACAGGTTTCCACAATCTATCATCAGTCATTTTCCCATGCCACAGGATTCCAGAAGCAAACCTCAGTCTTGTTCCCAGGACACAGGTTTCCAGAATCAACCCGATATCATGTTCCCAGGCCGCAGGTTTCCACAATCTAACATCAGTCATGTTCCCAGGCCAATGGTTTCCAGAATCAAGCCTGAGTCATGTTCCCAGGCCGAAGGGATCCAGAATCAATCCTCAGTCAGTTTCCCAGGCTACAGGGTTCCAGAATAAAACCTCAGTCATGTTCCAAGTCCACAGGGTTCCAGAATGAATCCTCAGTTAGGTTCCCAGGCTACAGGGTTCCAGAATAAAACCTCAGTCATGTTCCCAGTCCACAGGGTTCCAGAACCTAGGCTCAGTCAGATTCCCAGGGCACAGTATTCCACAATCTAAACGGATGTCATGTTCCCAAGCCACAGTTTTCCAGAATCTCGCCTCAGTCATGTTCCCAGGCCACAGGGATCCAGAATCAAACCTCAGTCATCTTCCCAGGCCATAGGGTACCACCATCAAACCTCAGTCATATTCCCACGCCACAGGCTTCCAGAATCAAACGGATTTCATTTTCCCAGGCAACAGGTTTCCAGAATCCAAACCGATGTCATGTTCCCAGGCCACAGGATTCCACAATCTCACCTCAGTCATGTTCCCAGGCCAGTGGTTTCCAGAATCAAACCTCAGCCATATTCCCAGGCCACAGGGTTCCAGAATCCACCGATGTCTTGTTCCCAGGCCACAGGGTTCCAGAATCAATCCTCAGTTATGTTCCCAGGCTACAGGATTCCAGAATATAACCTCAGTCATGTTCCCAGTCCACAGGGTTCCAGAACCAAGGCTCAGGGAGGTTCCCAGGGCACAGTATTCCACAATCTAAACAGATGTCATGTTCCCAAGCCACAGTTTTCCAGAATTTTGCCTCAGTCATGTTCCCAGGCCACAGGGAACCAGAATCAAACCTCAGTCATGTTGCCAGGCCATATGGTACCACCATCAAACTTCAATCATATTCCCAGGCCACAGGATTCCAGAATCAAATGGATTTCATGTTCCCAGGCAACAGGGTTCCAGAATCCAAACCGATGTCATGTTCCCAGGCCACAGGATTCCACAATCTAACATCAGTCATGTTCCCAGGACACAGGATTACAGAAGCAAACCTCAGTCTTGTTCCCACGACACAAGTTTCCAGAATCTACACAATATCATGTTCCCTGGCCACAGACTTTCACAATCAAACCTCAGTCAAGTTGCCAGGCCACAGGGTTCCAGAACCTAGGCTCAGTCAGGTTCCCTAGGCACAGTATTCCACAATCTAAACAGATGTCATGTTCCCAAGCCACAGTTTTCCAGAATCTCGCCTCAATCATGTTCCCAGGCCACAGGGATCCAGAATCAAACCTCAGTCATGTCGCCAGGCCATAGGGTATCACCATCAAACCTCAGTCATATTCCCAGTCCACAGGCTTCCAGAATCAAACGGATTTCATGTTCCCAAGCAACAGGGTTCCAGAATCCAAACCGATGTCATGTTCCCAGGCCACAGGATTCCACAATCTAATGTCAGTCATGTTCCCAGGCCACAGGTTTACACAATCTAACATCAGTCATGTTCCCAGGGCAATGGTTTCCAGAATCAAACCTCAGTCATATTCCCAGGCCACAGGGTTCCTGAATCCAACTGATGTCGTGTTCCCAGGCCACAGGATTTCACAAGCAAACCTCAGTCGTGTTCCCAGGACACAGCTTTCCAGAATCAACCCGATATCATGTTTCCAGGCGACAGTCTTCCAGAATCACACCTCAGTCATGTTGCCAGGCCACAGGTTTCCACCATCAAACCTCAGACATGTTCCCAGGCCACAGGGTTCCAGAATAAAACCGTTCTCATGTTCCCAGGCCACAAGATTCCAGAATCCACCGATGACATGTTCCCAGGCAACAGGGTTCCAGAATCAATCCTCAGTCAGGTTCCCAGGCTACAGGGTTCCAGAATAAAACCTCAGTCATGTTCCCAGGCCACAGTGTTCCAGAATCAATCCTCAGTTATGTTCCCAGGCTACAGGATTCCAGAATAAAACCTCAGTCATGTTCCCACTCCACAGGGTCCCAGAACCAAGGCTCCGTCAGGTTCCCAGGGCACAGTATTCCACAATCTAAACAGATGTCATGTTCCCAGGCCACAGTTTTCCAGAATCACGCCTCAGTCATGTTCCCAGGCCACAGGGAACCGGAATCAAACCTCAGTCATGTTGCCAGGCCATAGGGTACCACCATCAAACCTCAGTCATATTCCCAAGCCACAGGTTTCCAGAATCAAACCGATGTCATGTTCCCAGGCCACAGATTTCCACAATCTACCATCAGTCATGTTCCCAGGCCAATGGTTTCCAGAATCAATCTTCAGTCGTATCCCCAGGCCACAGTGTTCCAGAATCCAAACGATGTCGTGTTCCCAGGCCACAGGATTCCACAAGCAAACTTCAGTCTTTTTCCCAGGACACAGGTTTCCAGAATCAACCCGATATCATGTTCCCTGGCCACAGTCTTCCAGAATCAAACCTCAGTCATGTTGCCAGGCCACAGCTTTCCACCATCAAACCTCAGACATGTTCCCAGGCCACAGGGTTCCAGAATAAAACCGTTCTCATGTTCCCAGGCCACAGGGTTCCAGAATCCACCTATGACATGTTCCCAGGCAACAGGGTTCCAGAATCAATCCTCAGTTAGGTTCCCAGGCTACAGGGTTCCAGAATAAAAGCTCAGTCATGTTCCCAGTCCACAGCGTTCCAGAACCAAGGCTCAGTCAGGTTCCCAGGCCACAGTATTCCACAATCTAAACAGATGTCATGTTCCCAGGCCACAGTTTTCCAGAATCACGCCTCAGTCATGTTCCCAGGCCACAGGTTTCCAGAATCAAACCGATGTCATGTTCCCAGGACACAGGTTTCCACAATCTAACATCAGTCATTTTCCCAGGCCAATGGTTTCCAGAATCAAACCTCAGTCATATTCCCAAGCCACAGGGTTCCAGAATCAACCGATGTCATGTTCCCAGGCCACAGGGTTCAAGAATCAATCGTTAGTTATGTTCCCAGGCTACAGGGTTCCAGAATAAAACCTCAGTCATGTTCCCAGTCCACACGGTTTCAGAACCAATGTTCAGTCAGGTTCCCAGGGCACAGTATTCCACAATCTAAGCAGATGTCATGTTCCCAGGCCACAGTTTTCCAGAATCACGCCTCAGTCATGTTCCCAGGCCACAGGGATCCAGAATCAAACCTCAGTCATGTTGCCAGGCCATAGGGTACCACCATCAAACCTCAGTCATATTCCCAGGCCACAGGTCTCCAGAATCAAACCGATGTCATGTTCCCAGGACACAGGTTTCCACAATCTAACATCAGTCATGTTCCCAGGCCAATGGTTTCCAGAATCAAACCTCAGTCATATTCCCAGGCCACAGGGTTCCAGAATTCAACCGATGTCGTGTTCCCAGGACACAGGATTCCACAAGCAAACCTCAGTCTTTTTCCCAGGACACAGTTTTCCAGAATCAACCCGATATCATGTTCCCTGACCACAGTCTTCCAGAATCAAACCTCAGTCATGTTGCCAGGCCACAGATTTCCACCATCAAACCTCAGACATGTTCCCAGGCCACAGGCTTCCAGAATAAAACCGTTCTCATGTTCCCAGGCCGCAGAGTTCCAGAATCCACCGATGACATGTTCCCAGGAAAAAGGGTTCCAGAATCAATCCTCAGTTAGGTTCCCAGGCTACAGGATTCTAGAATAAAAACTCAATCATGTTCCAAGTCCACAGGGTTCCAGAATCAATCCTCAGTTAGGTTCCCAGGCTACAGATTTCCAGAATAAAACTTCAGTCATGTTCCCAGTCCACAGGGTTCCAGAACCTAGGCTCAGTCAGGTTCCCAGTGCACAGTATTCCACAATCTAAACACATGTCATGTTCCCAAGCCACATTTTTCCAGAATCTCGCCTAAGTCATGTTCCCAGGCCACAGGGATCCAGAATCAAACCTCAGTCATGTTGCCAGGCCATGGGGTACCACCATCAAACCTCAGTCATATTCCCAGGCCACAGGTTTCCAGAATCAAACAGATTTCATGTTCCCAGGCAACAGGGAACCAGTATCAAAACCAAAGTCATGTTCCCAGGCCACAGGATACCACAATCTAACCTCAGTCATATTCCCAGGCCACAGGTTTCCAGAATCAAACCGATTTCATTTTCCCAGGCAACAGGGTACCAGAATCCAAACCGATGTCATGTTCCCAGGCCACAGGATTCCACAATCTAACCTCAGTCATGTTCCCAGGCCAGTGGTTTCCAGAATCAAACCTCAGTCATATTCCCAAGCCACAGGGTTCCAGAATCCACCAATGTCATATTCCCAGGCCACAGGGTTCCAGAATCAATCCTCAGTTATGTTCCCAGGCTACAGGGTTCCAGAATAAAACCTCAGTCATATTCCCAGTCCACAGGGTTCCAGAACCAAGGCTCAGTCAGGTGCTCAGGGCACAGTATTCCACAATCTAAACAGATGTCATGTTCTCAAGCCACAGTTTTCCCGAATCTCTCCTCAGTCATGTTCCCAGGCCACAGGGATCCAGAATCAAACCTCAGTCATGTTGCCAGGCCACAGGGTATCACCATCAAACCTCAGTCATATTCCCAGGCCACAGGCTTCCAGAATCAAATTGATGTCACGTTCCCAGGCTACAGGTTTCTACAATCTAACATCAGTCATGTTCTCAGGCCAGTGGTTTCCAGAATAAAACCTCAGTCATATTCCCAGGCCACAGGGTTCCAGAATCCAACCGATGTCGTGTTCCCAGGCCACAGGATTCCACAAGCAAACGTCAGTCTTTTTCCCAGGACACAGGTTTCCAGAATCAACCCAATATCAGGTTCCCTGGCCACAGTCTTCCAGAATCAAACCTCAGTCATGTTGCCAGGCCACAGGTTTCCACCATCAAACCTCAGACATGTTCTCAGGCCACAGGGTTCCAGAATAAAACCGTTCTCATGTTCCCAGGCCACAGGGTTCCAGAATCCACCGATGACATGTTCCCAGGCAACAAGGTTCCAGAATCAATCCCCAGTCAGGTTCCCAGGCTACAGGGTTCCAGAATAAAACCTCAGTGATGTTCCAAGTCCACAGGGTTCCAGAATCAATCCTCACTTAAGTTCCCAGGCTACAGGGATCCAGAATAAAACCTCAGTCATGTTCCCAGTCCACAGGGTTCCAGAACCTAGGCTCAGTCAGGTTCCCAGGGCACAGTATTCCACAATCTAAACAGATGTCATGTTCCCAGGCCACAGTTTTCCAGAATCACGCCTCAGTCATGTTCCCAGGCCACAGGGATCCAGAATCAAACCTCAGTCATGTTGCCAGGCCATAGGGTACCACCATCAAACCTCATTCATATTCCTAGGTCACAGGTTTCCAGAATCAAACCGATGTCATGTTCCCAGGACACAGGTTTCCACAATCTAACATCAGTCATGTTCCCAGGCCAATGGTTTCCAGAATCAAACCTCAGTCATATTCCCAGGCCACAGGGTTCCAGAATCCACCGATGTCATGTTCCCAGGCCACAGTGTTCCAGAATCAATCCTCAGTTATGTTCCCAGGCTACAGGATTCCAGAATAAAACCTCAGTCATGTTCCCACTCCACAGGGTCCCAGAACCAAGGCTCAGTCAGGTTCCCAGGGCACAGTATTCCACAATCTAAACAGATGTCATGTTCCCAGGCCACAGTTTTCCAGAATCTCGCCTCAGTCATGTTCCCAGGCCACAGGGAACCGGAATCAAACCTCAGTCATGTTGCCAGGCCATAGGGTACCACCATCAAACCTCAGTCATATTCCCAAGCCACAGGTTTCCAGAATCAAACCGATGTCATGTTCCCAGGCCACAGATTTCCACAATCTACCATCAGTCATGTTCCCAGGCCAATGGTTTCCAGAATCAATCTTCAGTCGTATCCCCAGGTCACAGTGTTCCAGAATCCAAACGATGTCGTGTTCCCAGGCCACAGGATTCCACAAGCAAACTTCAGTCTTTTTCCCAGGACACAGGTTTCCAGAATCAACCCGATATCATGTTCCCTGGCCACAGTCTTCCAGAATCAAACCTCAGTCATGTTGCCAGGCCACAGCTTTCCACCATCCAACCTCAGACATGTTCCCAGGCCACAGGGTTCCAGAATAAAACCGTTCTCATGTTCCCAGGCCACAGGGTTCCAGAATCCACCTATGACATGTTCCCAGGCAACAGGGTTCCAGAATCAATCCTCAGGTAGGTTCCCAGGCTACAGGGTTCCAGAATAAAAGCTCAGTCATGTTCCCAGTCCACAGCGTTCCAGAACCAAGGCTCAGTCAGGTTCCCAGGCCACAGTATTCCACAATCTAAACAGATGTCATGTTCCCAGGCCACAGTTTTCCAGAATCACGCCTCAGTCATGTTCCCAGGCCACAGGTTTCCAGAATCAAACCGATGTCATGTTCCCAGGACACAGGTTTCCACAATCTAACATCAGTCATTTTCCCAGGCCAATGGTTTCCAGAATCAACCCTCAGTCATATTGCCAAGCCACAGGGTTCCAGAATCAACCGATGTCATGTTCCCAGGCCACAGGGTTCAAGAATCAATCCTTAGTTATGTTCCCAGGCTACAGGATTCCAGAATAAAACCTCAGTCATGTTCCCAGTCCACACGGTTTCAGAACCAATGTTCAGTCAGGTTCCCAGGGCACAGTATTCCACAATCTAAACAGATGTCATGTTCCCAGGCCACAGTTTTCCAGAATCACGCCTCAGTCATGATCCCAGGCCACAGGGATCCAGAATCAAACCTCAGTCATGTTGCCAGGCCACAGGATACCACAATCTAACCTCAGTCATATTCCCAGGCCACAGGTTTCCAGAATCAAACCGATTTCATTTTCCCAGGCAACAGGGTACCAGAATCCAAACCGATGTCATGTTCCCAGGCCACAGGATTCCACAGTCTAACCTCAGTCATGTTCCCAGGCCAGTGGTTTCCAGAATCAAACCTCAGTCATATTCCCAGGCCACAGGGTTCCAGAATCCACCGATGTCATATTCCCAGGCCACAGGGTTCCAGAATCAATCCTCAGTTATGTTCCCAGGCTACAGGGTTCCAGAATAAAACCTCAGTCATATTCCCAGTCCACAAGGTTCCAGAACCAAGGCTCAGGCAGGTGCTCAGGGCACAGTATTCCACAATCTAAACAGATGTCATGTTCTCAAGCCACAGTTTTCCCGAATCTCTCCTCAGTCATGTTCCCAGGGCACAGGGATCCAGAATCAAACCTCAGTCATGTTGCCAGGCCACAGGGTACCACCATCAAACCTCAGTCATATTCCCAGGCCACAGGCTTCCAGAATCAAATTGATGTCACGTTCCCAGGCTACAGGTTTCCACAATCTAACATCAGTCATTTTCTCAGGCCAGTGGTTTCCAGAATAAAACCTCAGTCATATTCCCAGGCCACAGGGTTCCAGAATCCAACCAATGTCGTGTTCCCAGGCCACAGGATTCCACAAGCAAACGTCAGTCTTTTTCCCAGGACACAGGTTTCCAGAATCAACCCAATATCAGGTTCCCTGGCCACAGTCTTCCAGAATCAAACCTCAGTCATGTTGCCAGGCCACAGGTTTCCACCATCAAACCTCAGACATGTTCTCAGGCCACAGGGTTCCAGAATAAAACCGTTCTCATGTTCCCAGGCCACAGGGTTCCAGAATCCACCGATGACATGTTCCCAGGCAACAAGGTTCCAGAATCAATCCCCAGTCAGGTTCCCAGGCTACAGGGTGCCAGAATAAAACCTCAGTGATATTCCAAGTCCACAGGGTTCCAGAATCAATCCTCAGTTAAGTTCCCAGGCTACAGGGATCCAGAATAAAACCTCAGTCATGTTCCCAGTCCACAGGGTTCCAGAACCTAGGCTCAGTCAGGTTCCCAGGGCACAGTATTCCACAATCTAAACAGATGTCATGTTCCCAGGCCACAGTTTTCCAGAATCACGCCTCAGTCATGTTCCCAGGCCACAGGGATCCAGAATCAAACCTCACTCATGTTGCCAGGCCATAGGGTACCACCATCAAACCTCATTCATATTCCCAGGCCACAGGTTTCCAGAATCAAACCGATGTCATGTTCCCAGGACACAGGTTTCCACAATCTAACATCAGTCATGTTCCCAGGCCAATGGTTTCCAGAATCAAACCTCAGTCATATTCCCAGGCCACAGGGTTCCAGAATCCACCGATGTCATGTTCCCAGGCCACAGTGTTCCAGAATCAATCCTCAGTTATGTTCCCAGGCTACAGGATTCCAGAATAAAACCTCAGTCATTTTCCCAGTCCACAGGGTCCCAGAACCAAGGCTCAGTCAGGTTCCCAGGGCACAGTATTCCACAATCTAAACAGATGTCATGTTCCCAGGCCACAGTTTTCCAGAATCACGCCTCAGTCATGTTCCCAGGCCACAGGGAACCGGAATCAAACCTCAGTCATGTTGCCAGGCCATAGGGTACCACCATCAAACCTCAGTCATATTCCCAAGCCACAGGTTTCCAGAATCAAACCGATGTCATGTTCCCAGGCCACAGATTTCCACCATGTACCATCAGTCATGCTCCCAGGCCAATGGTTTCCAGAATCAATCCTCAGTCGTATTCCCAGGCCACAGTGTTCCAGAATCCAAACGATGTCGTGTTCGCAGGTCACAGGATTCCACAAGCAAACCTCAGTCTTGTTCCCAGGACACAGTTTTCCAGAATCAACCCGATATCATGTTCCCTGGCCACAGTCTTCCAGAATCAAACCTCAGTCATGTTGGCAGGCCACAGGTTTCCACCATCAAACCTCAGACATGTTCCAAGGCCACAGGGTTCCAGAATAAGACCGTTCTCATGTTCCCAGGCCACAGGGATCCAGAATCCACCGATGACATGTTCCCAGGCAACAGTGTTCCAGAATCAATCCTCAGTTAGGTTCCCAGTCTACAGGGTTCCAGAATACAACCTCAGTCATTTTCCAAGTCCACAGTGTTCCAGAATCAATCCTCAGTTAATTTCCCAGGCTACAGGGTTCAGAAAAAAACCTCAGTCATGTTCCCAGTCCACAGGGTTCCAGAACCTAGGCTCAGTCAGGTTCCCAGGGCACAGTATTCCACAATCTAAACAGATGTCATGTTCCCAGGCCACAGTTTTCCAGAATCACGCCTCAGTCATGTTCCCAGGCCACAGGGATCCAGAATCAAACCTCAGTCATGTTGCCAGGCCATAGGGTACCACCATCAAACCTCATTCATATTCCTAGGTCACAGGTTTCCAGAATCAAACCGATGTCATGTTCCCAGGACACAGGTTTCCACAATCTAACATCAGTCATGTTCCCAGGCCAATGGTTTCCAGAATCAAACCTCAGTCATATTCCCAGGCCACAGGGTTCCAGAATCCACCGATGTCATGTTCCCAGGCCACAGTGTTCCAGAATCAATCCTCAGTTATGTTCCCAGGCTACAGGATTCCAGAATAAAACCTCAGTCATGTTCCCACTCCACAGGGTCCCAGAACCAAGGCTCAGTCAGGTTCCCAGGGCACAGTATTCCACAATCTAAACAGATGTCATGTTCCCAGGCCACAGTTTTCCAGAATCTCGCCTCAGTCATGTTCCCAGGCCACAGGGAACCGGAATCAAACCTCAGTCATGTTGCCAGGCCATAGGGTACCACCATCAAACCTCAGTCATATTCCCAAGCCACAGGTTTCCAGAATCAAACCGATGTCATGTTCCCAGGCCACAGATTTCCACAATCTACCATCAGTCATGTTCCCAGGCCAATGGTTTCCAGAATCAATCTTCAGTCGTATCCCCAGGTCACAGTGTTCCAGAATCCAAACGATGTCGTGTTCCCAGGCCACAGGATTCCACAAGCAAACTTCAGTCTTTTTCCCAGGACACAGGTTTCCAGAATCAACCCGATATCATGTTCCCTGGCCACAGTCTTCCAGAATCAAACCTCAGTCATGTTGCCAGGCCACAGCTTTCCACCATCCAACCTCAGACATGTTCCCAGGCCACAGGGTTCCAGAATAAAACCGTTCTCATGTTCCCAGGCCACAGGGTTCCAGAATCCACCTATGACATGTTCCCAGGCAACAGGGTTCCAGAATCAATCCTCAGGTAGGTTCCCAGGCTACAGGGTTCCAGAATAAAAGCTCAGTCATGTTCCCAGTCCACAGCGTTCCAGAACCAAGGCTCAGTCAGGTTCCCAGGCCACAGTATTCCACAATCTAAACAGATGTCATGTTCCCAGGCCACAGTTTTCCAGAATCACGCCTCAGTCATGTTCCCAGGCCACAGGTTTCCAGAATCAAACCGATGTCATGTTCCCAGGACACAGGTTTCCACAATCTAACATCAGTCATTTTCCCAGGCCAATGGTTTCCAGAATCAACCCTCAGTCATATTGCCAAGCCACAGGGTTCCAGAATCAACCGATGTCATGTTCCCAGGCCACAGGGTTCAAGAATCAATCCTTAGTTATGTTCCCAGGCTACAGGATTCCAGAATAAAACCTCAGTCATGTTCCCAGTCCACACGGTTTCAGAACCAATGTTCAGTCAGGTTCCCAGGGCACAGTATTCCACAATCTAAACAGATGTCATGTTCCCAGGCCACAGTTTTCCAGAATCACGCCTCAGTCATGATCCCAGGCCACAGGGATCCAGAATCAAACCTCAGTCATGTTGCCAGGCCACAGGATACCACAATCTAACCTCAGTCATATTCCCAGGCCACAGGTTTCCAGAATCAAACCGATTTCATTTTCCCAGGCAACAGGGTACCAGAATCCAAACCGATGTCATGTTCCCAGGCCACAGGATTCCACAGTCTAACCTCAGTCATGTTCCCAGGCCAGTGGTTTCCAGAATCAAACCTCAGTCATATTCCCAGGCCACAGGGTTCCAGAATCCACCGATGTCATATTCCCAGGCCACAGGGTTCCAGAATCAATCCTCAGTTATGTTCCCAGGCTACAGGGTTCCAGAATAAAACCTCAGTCATATTCCCAGTCCACAAGGTTCCAGAACCAAGGCTCAGGCAGGTGCTCAGGGCACAGTATTCCACAATCTAAACAGATGTCATGTTCTCAAGCCACAGTTTTCCCGAATCTCTCCTCAGTCATGTTCCCAGGGCACAGGGATCCAGAATCAAACCTCAGTCATGTTGCCAGGCCACAGGGTACCACCATCAAACCTCAGTCATATTCCCAGGCCACAGGCTTCCAGAATCAAATTGATGTCACGTTCCCAGGCTACAGGTTTCCACAATCTAACATCAGTCATTTTCTCAGGCCAGTGGTTTCCAGAATAAAACCTCAGTCATATTCCCAGGCCACAGGGTTCCAGAATCCAACCAATGTCGTGTTCCCAGGCCACAGGATTCCACAAGCAAACGTCAGTCTTTTTCCCAGGACACAGGTTTCCAGAATCAACCCAATATCAGGTTCCCTGGCCACAGTCTTCCAGAATCAAACCTCAGTCATGTTGCCAGGCCACAGGTTTCCACCATCAAACCTCAGACATGTTCTCAGGCCACAGGGTTCCAGAATAAAACCGTTCTCATGTTCCCAGGCCACAGGGTTCCAGAATCCACCGATGACATGTTCCCAGGCAACAAGGTTCCAGAATCAATCCCCAGTCAGGTTCCCAGGCTACAGGGTGCCAGAATAAAACCTCAGTGATATTCCAAGTCCACAGGGTTCCAGAATCAATCCTCAGTTAAGTTCCCAGGCTACAGGGATCCAGAATAAAACCTCAGTCATGTTCCCAGTCCACAGGGTTCCAGAACCTAGGCTCAGTCAGGTTCCCAGGGCACAGTATTCCACAATCTAAACAGATGTCATGTTCCCAGGCCACAGTTTTCCAGAATCACGCCTCAGTCATGTTCCCAGGCCACAGGGATCCAGAATCAAACCTCACTCATGTTGCCAGGCCATAGGGTACCACCATCAAACCTCATTCATATTCCCAGGCCACAGGTTTCCAGAATCAAACCGATGTCATGTTCCCAGGACACAGGTTTCCACAATCTAACATCAGTCATGTTCCCAGGCCAATGGTTTCCAGAATCAAACCTCAGTCATATTCCCAGGCCACAGGGTTCCAGAATCCACCGATGTCATGTTCCCAGGCCACAGTGTTCCAGAATCAATCCTCAGTTATGTTCCCAGGCTACAGGATTCCAGAATAAAACCTCAGTCATTTTCCCAGTCCACAGGGTCCCAGAACCAAGGCTCAGTCAGGTTCCCAGGGCACAGTATTCCACAATCTAAACAGATGTCATGTTCCCAGGCCACAGTTTTCCAGAATCACGCCTCAGTCATGTTCCCAGGCCACAGGGAACCGGAATCAAACCTCAGTCATGTTGCCAGGCCATAGGGTACCACCATCAAACCTCAGTCATATTCCCAAGCCACAGGTTTCCAGAATCAAACCGATGTCATGTTCCCAGGCCACAGATTTCCACCATGTACCATCAGTCATGCTCCCAGGCCAATGGTTTCCAGAATCAATCCTCAGTCGTATTCCCAGGCCACAGTGTTCCAGAATCCAAACGATGTCGTGTTCGCAGGTCACAGGATTCCACAAGCAAACCTCAGTCTTTTTCCCAGGACACAGTTTTCCAGAATCAACCCGATATCATGTTCCCTGGCCACAGTCTTCCAGAATCAAACCTCAGTCATGTTGGCAGGCCACAGGTTTCCACCATCAAACCTCAGACATGTTCCAAGGCCACAGGGTTCCAGAATAAGACCGTTCTCATGTTCCCAGGCCACAGGGATCCAGAATCCACCGATGACATGTTCCCAGGCAACAGTGTTCCAGAATCAATCCTCAGTTAGGTTCCCAGTCTACAGGGTTCCAGAATACAACCT
Source organism: Eschrichtius robustus (assembly GCF_028021215.1). Classification (NCBI taxonomy): domain Eukaryota; kingdom Metazoa; phylum Chordata; class Mammalia; order Artiodactyla; family Eschrichtiidae; genus Eschrichtius; species Eschrichtius robustus. The sequence goes on from NC_090842.1 coordinate 42,009,481, forward strand.
CAGTCATTTTCCAAGTCCACAGTGTTCCAGAATCAATCCTCAGTTAATTTCCCAGGCTACAGGGTTCAGAAAAAAACCTCAGTAATGTTCCCTGTCCACAGGGTTCCAGAACCAAGGCTCAGTCAGGTTCCCAGGGCACAGTATTCCTCAATCGAAACAGATGTCATGTTAACAAGCCACAGTTTTCCAGAATCTCGCCTCAGTCATGTTCCCAGGCCACAGGGATCCAGAATCTAACCTCAGTCATGCTGCCAGGCCATAGGGTACCACCATCAAACCTGTCATATTCCAAGGCCACAGGTTTCCAGAATCAAACCGATTTCATGTTCCCAGGCAACATGGTTCCAGAATGCACACCGATATCATGTTCCCAGACCACACAGGATTCCACAATCTAACCTCAGTCATGTTCCCAGGCCAATGGTTTCCAGAATCAAACCTCAGTCATATTCCCAGGCCACAGGGTTCCAGAATCAATCCTCAGTTATGTTCCCAGGCTACAGGGTTCCAGAATAAAACCTCAGTCATGTTCCCAGTCCACAGCGTTCCAGAACCAAGGCTCAGTCAGGTTCCCAAGGCACAGTATTCCACAATCTAAACAGATGTCATGTTCCCAGGCCACAGATTTCCAGAATCACGCCTCAGTCATGTTCCCAGGCCACAGGGATCCAGAATCAAACCTCAGTCATGTTGCCAGGCCATAGGGTACCACCATCAAACCTCAGTCATATTCCCAGGCCACAGGTTTCCAGAATCAAACCGATGTCATGTTCCCAGGACACAGGTTTCCACAATCTAACATCAGTCATGTTCCCAGGCCAATGGTTTCCAGAATCAAACCTCAGTCATATTCCCAGGCCACAGGGTTCCAGAATCCAACTGATGTCGTGTTCCCAGGCCACAGGATTCCACAAGCAAACTTCAGTCTTTTTCCCAGGACACAGGTTTCCAGAATCAACCCGATATCATGTTCCCTGGCCACAGTCTTCCAGAATCAAACCTCAGTCATGTTGCCAGGCCACAGCTTTCCACCATCAAACCTCAGATATGTTCGTAAGCCACAGGGTTCCAGAATAAAACCGTTCTCATGTTCCCAGGCCACAGGGTTCCAGAATCCACCGATGACATGTTCCCAGGCAACAGGGTTCCAGAATCAATCCTCAGTTAGTTTCCCAGGCGACAGCGTTCCAGAATAAAACCTCAGTCATGTTCCAAGTCCACAGGGTTCCAGAATCAAACCTCAGTTAGTTTCCCAGTCTACAGGGTTCCAGAATAAAACCTCAGTCATGTTCCCAGTCCACAGCGTTCCAGAACCAAGGCTCAGTCAGGTTCCCAGGGCACAGTATTCCACAATCTAAACAGATGTCATGTTCCTAGGCCACTGTTTTCCAGAATCACGCCTCAGTCATGTTCCCAGGACACAGGGATCCAGAATCAAACCTCAGTCATGTTGCCAGGCCATAGGGTACCACCATCAAACCTCAGTCATATTCCCAGGCCACAAGTTTCCAGAATCAAACCTATGTCATGTTCCCAGGTCACAGGTTTCCAGAATCAAACCGATGTCATGTTCCCAGGACACAGGTTTCCACAATCTAACATCAGTCATGTTCCCAGGCCAATGGTTTCCAGAATAAAACCTCAGCCATATTCCCAGGCCACAGGGTTCCAGAATTCAACCGATGTCGTGTTCCCAGGACACAGGATTCCACAAGCAAACCTCAGTCTTTTTCCCAGGACACAGTTTTCCAGAATCAACCCGATATCATATTCCCTGACCACAGTCTTCCAGAATCAAACCTCAGTCATGTTGCCAGGCCACAGATTTCCACCATCAAACCTCAGACATGTTCCCAGGACACAGGGTTCCAGAATAAAACCTTTCTCATGTTCCCAGGCCACAGGGTTCCAGAATCCACCGATGAAATGTTCCCAGGAAAAAGGGTTCCAGAATCAATCCTCAGTTAGGTTCCCAGGCTACAGGATTCCAGAATAAAAACTCAGTCAAGTTCCAAGTCCACAGCGTTCCAGAATCAATCCTCAGTTGGTTTCCCAGGCTACAGGTTTCCAGAATATAACCTCAGTCATGTTCCACGTCCACGGGGTTCCAGAATCAATCCTCAGTTAGGTTCCCAGGCTACAGGGTTCCAGAATAAAACTTCAGTCATGTTCCCAGTCCACAGGCTTCCAGAACCTAGGCTCAGTCAGGTTCCCAGTGCACAGTATTCCACAATCTAAACACATGTCATGTTCCCAAGCCACATTTTTTCAGAATCTCGCCTCAGTCATGTTCCCAGGACACAGGGATCCAGAATCAAACCTCAGTCATGTTGCCAGGCCATAGTGTACCACCATCAAACCTCAGTCATATTCCCAGGCCACAGGTTTCCAGAATCAAACCGATGTCATGTTCCCAGGACAGAGGGTTCAAGAATCAATCCTTAGTTATGTTCCCAGGCTACAGGGTTCCAGAATAAAACCTCAGTCATGTTCCCAGTCCACACGGCTTCAGAACCAATGTTCAGTCAGGTTCCCAGGGCACAGTATTCCATAATCTAAACAGATGTCCTGTTCCCAGGCCACAGTTTTCCAGAATCACGCCTCAGTCATGTTCCCAGGCCACAGGGATCCAGAATCCACCGATGACATGTTCCCAGGCAACAGTGTTCCAGAATCAATCCTCAGTTAGGTTCCCAGTCTACAGGGTTCCAGAATACAACCTCAGTCATTTTCCAAGTCCACAGTGTTCCAGAATCAATCCTCAGTTAATTTCCCAGGCTACAGGGTTCAGAAAAAAACCTCAGTAATGTTCCCTGTCCACAGGGTTCCAGAACCAAGGCTCAGTCAGGTTCCCAGGGCACAGTATTCCTCAATCGAAACAGATGTCATGTTAACAAGCCACAGTTTTCCAGAATCTCGCCTCAGTCATGTTCCCAGGCCACAGGGATCCAGAATCTAACCTCAGTCATGCTGCCAGGCCATAGGGTACCACCATCAAACCTGTCATATTCCAAGGCCACAGGTTTCCAGAATCAAACCGATTTCATGTTCCCAGGCAACATGGTTCCAGAATGCACACCGATATCATGTTCCCAGACCACACAGGATTCCACAATCTAACCTCAGTCATGTTCCCAGGCCAATGGTTTCCAGAATCAAACCTCAGTCATATTCCCAGGCCACAGGGTTCCAGAATCAATCCTCAGTTATGTTCCCAGGCTACAGGGTTCCAGAATAAAACCTCAGTCATGTTCCCAGTCCACAGCGTTCCAGAACCAAGGCTCAGTCAGGTTCCCAGGGCACAGTATTCCACAATCTAAACAGATGTCATGTTCCCAGGCCACAGATTTCCAGAATCACGCCTCAGTCATGTTCCCAGGCCACAGGGATCCAGAATCAAACCTCAGTCATGTTGCCAGGCCATAGGGTACCACCATCAAACCTCAGTCATATTCCCAGGCCACAGGTTTCCAGAATCAAACCGATGTCATGTTCCCAGGACACAGGTTTCCACAATCTAACATCAGTCATGTTCCCAGGCCAATGGTTTCCAGAATCAAACCTCAGTCATATTCCCAGGCCACAGGGTTCCAGAATCCAACTGATGTCGTGTTCCCAGGCCACAGGATTCCACAAGCAAACTTCAGTCTTTTTCCCAGGACACAGGTTTCCAGAATCAACCCGATATCATGTTCCCTGGCCACAGTCTTCCAGAATCAAACCTCAGTCATGTTGCCAGGCCACAGCTTTCCACCATCAAACCTCAGATATGTTCGTAAGCCACAGGGTTCCAGAATAAAACCGTTCTCATGTTCCCAGGCCACAGGGTTCCAGAATCCACCGATGACATGTTCCCAGGCAACAGGGTTCCAGAATCAATCCTCAGTTAGTTTCCCAGGCGACAGCGTTCCAGAATAAAACCTCAGTCATGTTCCAAGTCCACAGGGTTCCAGAATCAAACCTCAGTTAGTTTCCCAGTCTACAGGGTTCCAGAATAAAACCTCAGTCATGTTCCCAGTCCACAGCGTTCCAGAACCAAGGCTCAGTCAGGTTCCCAGGGCACAGTATTCCACAATCTAAACAGATGTCATGTTCCTAGGCCACTGTTTTCCAGAATCACGCCTCAGTCATGTTCCCAGGACACAGGGATCCAGAATCAAACCTCAGTCATGTTGCCAGGCCATAGGGTACCACCATCAAACCTCAGTCATATTCCCAGGCCACAAGTTTCCAGAATCAAACCTATGTCATGTTCCCAGGTCACAGGTTTCCAGAATCAAACCGATGTCATGTTCCCAGGACACAGGTTTCCACAATCTAACATCAGTCATGTTCCCAGGCCAATGGTTTCCAGAATAAAACCTCAGCCATATTCCCAGGCCACAGGGTTCCAGAATTCAACCGATGTCGTGTTCCCAGGACACAGGATTCCACAAGCAAACCTCAGTCTTTTTCCCAGGACACAGTTTTCCAGAATCAACCCGATATCATATTCCCTGACCACAGTCTTCCAGAATCAAACCTCAGTCATGTTGCCAGGCCACAGATTTCCACCATCAAACCTCAGACATGTTCCCAGGACACAGGGTTCCAGAATAAAACCTTTCTCATGTTCCCAGGCCACAGGGTTCCAGAATCCACCGATGAAATGTTCCCAGGAAAAAGGGTTCCAGAATCAATCCTCAGTTAGGTTCCCAGGCTACAGGATTCCAGAATAAAAACTCAGTCAAGTTCCAAGTCCACAGCGTTCCAGAATCAATCCTCAGTTGGTTTCCCAGGCTACAGGTTTCCAGAATATAACCTCAGTCATGTTCCACGTCCACGGGGTTCCAGAATCAATCCTCAGTTAGGTTCCCAGGCTACAGGGTTCCAGAATAAAACTTCAGTCATGTTCCCAGTCCACAGGCTTCCAGAACCTAGGCTCAGTCAGGTTCCCAGTGCACAGTATTCCACAATCTAAACACATGTCATGTTCCCAAGCCACATTTTTTCAGAATCTCGCCTCAGTCATGTTCCCAGGACACAGGGATCCAGAATCAAACCTCAGTCATGTTGCCAGGCCATAGTGTACCACCATCAAACCTCAGTCATATTCCCAGGCCACAGGTTTCCAGAATCAAACCGATGTCATGTTCCCAGGACAGAGGGTTCAAGAATCAATCCTTAGTTATGTTCCCAGGCTACAGGTTTCCAGAATAAAACCTCAGTCATGTTCCCAGTCCACACGGCTTCAGAACCAATGTTCAGTCAGGTTCCCAGGGCACAGTATTCCATAATCTAAACAGATGTCATGTTCCCAGGCCACAGTTTTCCAGAATCACGCCTCAGTCATGTTCCCAGGCCACAGGGATCCAGAATCAAACCTCAGTCATGTTGCCAGGCCATAGGGTACCACCATCAAACCTCAGTCATATTCCCAGGCCACAGGTCTCCAGAATCAAACCGATGTCATGTTCCCAGGACACAGGTTTCCACAATCTAACATCAGTCATGTTCCCAGGCCAATGGTTTCCAGAATCAAACCTCAGTCATATTCCCAGGCCACAGGGTTCCAGAATTCAACCGATGTCGTGTTCCCAGGACACAGGATTCCACAAGCAAACCTCAGTCTTTTTCCCAGGACACAGTTTTCCAGAATCAACCCGATATCATGTTCCCTGACCACAGTCTTCCAGAATCAAACCTCAGTCATGTTGCCAGGCCACAGATTTCCACCATCAAACCTCAGACATGTTCCCAGGCCACAGGGTTCCAGAATAAAACTGTTCTCATGTTCCCAGGCCACAGGGTTCCAGAATCCACCGATGACATGTTCCCAGGAAAAAGGGTTCCAGAATCAATCCTCAGTTAGGTTCCCAGGCTACAGGATTCTAGAATAAAAACTAAATCATGTTCCAAGTCCACAGGGTTGCAGAATCAATCCTCAGTTAGGTTCCCAGGCTACAGATTTCCAGAATAAAACCTCAGTCATGTTCCACGTCCACGGGGTTCCAGAATCAATCCTCAGTTAGGTTCCCAGGCTACAGAGTTCCAGAATAAAACTTCAGTCATGTTCCCAGTCCACAGGGTTCCAGAACCTAGGCTCAGTCAGGTTCCCAGTGCACAGTATTCCACAATCTAAACACATGTCATGTTCCCAAACCACATTTTTCCAGAATCTCGCCTAAGTCATGTTCCCAGGCCACAGGGATCCAGAATCAAACCTCAGTCATGTTGCCAGGCCATGGGGTACCACCATCAAACCTCAGTCATATTCCCACGCCACAGGCTTCCAGAATCAAACGGATTTCATTTTCCCAGGCAACAGGTTTCCAGAATCCAAACCGATGTCATGTTCCCAGGCCACAGGATTCCACAATCTAACCTCAGTCATGTTCCCAGGCAAATGGCTTCCCGAATCAAACCTCAGTCATATTCCCAGCCACAGGGTTCCAGAATCCACCGATGTCACGTTCCCAGGCCACAGGCTTCCAGAATCAATCCTCAGTTATGTTCCCAGGCTACAGGGTTCCAGAATAAAACCTCAGTCATGTTCCCAGTCCACAGGGTTCCAGAACCAAGGCTCAGTCAGGTTCCCAGGGCACAGTATTCCACAATCTAAACAGATGTCATGTTCCCAGGCCACAGTTTTCCAGAATCACGCCTCAGTCATGTTCCCAGGCCACAGGGATCCAGAATCAAACCTCAGTCATGTTGCCAGGCCATAGGGTACCACCATCAAACCTCAATCATATTCCCAGGCCACTGGTTTCCAGAATCAAACCGATGTCAAGTTCCCAGGCCGCAGGTTTCCACAATCTAACATCAGTCATGTTCCCAGGACAATGGTTTCCAGAATCAAACCTCAGTCATATTCCCAGGTCACAGGATTCCAGAATCCAACCGATGTCGTGTTCCCAGGCCACAGGATTCCACAAGCAAACCTCAGTCTTTTTCCCAGGACACATGTTTCTAGAATCAACCCGATATCAAGTTCCCTGGCCACAGTCTTGCAGAATCAAACCTCAGACATGTTCCCAGGCCACAGGGTTCCAGAATCTAGGCTCAGTCAGGTTCCCAGGGCACAGTATTCCACAATCTAAACAGATGTCATGTTCCCAAGCCACAGTTTTCCAGAATCTCGCCTCAGTCATGTTCCCAGGCCACAGGGATCCAGAATCAAACCTCAGTCATGTCGCCAGGCCATAGGGTACCACCATCAAACCTCAGTCAGATTCCCAGTGCACAGGCTTCCAGAATCAAACGGATTTTATGTTTCCAGGCAACAGGGTTCCAGAATCCAAACCGATGTCATGTTCCCGGGCCACAGGATTCCACAATCTAATGTCAGTCATGTTCCCAGGCCACAGGTTTCCACAATCTAACATCAGTCATGTTCCCAGGCCAATGGTTTCCATAATCAAACCTCAGTCATATTCCCAGGCGACAGGGTTCCAGAATCCAACCGATGTCGTGTTCCCAGGCCACAGGATTCCACAAGCAAACCTCAGTCGTGTTCCCAGGACACAGCTTTCCAGAATCAACCCGATAACGTGTTCCCTGGCGACAGTCTTCCAGAATCAAACCTCAGTCATGTTGCCAGGCCACAGGTTTCCACCATCAAACCTCAGACATGTTCCCAGGACACAGGGTTCCAGAATAAAACCGTTCTCATGTTCCCAGGCCACAGGGTTCCAGAATCAATCCTCAGTCAGTTTCCCAGGCTACAGGGTTCCAGAATAAAACCTCAGTGATGTTCCAAGTCCACAGGGTTCCAGAATCAATCCTCAGTTAGGCTCCCAGTCTACAGGGTTCCAGAATAAAACCTCAGTCATGTTCCCAGTCCACAGGGTTCCAGAACCTAGGCTCAGTCAGATTCCCAGGGCACAGTATTCCACAATCTAAACAGATGTCATGTTCCCAAGCCACAGTTCTCCAGAATCTCGCCTCAGTCATGTTACCAGGCCACAGGGATCCAGAATCAAACCTCAGTCATGTTGCCAGGCCATAGGGTACCACCATCAAACCTCAGTCATATTCCCAGGCCACAGGCTTCCAGAATCAAACGGATTTCATGTTCCCAGGCAACAGGGTTCCAGAATTCAAACCGATGTCCTGTTCCCAGGCCACAGGATTCCACAATCTAACCTCAGTCATGTTCCCAGGTCAATGGTTTCCAGAATCAAACCTCAGTCATATTACCAGGCCACAGGGTTCCAGAATCCACCGATGTCATGTTCCCAGGCCACAGGGTTCCAGAATCAATCCTCAGTTATATTCCCAGGCTACAGGGTTCCAGAATCAATCCTCAGTTATGTTCCCAGGCTACAGGGTTCCAGAATAAAACCTCAGTCATGTTCCCAGTCCACAGGGTTCCAGAACCAAGGCTCAGTCAGGTTCCCAGGGCACAGTATTCCACAATCTAAACAGATGTCATGTTACCAGGCCACAGTTTTCCAGAATCACGCCTCAGTCATGTTCCCAGGCCACAGGGATCCAGAATCAAACCTCAGTCATGTTGCCAGGCCATAGGGTACCACCATCAAACCTCAGTCATATTCCCAGACCACAAGTTTCCAGAATCAAACCGATGTCACGTTCCTAGGTCACAGGTTTCCACAATCTATCATCAGTCATGTTCCCATGCCACAGGATTCCAGAAGCAAACCTCAGTCTTGTTCCCAGGACACAGGTTTCCAGAATCAACCCGATATCATGTTCCCAGGCCGCAGGTTTCCACAATCTAACATCAGTCATGTTCCCAGGCCAATGGTTTCCAGAATCAAGCCTGAGTCATGTTCCCAGGCCGAAGGGATCCAGAATCAATCCTCAGTCAGTTTCCCAGGCTACAGGGTTCCAGAATAAAACCTCAGTCATGTTCCAAGTCCACAGGGTTCCAGAATGAATCCTCAGTTAGGTTCCCAGGCTACAGGGTTCCAGAATAAAACCTCAGTCATGTTCCCAGTCCACAGGGTTCCAGAACCTAGGCTCAGTCAGATTCCCAGGGCACAGTATTCCACAATCTAAACGGATGTCATGTTCCCAAGCCACAGTTTTCCAGAATCTCGCCTCAGTCATGTTCCCAGGCCACAGGGATCCAGAATCAAACCTCAGTCATCTTCCCAGGCCATAGGGTACCACCATCAAACCTCAGTCATATTCCCACGCCACAGGCTTCCAGAATCAAACGGATTTCATTTTCCCAGGCAACAGGTTTCCAGAATCCAAACCGATGTCATGTTCCCAGGCCACAGGATTCCACAATCTCACCTCAGTCATGTTCCCAGGCCAGTGGTTTCCAGAATCAAACCTCAGCCATATTCCCAGGCCACAGGGTTCCAGAAACCACCGATGTCTTGTTCCCAGGCCACAGGGTTCCAGAATCAATCCTCAGTTATGTTCCCAGGCTACAGGATTCCAGAATATAACCTCAGTCATGTTCCCAGTCCACAGGGTTCCAGAACCAAGGCTCAGGGAGGTTCCCAGGGCACAGTATTCCACAATCTAAACAGATGTCATGTTCCCAAGCCACAGTTTTCCAGAATTTTGCCTCAGTCATGTTCCCAGGCCACAGGGAACCAGAATCAAACCTCAGTCATGTTGCCAGGCCATATGGTACCACCATCAAACTTCAATCATATTCCCAGGCCACAGGATTCCAGAATCAAATGGATTTCATGTTCCCAGGCAACAGGGTTCCAGAATCCAAACCGATGTCATGTTCCCAGGCCACAGGATTCCACAATCTAACATCAGTCATGTTCCCAGGACACAGGATTACAGAAGCAAACCTCAGTCTTGTTCCCACGACACAAGTTTCCAGAATCTACACAATATCATGTTCCCTGGCCACAGACTTTCACAATCAAACCTCAGTCAAGTTGCCAGGCCACAGGGTTCCAGAACCTAGGCTCAGTCAGGTTCCCTAGGCACAGTATTCCACAATCTAAACAGATGTCATGTTCCCAAGCCACAGTTTTCCAGAATCTCGCCTCAATCATGTTCCCAGGCCACAGGGATCCAGAATCAAACCTCAGTCATGTCGCCAGGCCATAGGGTATCACCATCAAACCTCAGTCATATTCCCAGTCCACAGGCTTCCAGAATCAAACGGATTTCATGTTCCCAGGCAACAGGGTTCCAGAATCCAAACCGATGTCATGTTCCCAGGCCACAGGATTCCACAATTTAATGTCAGTCATGTTCCCAGGCCACAGGTTTACACAATCTAACATCAGTCATGTTCCCAGGGCAATGGTTTCCAGAATCAAACCTCAGTCATATTCCCAGGCCACAGGGTTCCTGAATCCAACTGATGTCGTGTTCCCAGGCCACAGGATTTCACAAGCAAACCTCAGTCGTGTTCCCAGGACACAGCTTTCCAGAATCAACCCGATATCATGTTTCCAGGCGACAGTCTTCCAGAATCACACCTCAGTCATGTTGCCAGGCCACAGGTTTCCACCATCAAACCTCAGACATGTTCCCAGGCCACAGGGTTCCAGAATAAAACCGTTCTCATGTTCCCAGGCCACAAGATTCCAGAATCCACCGATGACATGTTCCCAGGCAACAGGGTTCCAGAATCAATCCTCAGTCAGGTTCCCAGGCTACAGGGTTCCAGAATAAAACCTCAGTCATGTTCCCAGGCCACAGTGTTCCAGAATCAATCCTCAGTTATGTTCCCAGGCTACAGGATTCCAGAATAAAACCTCAGTCATGTTCCCACTCCACAGGGTCCCAGAACCAAGGCTCCGTCAGGTTCCCAGGGCACAGTATTCCACAATCTAAACAGATGTCATGTTCCCAGGCCACAGTTTTCCAGAATCACGCCTCAGTCATGTTCCCAGGCCACAGGGAACCGGAATCAAACCTCAGTCATGTTGCCAGGCCATAGGGTACCACCATCAAACCTCAGTCATATTCCCAAGCCACAGGTTTCCAGAATCAAACCGATGTCATGTTCCCAGGCCACAGATTTCCACAATCTACCATCAGTCATGTTCCCAGGCCAATGGTTTCCAGAATCAATCTTCAGTCGTATCCCCAGGCCACAGTGTTCCAGAATCCAAACGATGTCGTGTTCCCAGGCCACAGGATTCCACAAGCAAACTTCAGTCTTTTTCCCAGGACACAGGTTTCCAGAATCAACCCGATATCATGTTCCCTGGCCACAGTCTTCCAGAATCAAACCTCAGTCATGTTGCCAGGCCACAGCTTTCCACCATCAAACCTCAGACATGTTCCCAGGCCACAGGGTTCCAGAATAAAACCGTTCTCATGTTCCCAGGCCACAGGGTTCCAGAATCCACCTATGACATGTTCCCAGGCAACAGGGTTCCAGAATCAATCCTCAGTTAGGTTCCCAGGCTACAGGGTTCCAGAATAAAAGCTCAGTCATGTTCCCAGTCCACAGCGTTCCAGAACCAAGGCTCAGTCAGGTTCCCAGGCCACAGTATTCCACAATCTAAACAGATGTCATGTTCCCAGGCCACAGTTTTCCAGAATCACGCCTCAGTCATGTTCCCAGGCCACAGGTTTCCAGAATCAAACCGATGTCATGTTCCCAGGACACAGGTTTCCACAATCTAACATCAGTCATTTTCCCAGGCCAATGGTTTCCAGAATCAAACCTCAGTCATATTCCCAAGCCACAGGGTTCCAGAATCAACCGATGTCATGTTCCCAGGCCACAGGGTTCAAGAATCAATCGTTAGTTATGTTCCCAGGCTACAGGGTTCCAGAATAAAACCTCAGTCATGTTCCCAGTCCACACGGTTTCAGAACCAATGTTCAGTCAGGTTCCCAGGGCACAGTATTCCACAATCTAAGCAGATGTCATGTTCCCAGGCCACAGTTTTCCAGAATCACGCCTCAGTCATGTTCCCAGGCCACAGGGATCCAGAATCAAACCTCAGTCATGTTGCCAGGCCATAGGGTACCACCATCAAACCTCAGTCATATTCCCAGGCCACAGGTCTCCAGAATCAAACCGATATCATGTTCCCAGGACACAGGTTTCCACAATCTAACATCAGTCATGTTCCCAGGCCAATGGTTTCCAGAATCAAACCTCAGTCATATTCCCAGGCCACAGGGTTCCAGAATTCAACCGATGTCGTGTTCCCAGGACACAGGATTCCACAAGCAAACCTCAGTCTTTTTCCCAGGACACAGTTTTCCAGAATCAACCCGATATCATGTTCCCTGACCACAGTCTTCCAGAATCAAACCTCAGTCATGTTGCCAGGCCACAGATTTCCACCATCAAACCTCAGACATGTTCCCAGGCCACAGGCTTCCAGAATAAAACCGTTCTCATGTTCCCAGGCCGCAGGGTTCCAGAATCCACCGATGACATGTTCCCAGGAAAAAGGGTTCCAGAATCAATCCTCAGTTAGGTTCCCAGGCTACAGGATTCTAGAATAAAAACTCAATCATGTTCCAAGTCCACAGGGTTCCAGAATCAATCCTCAGTTAGGTTCCCAGGCTACAGATTTCCAGAATAAAACTTCAGTCATGTTCCCAGTCCACAGGGTTCCAGAACCTAGGCTCAGTCAGGTTCCCAGTGCACAGTATTCCACAATCTAAACACATGTCATGTTCCCAAGCCACATTTTTCCAGAATCTCGCCTAAGTCATGTTCCCAGGCCACAGGGATCCAGAATCAAACCTCAGTCATGTTGCCAGGCCATGGGGTACCACCATCAAACCTCAGTCATATTCCCAGGCCACAGGTTTCCAGAATCAAACAGATTTCATGTTCCCAGGCAACAGGGAACCAGTATCAAAACCAAAGTCATGTTCCCAGGCCACAGGATACCACAATCTAACCTCAGTCATATTCCCAGGCCACAGGTTTCCAGAATCAAACCGATTTCATTTTCCCAGGCAACAGGGTACCAGAATCCAAACCGATGTCATGTTCCCAGGCCACAGGATTCCACAATCTAACCTCAGTCATGTTCCCAGGCCAGTGGTTTCCAGAATCAAACCTCAGTCATATTCCCAAGCCACAGGGTTCCAGAATCCACCAATGTCATATTCCCAGGCCACAGGGTTCCAGAATCAATCCTCAGTTATGTTCCCAGGCTACAGGGTTCCAGAATAAAACCTCAGTCATATTCCCAGTCCACAGGGTTCCAGAACCAAGGCTCAGTCAGGTGCTCAGGGCACAGTATTCCACAATCTAAACAGATGTCATGTTCTCAAGCCACAGTTTTCCCGAATCTCTCCTCAGTCATGTTCCCAGGCCACAGGGATCCAGAATCAAACCTCAGTCATGTTGCCAGGCCACAGGGTATCACCATCAAACCTCAGTCATATTCCCAGGCCACAGGCTTCCAGAATCAAACGGATTTCATGTTCCCAGGCAACAGGTTTCCAGAATCCAAACCGATGTCATGTTCCCAGGCCACAGGATTCCACAAGCAAACGTCAGTCTTTTTCCCAGGACACAGGTTTCCAGAATCAACCCAATATCAGGTTCCCTGGCCACAGTCTTCCAGAATCAAACCTCAGTCATGTTGCCAGGCCACAGGTTTCCACCATCAAACCTCAGACATGTTCTCAGGCCACAGGGTTCCAGAATAAAACCGTTCTCATGTTCCCAGGCCACAGGGTTCCAGAATCCACCGATGACATGTTCCCAGGCAACAAGGTTCCAGAATCAATCCCCAGTCAGGTTCCCAGGCTACAGGGTTCCAGAATAAAACCTCAGTGATGTTCCAAGTCCACAGGGTTCCAGAATCAATCCTCACTTAAGTTCCCAGGCTACAGGGATCCAGAATAAAACCTCAGTCATGTTCCCAGTCCACAGGGTTCCAGAACCTAGGCTCAGTCAGGTTCCCAGGGCACAGTATTCCACAATCTAAACAGATGTCATGTTCCCAGGCCACAGTTTTCCAGAATCACGCCTCAGTCATGTTCCCAGGCCACAGGGATCCAGAATCAAACCTCAGTCATGTTGCCAGGCCATAGGGTACCACCATCAAACCTCATTCATATTCCTAGGCCACAGGATTCCAGAATCAAACCGATGTCATGTTCCCAGGACACAGGTTTCCACAATCTAACATCAGTTATGTTCCCAGGCCAATGGTTTCCAGAATCAAACCTCAGTCATATTCCCAGGCCACAGGGTTCCAGAATCCACCGATGTCATGTTCCCAGGCCACAGTGTTCCAGAATCAATCCTCAGTTATGTTCCCAGGCTACAGGATTCCAGAATAAAACCTCAGTCATGTTCCCACTCCACAGGGTCCCAGAACCAAGGCTCAGTCAGGTTCCCAGGGCACAGTATTCCACAATCTAAACAGATGTCATGTTCCCAGGCCACAGTTTTCCAGAATCTCGCCTCAGTCATGTTCCCAGGCCACAGGGAACCGGAATCAAACCTCAGTCATGTTGCCAGGCCATAGGGTACCACCATCAAACCTCAGTCATATTCCCAAGCCACAGGTTTCCAGAATCAAACCGATGTCATGTTCCCAGGCCACAGATTTCCACAATCTACCATCAGTCATGTTCCCAGGCCAATGGTTTCCAGAATCAATCTTCAGTCGTATCCCCAGGTCACAGTGTTCCAGAATCCAAACGATGTCGTGTTCCCAGGCCACAGGATTCCACAAGCAAACTTCAGTCTTTTTCCCAGGACACAGGTTTCCAGAATCAACCCGATATCATGTTCCCTGGCCACAGTCTTCCAGAATCAAACCTCAGTCATGTTGCCAGGCCACAGCTTTCCACCATCCAACCTCAGACATGTTCCCAGGCCACAGGGTTCCAGAATAAAACCGTTCTCATGTTCCCAGGCCACAGGGTTCCAGAATCCACCTATGACATGTTCCCAGGCAACAGGGTTCCAGAATCAATCCTCAGTTAGGTTCCCAGGCTACAGGGTTCCAGAATAAAAGCTCAGTCATGTTCCCAGTCCACAGCGTTCCAGAACCAAGGCTCAGTCAGGTTCCCAGGCCACAGTATTCCACAATCTAAACAGATGTCATGTTCCCAGGCCACAGTTTTCCAGAATCACGCCTCAGTCATGTTCCCAGGCCACAGGTTTCCAGAATCAAACCGATGTCATGTTCCCAGGACACAGGTTTCCACAATCTAACATCAGTCATTTTCCCAGGCCAATGGTTTCCAGAATCAACCCTCAGTCATATTGCCAAGCCACAGGGTTCCAGAATCAACCGATGTCATGTTCCCAGGCCACAGGGTTCAAGAATCAATCCTTAGTTATGTTCCCAGGCTACAGGATTCCAGAATAAAACCTCAGTCATGTTCCCAGTCCACACGGTTTCAGAACCAATGTTCAGTCAGGGTCCCAGGGCACAGTATTCCACAATCTAAACAGATGTCATGTTCCCAGGCCACAGTTTTCCAGAATCACGCCTCAGTCATGATCCCAGGCCACAGGGATCCAGAATCAAACCTCAGTCATGTTGCCAGGCCATAGGGTACCACCATCAAACCTCAGTCATATTCCCAGGCCACAGGTTTCCAGAATCAAACAGATTTCATGTTCCCAGGCAACAGGGAACCAGTATCAAAACCAAAGTCATGTTCCCAGGCCACAGGATACCACAATCTAACCTCAGTCATATTCCCAGGCCACAGGTTTCCAGAATCAAACGGATTTCATGTTCCCAGGCAACAGGGTTCCAGAATCCAAACCGATGTCATGTTCCCAGGCCTCAGGATTCCACAATCTAACCTCAGTCATGTTCCCAGGTCAAAGGTTTCCAGAATCAAACCTCAGTCATATTCCCAGGCCACAGGGTTCCAGAATCCACCGATGTCTTGTTCCCAGGCCACAGGGTTCCAGAATCAATCCTCAGTTATGTTCCCAGGCTACAGGATTCCAGAATATAACCTCAGTCATGTTAGCAGTCCACAGGGTTCCAGAACCAAGGCTCAGGGAGGTTCCCAGGGCACAGTATTCCACAATCTAAACAGATGTCATGTTCCCAAGCCACAGTTTTCCAGAATTTTGCCTCAGTCATGTTCCCAGGCCACAGGGAACCAGAATCAAACCTCAGTCATGTTGCCAGGCCATATGGTACCACCATCAAACTTCAATCATATTCCCAGGCCACAGGATTCCAGAATCAAATGGATTTCATGTTCCCAGGCAACAGGGTTCCAGAATCCAAACCGATGTCATGTTCCCAGGCCACAGGATTCCACAATCTAACATCAGTCATGTTCCCAGGACACAGGATTACAGAAGCAAACCTCAGTCTTGTTCCCACGACACAAGTTTCCAGAATCTACACAATATCATGTTCCCTGGCCACAGACTTTCACAATCAAACCTCAGTCAAGTTGCCAGGCCACAGGGTTCCAGAACCTAGGCTCAGTCAGGTTCCCTAGGCACAGTATTCCACAATCTAAACAGATGTCATGTTCCCAAGCCACAGTTTTCCAGAATCTCGCCTCAATCATGTTCCCAGGCCACAGGGATCCAGAATCAAACCTCAGTCATGTCGCCAGGCCATAGGGTATCACCATCAAACCTCAGTCATATTCCCAGTCCACAGGCTTCCAGAATCAAACGGATTTCATGTTCCCAGGCAACAGGGTTCCAGAATCCAAACCGATGTCATGTTCCCAGGCCACAGGATTCCACAATTTAATGTCAGTCATGTTCCCAGGCCACAGGTTTACACAATCTAACATCAGTCATGTTCCCAGGGCAATGGTTTCCAGAATCAAACCTCAGTCATATTCCCAGGCCACAGGATTCCTGAATCCAACTGATGTCGTGTTCCCAGGCCACAGGATTTCACAAGCAAACCTCAGTCGTGTTCCCAGGACACAGCTTTCCAGAATCAACCCGATATCATGTTTCCAGGCGACAGTCTTCCAGAATCACACCTCAGTCATGTTGCCAGGCCACAGGTTTCCACCATCAAACCTCAGACATGTTCCCAGGCCACAGGGTTCCAGAATAAAACCGTTCTCATGTTCCCAGGCCACAAGATTCCAGAATCCACCGATGACATGTTCCCAGGCAACAGGGTTCCAGAATCAATCCTCAGTCAGGTTCCCAGGCTACAGGGTTCCAGAATAAAACCTCAGTCATGTTCCCAGGCCACAGTGTTCCAGAATCAATCCTCAGTTATGTTCCCAGGCTACAGGATTCCAGAATAAAACCTCAGTCATGTTCCCACTCCACAGGGTCCCAGAACCAAGGCTCCGTCAGGTTCCCAGGGCACAGTATTCCACAATCTAAACAGATGTCATGTTCCCAGGCCACAGTTTTCCAGAATCACGCCTCAGTCATGTTCCCAGGCCACAGGGAACCGGAATCAAACCTCAGTCATGTTGCCAGGCCATAGGGTACCACCATCAAACCTCAGTCATATTCCCAAGCCACAGGTTTCCAGAATCAAACCGATGTCATGTTCCCAGGCCACAGATTTCCACAATCTACCATCAGTCATGTTCCCAGGCCAATGGTTTCCAGAATCAATCTTCAGTCGTATCCCCAGGCCACAGTGTTCCAGAATCCAAACGATGTCGTGTTCCCAGGCCACAGGATTCCACAAGCAAACTTCAGTCTTTTTTCCAGGACACAGGTTTCCAGAATCAACCCGATATCATGTTCCCTGGCCACAGTCTTCCAGAATCAAACCTCAGTCATGTTGCCAGGCCACAGCTTTCCACCATCAAACCTCAGACATGTTCCCAGGCCACAGGGTTCCAGAATAAAACCGTTCTCATGTTCCCAGGCCACAGGGTTCCAGAATCCACCTATGACATGTTCCCAGGCAACAGGGTTCCAGAATCAATCCTCAGTTAGGTTCCCAGGCTACAGGGTTCCAGAATAAAAGCTCAGTCATGTTCCCAGTCCACAGCGTTCCAGAACCAAGGCTCAGTCAGGTTCCCAGGCCACAGTATTCCACAATCTAAACAGATGTCATGTTCCCAGGCCACAGTTTTCCAGAATCACGCCTCAGTCATGTTCCCAGGCCACAGGTTTCCAGAATCAAACCGATGTCATGTTCCCAGGACACAGGTTTCCACAATCTAACATCAGTCATTTTCCCAGGCCAATGGTTTCCAGAATCAAACCTCAGTCATATTCCCAAGCCACAGGGTTCCAGAATCAACCGATGTCATGTTCCCAGGCCACAGGGTTCAAGAATCAATCGTTAGTTATGTTCCCAGGCTACAGGGTTCCAGAATAAAACCTCAGTCATGTTCCCAGTCCACACGGTTTCAGAACCAATGTTCAGTCAGGTTCCCAGGGCACAGTATTCCACAATCTAAGCAGATGTCATGTTCCCAGGCCACAGTTTTCCAGAATCACGCCTCAGTCATGTTCCCAGGCCACAGGGATCCAGAATCAAACCTCAGTCATGTTGCCAGGCCATAGGGTACCACCATCAAACCTCAGTCATATTCCCAGGCCACAGGTCTCCAGAATCAAACCGATATCATGTTCCCAGGACACAGGTTTCCACAATCTAACATCAGTCATGTTCCCAGGCCAATGGTTTCCAGAATCAAACCTCAGTCATATTCCCAGGCCACAGGGTTCCAGAATTCAACCGATGTCGTGTTCCCAGGACACAGGATTCCACAAGCAAACCTCAGTCTTTTTCCCAGGACACAGTTTTCCAGAATCAACCCGATATCATGTTCCCTGACCACAGTCTTCCAGAATCAAACCTCAGTCATGTTGCCAGGCCACAGATTTCCACCATCAAACCTCAGACATGTTCCCAGGCCACAGGCTTCCAGAATAAAACCGTTCTCATGTTCCCAGGCCGCAGGGTTCCAGAATCCACCGATGACATGTTCCCAGGAAAAAGGGTTCCAGAATCAATCCTCAGTTAGGTTCCCAGGCTACAGGATTCTAGAATAAAAACTCAATCATGTTCCAAGTCCACAGGGTTCCAGAATCAATCCTCAGTTAGGTTCCCAGGCTACAGATTTCCAGAATAAAACTTCAGTCATGTTCCCAGTCCACAGGGTTCCAGAACCTAGGCTCAGTCAGGTTCCCAGTGCACAGTATTCCACAATCTAAACACATGTCATGTTCCCAAGCCACATTTTTCCAGAATCTCGCCTAAGTCATGTTCCCAGGCCACAGGGATCCAGAATCAAACCTCAGTCATGTTGCCAGGCCATGGGGTACCACCATCAAACCTCAGTCATATTCCCAGGCCACAGGTTTCCAGAATCAAACAGATTTCATGTTCCCAGGCAACAGGGAACCAGTATCAAAACCAAAGTCATGTTCCCAGGCCACAGGATACCACAATCTAACCTCAGTCATATTCCCAGGCCACAGGTTTCCAGAATCAAACCGATTTCATTTTCCCAGGCAACAGGGTACCAGAATCCAAACCGATGTCATGTTCCCAGGCCACAGGATTCCACAATCTAACCTCAGTCATGTTCCCAGGCCAGTGGTTTCCAGAATCAAACCTCAGTCATATTCCCAAGCCACAGGGTTCCAGAATCCACCAATGTCATATTCCCAGGCCACAGGGTTCCAGAATCAATCCTCAGTTATGTTCCCAGGCTACAGGGTTCCAGAATAAAACCTCAGTCATATTCCCAGTCCACAGGGTTCCAGAACCAAGGCTCAGTCAGGTGCTCAGGGCACAATATTCCACAATCTAAACAGATGTCATGTTCTCAAGCCACAGTTTTCCCGAATCTCTCCTCAGTCATGTTCCCAGGCCACAGGGATCCAGAATCAAACCTCAGTCATGTTGCCAGGCCACAGGGTATCACCATCAAACCTCAGTCATATTCCCAGGCCACAGGCTTCCAGAATCAAATTGATGTCACGTTCCCAGGCTACAGGTTTCCACAATCTAACATCAGTCATGTTCTCAGGCCAGTGGTTTCCAGAATAAAACCTCAGTCATATTCCCAGGCCACAGGGTTCCAGAATCCAACCGATGTCGTGTTCCCAGGCCACAGGATTCCACAAGCAAACGTCAGTCTTTTTCCCAGGACACAGGTTTCCAGAATCAACCCAATATCAGGTTCCCTGGCCACAGTCTTCCAGAATCAAACCTCAGTCATGTTGCCAGGCCACAGGTTTCCACCATCAAACCTCAGACATGTTCTCAGGCCACAGGGTTCCAGAATAAAACCGTTCTCATGTTCCCAGGCCACAGGGTTCCAGAATCCACCGATGACATGTTCCCAGGCAACAAGGTTCCAGAATCAATCCCCAGTCAGGTTCCCAGGCTACAGGGTTCCAGAATAAAACCTCAGTGATGTTCCAAGTCCACAGGGTTCCAGAATCAATCCTCACTTAAGTTCCCAGGCTACAGGGATCCAGAATAAAACCTCAGTCATGTTCCCAGTCCACAGGGTTCCAGAACCTAGGCTCAGTCAGGTTCCCAGGGCACAGTATTCCACAATCTAAACAGATGTCATGTTCCCAGGCCACAGTTTTCCAGAATCACGCCTCAGTCATGTTCCCAGGCCACAGGGATCCAGAATCAAACCTCAGTCATGTTGCCAGGCCATAGGGTACCACCATCAAACCTCATTCATATTCCTAGGCCACAGGTTTCCAGAATCAAACCGATGTCATGTTCCCAGGACACAGGTTTCCACAATCTAACATCAGTCATGTTCCCAGGCCAATGGTTTCCAGAATCAAACCTCAGTCATATTCCCAGGCCACAGGGTTCCAGAATCCACCGATGTCATGTTCCCAGGCCACAGTGTTCCAGAATCAATCCTCAGTTATGTTCCCAGGCTACAGGATTCCAGAATAAAACCTCAGTCATGTTCCCACTCCACAGGGTCCCAGAACCAAGGCTCAGTCAGGTTCCCAGGGCACAGTATTCCACAATCTAAACAGATGTCATGTTCCCAGGCCACAGTTTTCCAGAATCTCGCCTCAGTCATGTTCCCAGGCCACAGGGAACCGGAATCAAACCTCAGTCATGTTGCCAGGCCATAGGGTACCACCATCAAACCTCAGTCATATTCCCAAGCCACAGGTTTCCAGAATCAAACCGATGTCATGTTCCCAGGCCACAGATTTCCACAATCTACCATCAGTCATGTTCCCAGGCCAATGGTTTCCAGAATCAATCTTCAGTCGTATCCCCAGGTCACAGTGTTCCAGAATCCAAACGATGTCGTGTTCTCAGGCCACAGGATTCCACAAGCAAACTTCAGTCTTTTTCCCAGGACACAGGTTTCCAGAATCAACCCGATATCATGTTCCCTGGCCACAGTCTTCCAGAATCAAACCTCAGTCATGTTGCCAGGCCACAGCTTTCCACCATCCAACCTCAGACATGTTCCCAGGCCACAGGGTTCCAGAATAAAACCGTTCTCATGTTCCCAGGCCACAGGGTTCCAGAATCCACCTATGACATGTTCCCAGGCAACAGGGTTCCAGAATCAATCCTCAGTTAGGTTCCCAGGCTACAGGGTTCCAGAATAAAAGCTCAGTCATGTTCCCAGTCCACAGCGTTCCAGAACCAAGGCTCAGTCAGGTTCCCAGGCCACAGTATTCCACAATCTAAACAGATGTCATGTTCCCAGGCCACAGTTTTCCAGAATCACGCCTCAGTCATGT
Organism: Eschrichtius robustus; assembly: GCF_028021215.1. NCBI lineage: Eukaryota > Metazoa > Chordata > Mammalia > Artiodactyla > Eschrichtiidae > Eschrichtius > Eschrichtius robustus. The sequence continues at coordinate 42,031,034 of NC_090842.1, forward strand.
TCCCAGGCCACAGGTTTCCAGAATCAAACCGATGTCATGTTCCCAGGACACAGGTTTCCACAATCTAACATCAGTCATTTTCCCAGGCCAATGGTTTCCAGAATCAACCCTCAGTCATATTGCCAAGCCACAGGGTTCCAGAATCAACCGATGTCATGTTCCCAGGCCACAGGGTTCAAGAATCAATCCTTAGTTATGTTCCCAGGCTACAGGATTCCAGAATAAAACCTCAGTCATGTTCCCAGTCCACACGGTTTCAGAACCAATGTTCAGTCAGGTTCCCAGGGCACAGTATTCCACAATCTAAACAGATGTCATGTTCCCAGGCCACAGTTTTCCAGAATCACGCCTCAGTCATGATCCCAGGCCACAGGGATCCAGAATCAAACCTCAGTCATGTTGCCAGGCCATAGGGTACCACCATCAAACCTCAGTCATATTCCCAGGCCACAGGTTTCCAGAATCAAACAGATTTCATGTTCCCAGGCAACAGGGAACCAGTATCAAAACCAAAGTCATGTTCCCAGGCCACAGGATACCACAATCTAACCTCAGTCATATTCCCAGGCCACAGGTTTCCAGAATCAAACGGATTTCATGTTCCCAGGCAACAGGGTTCCAGAATCCAAACCGATGTCATGTTCCCAGGCCTCAGGATTCCACAATCTAACCTCAGTCATGTTCCCAGGTCAAAGGTTTCCAGAATCAAACCTCAGTCATATTCCCAGGCCACAGGGTTCCAGAATCCACCGATGTCTTGTTCCCAGGCCACAGGGTTCCAGAATCAATCCTCAGTTATGTTCCCAGGCTACAGGATTCCAGAATATAACCTCAGTCATGTTAGCAGTCCACAGGGTTCCAGAACCAAGGCTCAGGGAGGTTCCCAGGGCACAGTATTCCACAATCTAAACAGATGTCATGTTCCCAAGCCACAGTTTTCCAGAATTTTGCCTCAGTCATGTTCCCAGGCCACAGGGAACCAGAATCAAACCTCAGTCATGTTGCCAGGCCATATGGTACCACCATCAAACTTCAATCATATTCCCAGGCCACAGGATTCCAGAATCAAATGGATTTCATGTTCCCAGGCAACAGGGTTCCAGAATCCAAACCGATGTCATGTTCCCAGGCCACAGGATTCCACAATCTAACATCAGTCATGTTCCCAGGACACAGGATTACAGAAGCAAACCTCAGTCTTGTTCCCACGACACAAGTTTCCAGAATCTACACAATATCATGTTCCCTGGCCACAGACTTTCACAATCAAACCTCAGTCAAGTTGCCAGGCCACAGGGTTCCAGAACCTAGGCTCAGTCAGGTTCCCTAGGCACAGTATTCCACAATCTAAACAGATGTCATGTTCCCAAGCCACAGTTTTCCAGAATCTCGCCTCAATCATGTTCCCAGGCCACAGGGATCCAGAATCAAACCTCAGTCATGTCGCCAGGCCATAGGGTATCACCATCAAACCTCAGTCATATTCCCAGTCCACAGGCTTCCAGAATCAAACGGATTTCATGTTCCCAGGCAACAGGGTTCCAGAATCCAAACCGATGTCATGTTCCCAGGCCACAGGATTCCACAATTTAATGTCAGTCATGTTCCCAGGCCACAGGTTTACACAATCTAACATCAGTCATGTTCCCAGGGCAATGGTTTCCAGAATCAAACCTCAGTCATATTCCCAGGCCACAGGATTCCTGAATCCAACTGATGTCGTGTTCCCAGGCCACAGGATTTCACAAGCAAACCTCAGTCGTGTTCCCAGGACACAGCTTTCCAGAATCAACCCGATATCATGTTTCCAGGCGACAGTCTTCCAGAATCACACCTCAGTCATGTTGCCAGGCCACAGGTTTCCACCATCAAACCTCAGACATGTTCCCAGGCCACAGGGTTCCAGAATAAAACCGTTCTCATGTTCCCAGGCCACAAGATTCCAGAATCCACCGATGACATGTTCCCAGGCAACAGGGTTCCAGAATCAATCCTCAGTCAGGTTCCCAGGCTACAGGGTTCCAGAATAAAACCTCAGTCATGTTCCCAGGCCACAGTGTTCCAGAATCAATCCTCAGTTATGTTCCCAGGCTACAGGATTCCAGAATAAAACCTCAGTCATGTTCCCACTCCACAGGGTCCCAGAACCAAGGCTCCGTCAGGTTCCCAGGGCACAGTATTCCACAATCTAAACAGATGTCATGTTCCCAGGCCACAGTTTTCCAGAATCACGCCTCAGTCATGTTCCCAGGCCACAGGGAACCGGAATCAAACCTCAGTCATGTTGCCAGGCCATAGGGTACCACCATCAAACCTCAGTCATATTCCCAAGCCACAGGTTTCCAGAATCAAACCGATGTCATGTTCCCAGGCCACAGATTTCCACAATCTACCATCAGTCATGTTCCCAGGCCAATGGTTTCCAGAATCAATCTTCAGTCGTATCCCCAGGTCACAGTGTTCCAGAATCCAAACGATGTCGTGTTCTCAGGCCACAGGATTCCACAAGCAAACTTCAGTCTTTTTCCCAGGACACAGGTTTCCAGAATCAACCCGATATCATGTTCCCTGGCCACAGTCTTCCAGAATCAAACCTCAGTCATGTTGCCAGGCCACAGCTTTCCACCATCCAACCTCAGACATGTTCCCAGGCCACAGGGTTCCAGAATAAAACCGTTCTCATGTTCCCAGGCCACAGGGTTCCAGAATCCACCTATGACATGTTCCCAGGCAACAGGGTTCCAGAATCAATCCTCAGTTAGGTTCCCAGGCTACAGGGTTCCAGAATAAAAGCTCAGTCATGTTCCCAGTCCACAGCGTTCCAGAACCAAGGCTCAGTCAGGTTCCCAGGCCACAGTATTCCACAATCTAAACAGATGTCATGTTCCCAGGCCACAGTTTTCCAGAATCACGCCTCAGTCATGTTCCCAGGCCACAGGTTTCCAGAATCAAACCGATGTCATGTTCCCAGGACACAGGTTTCCACAATCTAACATCAGTCATTTTCCCAGGCCAATGGTTTCCAGAATCAACCCTCAGTCATATTGCCAAGCCACAGGGTTCCAGAATCAACCGATGTCATGTTCCCAGGCCACAGGGTTCAAGAATCAATCCTTAGTTATGTTCCCAGGCTACAGGATTCCAGAATAAAACCTCAGTCATGTTCCCAGTCCACACGGTTTCAGAACCAATGTTCAGTCAGGTTCCCAGGGCACAGTATTCCACAATCTAAACAGATGTCATGTTCCCAGGCCACAGTTTTCCAGAATCACGCCTCAGTCATGATCCCAGGCCACAGGGATCCAGAATCAAACCTCAGTCATGTTGCCAGGCCATAGGGTACCACCATCAAACCTCAGTCATATTCCCAGGCCACAGGTTTCCAGAATCAAACAGATTTCATGTTCCCAGGCAACAGGGAACCAGTATCAAAACCAAAGTCATGTTCCCAGGCCACAGGATACCACAATCTAACCTCAGTCATATTCCCAGGCCACAGGTTTCCAGAATCAAACGGATTTCATGTTCCCAGGCAACAGGGTTCCAGAATCCAAACCGATGTCATGTTCCCAGGCCTCAGGATTCCACAATCTAACCTCAGTCATGTTCCCAGGTCAAAGGTTTCCAGAATCAAACCTCAGTCATATTCCCAGGCCACAGGGTTCCAGAATCCACCGATGTCTTGTTCCCAGGCCACAGGGTTCCAGAATCAATCCTCAGTTATGTTCCCAGGCTACAGGATTCCAGAATATAACCTCAGTCATGTTAGCAGTCCACAGGGTTCCAGAACCAAGGCTCAGGGAGGTTCCCAGGGCACAGTATTCCACAATCTAAACAGATGTCATGTTCCCAAGCCACAGTTTTCCAGAATTTTGCCTCAGTCATGTTCCCAGGCCACAGGGAACCAGAATCAAACCTCAGTCATGTTGCCAGGCCATATGGTACCACCATCAAACTTCAATCATATTCCCAGGCCACAGGATTCCAGAATCAAATGGATTTCATGTTCCCAGGCAACAGGGTTCCAGAATCCAAACCGATGTCATGTTCCCAGGCCACAGGATTCCACAATCTAACATCAGTCATGTTCCCAGGACACAGGATTACAGAAGCAAACCTCAGTCTTGTTCCCACGACACAAGTTTCCAGAATCTACACAATATCATGTTCCCTGGCCACAGACTTTCACAATCAAACCTCAGTCAAGTTGCCAGGCCACAGGGTTCCAGAACCTAGGCTCAGTCAGGTTCCCTAGGCACAGTATTCCACAATCTAAACAGATGTCATGTTCCCAAGCCACAGTTTTCCAGAATCTCGCCTCAATCATGTTCCCAGGCCACAGGGATCCAGAATCAAACCTCAGTCATGTCGCCAGGCCATAGGGTATCACCATCAAACCTCAGTCATATTCCCAGTCCACAGGCTTCCAGAATCAAACGGATTTCATGTTCCCAGGCAACAGGGTTCCAGAATCCAAACCGATGTCATGTTCCCAGGCCACAGGATTCCACAATTTAATGTCAGTCATGTTCCCAGGCCACAGGTTTACACAATCTAACATCAGTCATGTTCCCAGGGCAATGGTTTCCAGAATCAAACCTCAGTCATATTCCCAGGCCACAGGATTCCTGAATCCAACTGATGTCGTGTTCCCAGGCCACAGGATTTCACAAGCAAACCTCAGTCGTGTTCCCAGGACACAGCTTTCCAGAATCAACCCGATATCATGTTTCCAGGCGACAGTCTTCCAGAATCACACCTCAGTCATGTTGCCAGGCCACAGGTTTCCACCATCAAACCTCAGACATGTTCCCAGGCCACAGGGTTCCAGAATAAAACCGTTCTCATGTTCCCAGGCCACAAGATTCCAGAATCCACCGATGACATGTTCCCAGGCAACAGGGTTCCAGAATCAATCCTCAGTCAGGTTCCCAGGCTACAGGGTTCCAGAATAAAACCTCAGTCATGTTCCCAGGCCACAGTGTTCCAGAATCAATCCTCAGTTATGTTCCCAGGCTACAGGATTCCAGAATAAAACCTCAGTCATGTTCCCACTCCACAGGGTCCCAGAACCAAGGCTCCGTCAGGTTCCCAGGGCACAGTATTCCACAATCTAAACAGATGTCATGTTCCCAGGCCACAGTTTTCCAGAATCACGCCTCAGTCATGTTCCCAGGCCACAGGGAACCGGAATCAAACCTCAGTCATGTTGCCAGGCCATAGGGTACCACCATCAAACCTCAGTCATATTCCCAAGCCACAGGTTTCCAGAATCAAACCGATGTCATGTTCCCAGGCCACAGATTTCCACAATCTACCATCAGTCATGTTCCCAGGCCAATGGTTTCCAGAATCAATCTTCAGTCGTATCCCCAGGCCACAGTGTTCCAGAATCCAAACGATGTCGTGTTCCCAGGCCACAGGATTCCACAAGCAAACTTCAGTCTTTTTTCCAGGACACAGGTTTCCAGAATCAAACCGATATCATGTTCCCTGGCCACAGTCTTCCAGAATCAAACCTCAGTCATGTTGCCAGGCCACAGCTTTCCACCATCAAACCTCAGACATGTTCCCAGGCCACAGGGTTCCAGAATAAAACCGTTCTCATGTTCCCAGGCCACAGGGTTCCAGAATCCACCTATGACATGTTCCCAGGCAACAGGGTTCCAGAATCAATCCTCAGTTAGGTTCCCAGGCTACAGGGTTCCAGAATAAAAGCTCAGTCATGTTCCCAGTCCACAGCGTTCCAGAACCAAGGCTCAGTCAGGTTCCCAGGCCACAGTATTCCACAATCTAAACAGATGTCATGTTCCCAGGCCACAGTTTTCCAGAATCACGCCTCAGTCATGTTCCCAGGCCACAGGTTTCCAGAATCAAACCGATGTCATGTTCCCAGGACACAGGTTTCCACAATCTAACATCAGTCATTTTCCCAGGCCAATGGTTTCCAGAATCAAACCTCAGTCATATTCCCAAGCCACAGGGTTCCAGAATCAACCGATGTCATGTTCCCAGGCCACAGGGTTCAAGAATCAATCGTTAGTTATGTTCCCAGGCTACAGGGTTCCAGAATAAAACCTCAGTCATGTTCCCAGTCCACACGGTTTCAGAACCAATGTTCAGTCAGGTTCCCAGGGCACAGTATTCCACAATCTAAGCAGATGTCATGTTCCCAGGCCACAGTTTTCCAGAATCACGCCTCAGTCATGTTCCCAGGCCACAGGGATCCAGAATCAAACCTCAGTCATGTTGCCAGGCCATAGGGTACCACCATCAAACCTCAGTCATATTCCCAGGCCACAGGTCTCCAGAATCAAACCGATATCATGTTCCCAGGACACAGGTTTCCACAATCTAACATCAGTCATGTTCCCAGGCCAATGGTTTCCAGAATCAAACCTCAGTCATATTCCCAGGCCACAGGGTTCCAGAATTCAACCGATGTCGTGTTCCCAGGACACAGGATTCCACAAGCAAACCTCAGTCTTTTTCCCAGGACACAGTTTTCCAGAATCAACCCGATATCATGTTCCCTGACCACAGTCTTCCAGAATCAAACCTCAGTCATGTTGCCAGGCCACAGATTTCCACCATCAAACCTCAGACATGTTCCCAGGCCACAGGCTTCCAGAATAAAACCGTTCTCATGTTCCCAGGCCGCAGGGTTCCAGAATCCACCGATGACATGTTCCCAGGAAAAAGGGTTCCAGAATCAATCCTCAGTTAGGTTCCCAGGCTACAGGATTCTAGAATAAAAACTCAATCATGTTCCAAGTCCACAGGGTTCCAGAATCAATCCTCAGTTAGGTTCCCAGGCTACAGATTTCCAGAATAAAACTTCAGTCATGTTCCCAGTCCACAGGGTTCCAGAACCTAGGCTCAGTCAGGTTCCCAGTGCACAGTATTCCACAATCTAAACACATGTCATGTTCCCAAGCCACATTTTTCCAGAATCTCGCCTAAGTCATGTTCCCAGGCCACAGGGATCCAGAATCAAACCTCAGTCATGTTGCCAGGCCATGGGGTACCACCATCAAACCTCAGTCATATTCCCAGGCCACAGGTTTCCAGAATCAAACAGATTTCATGTTCCCAGGCAACAGGGAACCAGTATCAAAACCAAAGTCATGTTCCCAGGCCACAGGATACCACAATCTAACCTCAGTCATATTCCCAGGCCACAGGTTTCCAGAATCAAACCGATTTCATTTTCCCAGGCAACAGGGTACCAGAATCCAAACCGATGTCATGTTCCCAGGCCACAGGATTCCACAATCTAACCTCAGTCATGTTCCCAGGCCAGTGGTTTCCAGAATCAAACCTCAGTCATATTCCCAAGCCACAGGGTTCCAGAATCCACCAATGTCATATTCCCAGGCCACAGGGTTCCAGAATCAATCCTCAGTTATGTTCCCAGGCTACAGGGTTCCAGAATAAAACCTCAGTCATATTCCCAGTCCACAGGGTTCCAGAACCAAGGCTCAGTCAGGTGCTCAGGGCACAATATTCCACAATCTAAACAGATGTCATGTTCTCAAGCCACAGTTTTCCCGAATCTCTCCTCAGTCATGTTCCCAGGCCACAGGGATCCAGAATCAAACCTCAGTCATGTTGCCAGGCCACAGGGTATCACCATCAAACCTCAGTCATATTCCCAGGCCACAGGCTTCCAGAATCAAATTGATGTCACGTTCCCAGGCTACAGGTTTCCACAATCTAACATCAGTCATGTTCTCAGGCCAGTGGTTTCCAGAATAAAACCTCAGTCATATTCCCAGGCCACAGGGTTCCAGAATCCAACCGATGTCGTGTTCCCAGGCCACAGGATTCCACAAGCAAACGTCAGTCTTTTTCCCAGGACACAGGTTTCCAGAATCAACCCAATATCAGGTTCCCTGGCCACAGTCTTCCAGAATCAAACCTCAGTCATGTTGCCAGGCCACAGGTTTCCACCATCAAACCTCAGACATGTTCTCAGGCCACAGGGTTCCAGAATAAAACCGTTCTCATGTTCCCAGGCCACAGGGTTCCAGAATCCACCGATGACATGTTCCCAGGCAACAAGGTTCCAGAATCAATCCCCAGTCAGGTTCCCAGGCTACAGGGTTCCAGAATAAAACCTCAGTGATGTTCCAAGTCCACAGGGTTCCAGAATCAATCCTCACTTAAGTTCCCAGGCTACAGGGATCCAGAATAAAACCTCAGTCATGTTCCCAGTCCACAGGGTTCCAGAACCTAGGCTCAGTCAGGTTCCCAGGGCACAGTATTCCACAATCTAAACAGATGTCATGTTCCCAGGCCACAGTTTTCCAGAATCACGCCTCAGTCATGTTCCCAGGCCACAGGGATCCAGAATCAAACCTCAGTCATGTTGCCAGGCCATAGGGTACCACCATCAAACCTCATTCATATTCCTAGGCCACAGGTTTCCAGAATCAAACCGATGTCATGTTCCCAGGACACAGGTTTCCACAATCTAACATCAGTCATGTTCCCAGGCCAATGGTTTCCAGAATCAAACCTCAGTCATATTCCCAGGCCACAGGGTTCCAGAATCCACCGATGTCATGTTCCCAGGCCACAGTGTTCCAGAATCAATCCTCAGTTATGTTCCCAGGCTACAGGATTCCAGAATAAAACCTCAGTCATGTTCCCACTCCACAGGGTCCCAGAACCAAGGCTCAGTCAGGTTCCCAGGGCACAGTATTCCACAATCTAAACAGATGTCATGTTCCCAGGCCACAGTTTTCCAGAATCTCGCCTCAGTCATGTTCCCAGGCCACAGGGAACCGGAATCAAACCTCAGTCATGTTGCCAGGCCATAGGGTACCACCATCAAACCTCAGTCATATTCCCAAGCCACAGGTTTCCAGAATCAAACCGATGTCATGTTCCCAGGCCACAGATTTCCACAATCTACCATCAGTCATGTTCCCAGGCCAATGGTTTCCAGAATCAATCTTCAGTCGTATCCCCAGGTCACAGTGTTCCAGAATCCAAACGATGTCGTGTTCCCAGGCCACAGGATTCCACAAGCAAACTTCAGTCTTTTTCCCAGGACACAGGTTTCCAGAATCAACCCGATATCATGTTCCCTGGCCACAGTCTTCCAGAATCAAACCTCAGTCATGTTGCCAGGCCACAGCTTTCCACCATCCAACCTCAGACATGTTCCCAGGCCACAGGGTTCCAGAATAAAACCGTTCTCATGTTCCCAGGCCACAGGGTTCCAGAATCCACCTATGACATGTTCCCAGGCAACAGGGTTCCAGAATCAATCCTCAGTTAGGTTCCCAGGCTACAGGGTTCCAGAATAAAAGCTCAGTCATGTTCCCAGTCCACAGCGTTCCAGAACCAAGGCTCAGTCAGGTTCCCAGGCCACAGTATTCCACAATCTAAACAGATGTCATGTTCCCAGGCCACAGTTTTCCAGAATCACGCCTCAGTCATGTTCCCAGGCCACAGGTTTCCAGAATCAAACCGATGTCATGTTCCCAGGACACAGGTTTCCACAATCTAACATCAGTCATTTTCCCAGGCCAATGGTTTCCAGAATCAACCCTCAGTCATATTGCCAAGCCACAGGGTTCCAGAATCAACCGATGTCATGTTCCCAGGCCACAGGGTTCAAGAATCAATCCTTAGTTATGTTCCCAGGCTACAGGATTCCAGAATAAAACCTCAGTCATGTTCCCAGTCCACACGGTTTCAGAACCAATGTTCAGTCAGGTTCCCAGGGCACAGTATTCCACAATCTAAACAGATGTCATGTTCCCAGGCCACAGTTTTCCAGAATCACGCCTCAGTCATGATCCCAGGCCACAGGGATCCAGAATCAAACCTCAGTCATGTTGCCAGGCCATAGGGTACCACCATCAAACCTCAGTCATATTCCCAGGCCACAGGTTTCCAGAATCAAACAGATTTCATGTTCCCAGGCAACAGGGAACCAGTATCAAAACCAAAGTCATGTTCCCAGGCCACAGGATACCACAATCTAACCTCAGTCATATTCCCAGGCCACAGGTTTCCAGAATCAAACGGATTTCATGTTCCCAGGCAACAGGGTTCCAGAATCCAAACCGATGTCATGTTCCCAGGCCACAGGATTCCACAATCTAACCTCAGTCATGTTCCCAGGCCAGTGGTTTCCAGAATCAAACCTCAGTCATATTCCCAGGCCACAATGTTCCAGAATCCACCGATGTCATATTCCCAGGCCACAGGGTTCCAGAATCAATCCTCAGTTATGTTCCCAGGCTACAGGGTTCCAGAATAAAACCTCAGTCATATTCCCAGTCCACAAGGGTCCAGAACCAAGGCTCAGGCAGGTGCTCAGGGCACAGTATTCCACAATCTAAACAGATGTCATGTTCTCAAGCCACAGTTTTCCCGAATCTCTCCTCAGTCATGTTCCCAGGGCACAGGGATCCAGAATCAAACCTCAGTCATGTTGCCAGGCCACAGGGTACCACCATCAAACCTCAGTCATATTCCCAGGCCACAGGCTTCCAGAATCAAATTGATGTCACGTTCCCAGGCTACAGGTTTCCACAATCTAACATCAGTCATTTTCTCAGGCCAGTGGTTTCCAGAATAAAACCTCAGTCATATTCCCAGGCCACAGGGTTCCAGAATCCAACCGATGTCGTGTTCCCAGGCCACAGGATTCCACAAGCAAACGTCAGTCTTTTTCCCAGGACACAGGTTTCCAGAATCAACCCAATATCAGGTTCCCTGGCCACAGTCTTCCAGAATCAAACCTCAGTCATGTTGCCAGGCCACAGGTTTCCACCATCAAACCTCAGACATGTTCTCAGGCCACAGGGTTCCAGAATAAAACCGTTCTCATGTTCCCAGGCCACAGGGTTCCAGAATCCACCGATGACATGTTCCCAGGCAACAAGGTTCCAGAATCAATCCCCAGTCAGGTTCCCAGGCTACAGGGTTCCAGAATAAAACCTCAGTGATATTCCAAGTCCACAGGGTTCCAGAATCAATCCTCAGTTAAGTTCCCAGGCTACAGGGATCCAGAATAAAACCTCAGTCATGTTCCCAGTCCACAGGGTTCCAGAACCTAGGCTCAGTCAGGTTCCCAGGGCACAGTATTCCACAATCTAAACAGATGTCATGTTCCCAGGCCACAGTTTTCCAGAATCACGCCTCAGTCATGTTCCCAGGCCACAGGGATCCAGAATCAAACCTCACTCATGTTGCCAGGCCATAGGGTACCACCATCAAACCTCATTCATATTCCCAGGCCACAGGTTTCCAGAATCAAACCGATGTCATGTTCCCAGGACACAGGTTTCCACAATCTAACATCAGTCATGTTCCCAGGCCAATGGTTTCCAGAATCAAACCTCAGTCATATTCCCAGGCCACAGGGTTCCAGAATCCACCGATGTCATGTTCCCAGGCCACAGTGTTCCAGAATCATTCCTCAGTTATGTTCCCAGGCTACAGGATTCCAGAATAAAACCTCAGTCATGTTCCCAGTCCACAGGGTCCCAGAAGCAAGGCTCAGTCAGGTTCCCAGGGCACAGTATTCCACAATCTAAACAGATGTCATGTTCCCAGGCCACAGTTTTCCAGAATCACGCCTCAGTCATGTTCCCAGGCCACAGGGAACCGGAATCAAACCTCAGTCATGTTGCCAGGCCATAGGGTACCACCATCAAACCTCAGTCATATTCGCAAGCCACAGGTTTCCAGAATCAAACCGATGTCATGTTCCCAGGCCACAGATTTCCACCATGTACCATCAGTCATGCTCCCAGGCCAATGGTTTCCAGAATCAATCCTCAGTCGTATTCCCAGGCCACAGTGTTCCAGAATCCAAACGATGTCGTGTTCGCAGGTCACAGGATTCCACAAGCAAACCTCAGTCTTTTTCCCAGGACACAGTTTTCCAGAATCAACCCGATAACATGTTCCCTGGCCACAGTCTTCCAGAATCAAACCTCAGTCATGTTGGCAGGCCACAGGTTTCCACCATCAAACCTCAGACATGTTCCAAGGCCACAGGGTTCCAGAATAAGACCGTTCTCATGTTCCCAGGCCACAGGGATCCAGAATCCACCGATGACATGTTCCCAGGCAACAGTGTTCCAGAATCAATCCTCAGTTAGGTTCCCAGTCTACAGGGTTCCAGAATACAACCTCAGTCATTTTCCAAGTCCACAGTGTTCCAGAATCAATCCTCAGTTAATTTCCCAGGCTACAGGGTTCAGAAAAAAACCTCAGTAATGTTCCCTGTCCACAGGGTTCCAGAACCAAGGCTCAGTCAGGTTCCCAGGGCACAGTATTCCTCAATCTAAACAGATGTCATGTTAACAAGCCACAGTTTTCCAGAATCTCGCCTCAGTCATGTTCCCAGGCCACAGGGATCCAGAATCTAACCTCAGTCATGCTGCCAGGCCATAGGGTACCACCATCAAACCTGTCATATTCCAAGGCCACAGGTTTCCAGAATCAAACCGATTTCATGTTCCCAGGCAACATGGTTCCAGAATGCACACCAATATCATGTTCCCAGACCACACAGGATTCCACAATCTAACCTCAGTCATGTTCCCAGGCCAATGGTTTCCAGAATCAAACCTCAGTCATATTCCCAGGCCACAGGGTTCCAGAATCAATCCTCAGTTATGTTCCCAGGCTACAGGGTTCCAGAATAAAACCTCAGTCATGTTCCCAGTCCACAGCGTTCCAGAACCAAGGCTCAGTCAGGTTCCCAGGGCACAGTATTCCACAATCTAAACAGATGTCATGTTCCCAGGCCACAGATTTCCAGAATCACGCCTCAGTCATGTTCCCAGGCCACAGGGATCCAGAATCAAACCTCAGTCATGTGGCCAGGCCATAGGGTACCACCATCAAACCTCAGTCATATTCCCAGGCCACAGGTTTCCAGAATCAAACCGATGTCATGTTCCCAGGACACAGGTTTCCACAATCTAACATCAGTCATGTTCCCAGGCCAATGGTTTCCAGAATCAAACCTCAGTCATATTCCCAGGCCACAGGGTTCCAGAATCCAACTGATGTCGTGTTCCCAGGCCACAGGATTTCACAAGCAAACCTCAGTCGTGTTCCCAGGACACAGCTTTCCAGAATCAACCCGATATCATGTTTCCAGGCGACAGTCTTCCAGAATCACACCTCAGTCATGTTGCCAGGCCACAGGTTTCCACCATCAAACCTCAGACATGTTCCCAGGCCACAGGGTTCCAGAATAAAACCGTTCTCATGTTCCCAGGCCACAAGATTCCAGAATCCACCGATGACATGTTCCCAGGCAACAGGGTTCCAGAATCAATCCTCAGTCAGGTTCCCAGGCTACAGGGTTCCAGAATAAAACCTCAGTCATGTTCCCAGGCCACAGTGTTCCAGAATCAATCCTCAGTTATGTTCCCAGGCTACAGGATTCCAGAATAAAACCTCAGTCATGTTCCCACTCCACAGGGTCCCAGAACCAAGGCTCCGTCAGGTTCCCAGGGCACAGTATTCCACAATCTAAACAGATGTCATGTTCCCAGGCCACAGTTTTCCAGAATCACGCCTCAGTCATGTTCCCAGGCCACAGGGAACCGGAATCAAACCTCAGTCATGTTGCCAGGCCATAGGGTACCACCATCAAACCTCAGTCATATTCCCAAGCCACAGGTTTCCAGAATCAAACCGATGTCATGTTCCCAGGCCACAGATTTCCACAATCTACCATCAGTCATGTTCCCAGGCCAATGGTTTCCAGAATCAATCTTCAGTCGTATCCCCAGGCCACAGTGTTCCAGAATCCAAACGATGTCGTGTTCCCAGGCCACAGGATTCCACAAGCAAACTTCAGTCTTTTTCCCAGGACACAGGTTTCCAGAATCAACCCGATATCATGTTCCCTGGCCACAGTCTTCCAGAATCAAACCTCAGTCATGTTGCCAGGCCACAGCTTTCCACCATCCAACCTCAGACATGTTCCCAGGCCACAGGGTTCCAGAATAAAACCGTTCTCATGTTCCCAGGCCACAGGGTTCCAGAATCCACCTATGACATGTTCCCAGGCAACAGGGTTCCAGAATCAATCCTCAGTTAGGTTCCCAGGCTACAGGGTTCCAGAATAAAAGCTCAGTCATGTTCCCAGTCCACAGCGTTCCAGAACCAAGGCTCAGTCAGGTTCCCAGGCCACAGTATTCCACAATCTAAACAGATGTCATGTTCCCAGGCCACAGTTTTCCAGAATCACGCCTCAGTCATGTTCCCAGGCCACAGGTTTCCAGAATCAAACCGATGTCATGTTCCCAGGACACAGGTTTCCACAATCTAACATCAGTCATTTTCCCAGGCCAATGGTTTCCAGAATCAACCCTCAGTCATATTGCCAAGCCACAGGGTTCCAGAATCAACCGATGTCATGTTCCCAGGCCACAGGGTTCAAGAATCAATCCTTAGTTATGTTCCCAGGCTACAGGATTCCAGAATAAAACCTCAGTCATGTTCCCAGTCCACACGGTTTCAGAACCAATGTTCAGTCAGGTTCCCAGGGCACAGTATTCCACAATCTAAACAGATGTCATGTTCCCAGGCCACAGTTTTCCAGAATCACGCCTCAGTCATGATCCCAGGCCACAGGGATCCAGAATCAAACCTCAGTCATGTTGCCAGGCCATAGGGTACCACCATCAAACCTCAGTCATATTCCCAGGCCACAGGTTTCCAGAATCAAACAGATTTCATGTTCCCAGGCAACAGGGAACCAGTATCAAAACCAAAGTCATGTTCCCAGGCCACAGGATACCACAATCTAACCTCAGTCATATTCCCAGGCCACAGGTTTCCAGAATCAAACGGATTTCATGTTCCCAGGCAACAGGGTTCCAGAATCCAAACCGATGTCATGTTCCCAGGCCTCAGGATTCCACAATCTAACCTCAGTCATGTTCCCAGGCCAGTGGTTTCCAGAATCAAACCTCAGTCATATTCCCAGGCCACAGGGTTCCAGAATCCACCGATGTCATATTCCCAGGCCACAGGGTTCCAGAATCAATCCTCAGTTATGTTCCCAGGCTACAGGGTTCCAGAATAAAACCTCAGTCATATTCCCAGTCCACAAGGGTCCAGAACCAAGGCTCAGGCAGGTGCTCAGGGCACAGTATTCCACAATCTAAACAGATGTCATGTTCTCAAGCCACAGTTTTCCCGAATCTCTCCTCAGTCATGTTCCCAGGGCACAGGGATCCAGAATCAAACCTCAGTCATGTTGCCAGGCCACAGGGTACCACCATCAAACCTCAGTCATATTCCCAGGCCACAGGCTTCCAGAATCAAATTGATGTCACGTTCCCAGGCTACAGGTTTCCACAATCTAACATCAGTCATTTTCTCAGGCCAGTGGTTTCCAGAATAAAACCTCAGTCATATTCCCAGGCCACAGGGTTCCAGAATCCAACCGATGTCGTGTTCCCAGGCCACAGGATTCCACAAGCAAACGTCAGTCTTTTTCCCAGGACACAGGTGTCCAGAATCAACCCAATATCAGGTTCCCTGGCCACAGTCTTCCAGAATCAAACCTCAGTCATGTTGCCAGGCCACAGGTTTCCACCATCAAACCTCAGACATGTTCTCAGGCCACAGGGTTCCAGAATAAAACCGTTCTCATGTTCCCAGGCCACAGGGTTCCAGAATCCACCGATGACATGTTCCCAGGCAACAAGGTTCCAGAATCAATCCCCAGTCAGGTTCCCAGGCTACAGGGTTCCAGAATAAAACCTCAGTGATATTCCAAGTCCACAGGGTTCCAGAATCAATCCTCAGTTAAGTTCCCAGGCTACTGGGATCCAGAATAAAACCTCAGTCATGTTCCCAGTCCACAGGGTTCCAGAACCTAGGCTCAGTCAGGTTCCCAGGGCACAGTATTCCACAATCTAAACAGATGTCATGTTCCCAGGCCACAGTTTTCCAGAATCACGCCTCAGTCATGTTCCCAGGCCACAGGGATCCAGAATCAAACCTCACTCATGTTGCCAGGCCACAGGGTTCCAGAATCCACCGATGTCATGTTCCCAGGCCACAGTGTTCCAGAATCATTCCTCAGTTATGTTCCCAGGCTACAGGATTCCAGAATAAAACCTCAGTCATGTTCCCAGTCCACAGGGTCCCAGAAGCAAGGCTCAGTCAGGTTCCCAGGGCACAGTATTCCACAATCTAAACAGATGTCATGTTCCCAGGCCACAGTTTTCCAGAATCACGCCTCAGTCATGTTCCCAGGCCACAGGGAACCGGAATCAAACCTCAGTCATGTTGCCAGGCCATAGGGTACCACCATCAAACCTCAGTCATATTCGCAAGCCACAGGTTTCCAGAATCAAACCGATGTCATGTTCCCAGGCCACAGATTTCCACCATGTACCATCAGTCATGCTCCCAGGCCAATGGTTTCCAGAATCAATCCTCAGTCGTATTCCCAGGCCACAGTGTTCCAGAATCCAAACGATGTCGTGTTCGCAGGTCACAGGATTCCACAAGCAAACCTCAGTCTTTTTCCCAGGACACAGTTTTCCAGAATCAACCCGATAACATGTTCCCTGGCCACAGTCTTCCAGAATCAAACCTCAGTCATGTTGCCAGGCCACAGCTTTCCACCATCAAACCTCAGACATGTTCCAAGGCCACAGGGTTCCAGAATAAGACCGTTCTCATGTTCCCAGGCCACAGGGATCCAGAATCCACCGATGACATGTTCCCAGGCAACAGTGTTCCAGAATCAATCCTCAGTTAGGTTCCCAGTCTACAGGGTTCCAGAATACAACCTCAGTCATTTTCCAAGTCCACAGTGTTCCAGAATCAATCCTCAGTTAATTTCCCAGGCTACAGGGTTCAGAAAAAAACCTCAGTAATGTTCCCTGTCCACAGGGTTCCAGAACCAAGGCTCAGTCAGGTTCCCAGGGCACAGTATTCCTCAATCTAAACAGATGTCATGTTAACAAGCCACAGTTTTCCAGAATCTCGCCTCAGTCATGTTCCCAGGCCACAGGGATCCAGAATCTAACCTCAGTCATGCTGCCAGGCCATAGGGTACCACCATCAAACCTGTCATATTCCAAGGCCACAGGTTTCCAGAATCAAACCGATTTCATGTTCCCAGGCAACATGGTTCCAGAATGCACACCGATATCATGTTCCCAGACCACACAGGATTCCACAATCTAACCTCAGTCATGTTCCCAGGCCAATGGTTTCCAGAATCAAACCTCAGTCATATTCCCAGGCCACAGGGTTCCAGAATCAATCCTCAGTTATGTTCCCAGGCTACAGGGTTCCAGAATAAAATCCTCAGTCATGTTCCCAGTCCACAGCGTTCCAGAACCAAGGCTCAGTCAGGTTCCCAGGGCACAGTATTCCACAATCTAAACAGATGTCATGTTCCCAGGCCACAGATTTCCAGAATCACGCCTCAGTCATGTTCCCAGGCCACAGGGATCCAGAATCAAACCTCAGTCATGTTGCCAGGCCATAGGGTACCACCATCAAACCTCAGTCATATTCCCAGGCCACAGGTTTCCAGAATCAAACCGATGTCATGTTCCCAGGACACAGGTTTCCACAATCTAACATCAGTCATGTTCCCAGGCCAATGGTTTCCAGAATCAAACCTCAGTCATATTCCCAGGCCACAGGGTTCCAGAATCCAACTGATGTCGTGTTCCCAGGCCACAGGATTCCACAAGCAAACTTCAGTCTTTTTCCCAGGACACAGGTTTCCAGAATCAACCCGATATCATGTTCCCTGGCCACAGTCTTCCAGAATCAAACCTCAGTCATGTTGCCAGGCCACAGCTTTCCACCATCAAACCTCAGATATGTTCGTAAGCCACAGGGTTCCAGAATAAAACCGTTCTCATGTTCCCAGGCCACAGGGTTCCAGAATCCACCGATGACATGTTCCCAGGCAACAGGGTTCCAGAATCAATCCTCAGTTAGTTTCCCAGGCGACAGCGTTCCAGAATAAAACCTCAGTCATGTTCCAAGTCCACAGGGTTCCAGAATCAAACCTCAGTTAGTTTCCCAGTCTACAGGGTTCCAGAATAAAACCTCAGTCATGTTCCCAGTCCACAGCGTTCCAGAACCAAGGCTCAGTCAGGTTCCCAGGGCACAGTATTCCACAATCTAAACAGATGTCATGTTCCTAGGCCACTGTTTTCCAGAATCACGCCTCAGTCATGTTCCCAGGACACAGGGATCCAGAATCAAACCTCAGTCATGTTGCCAGGCCATAGGGTACCACCATCAAACCTCAGTCATATTCCCAGGCCACAAGTTTCCAGAATCAAACCTATGTCATGTTCCCAGGTCACAGGTTTCCAGAATCAAACCGATGTCATGTTCCCAGGACACAGGTTTCCACAATCTAACATCAGTCATGTTCCCAGGCCAATGGTTTCCAGAATAAAACCTCAGCCATATTCCCAGGCCACAGGGTTCCAGAATTCAACCGATGTCGTGTTCCCAGGACACAGGATTCCACAAGCAAACCTCAGTCTTTTTCCCAGGACACAGTTTTCCAGAATCAACCCGATATCATATTCCCTGACCACAGTCTTCCAGAATCAAACCTCAGTCATGTTGCCAGGCCACAGATTTCCACCATCAAACCTCAGACATGTTCCCAGGACACAGGGTTCCAGAATAAAACCTTTCTCATGTTCCCAGGCCACAGGGTTCCAGAATCCACCGATGAAATGTTCCCAGGAAAAAGGGTTCCAGAATCAATCCTCAGTTAGGTTCCCAGGCTACAGGATTCCAGAATAAAAACTCAGTCAAGTTCCAAGTCCACAG
Organism: Eschrichtius robustus; assembly: GCF_028021215.1. NCBI lineage: Eukaryota > Metazoa > Chordata > Mammalia > Artiodactyla > Eschrichtiidae > Eschrichtius > Eschrichtius robustus. The sequence goes on from NC_090842.1 coordinate 42,049,865, forward strand.
CGTTCCAGAATCAATCCTCAGTTGGTTTCCCAGGCTACAGGTTTCCAGAATATAACCTCAGTCATGTTCCACGTCCACGGGGTTCCAGAATCAATCCTCAGTTAGGTTCCCAGGCTACAGGGTTCCAGAATAAAACTTCAGTCATGTTCCCAGTCCACAGGCTTCCAGAACCTAGTCTCAGTCAGGTTCCCAGTGCACAGTATTCCACAATCTAAACACATGTCATGTTCCCAAGCCACATTTTTTCAGAATCTCGCCTCAGTCATGTTCCCAGGACACAGGGATCCAGAATCAAACCTCAGTCATGTTGCCAGGCCATAGTGTACCACCATCAAACCTCAGTCATATTCCCAGGCCACAGGTTTCCAGAATCAAACCGATGTCATGTTCCCAGGACAGAGGGTTCAAGAATCAATCCTTAGTTATGTTCCCAGGCTACAGGGTTCCAGAATAAAACCTCAGTCATGTTCCCAGTCCACACGGCTTCAGAACCAATGTTCAGTCAGGTTCCCAGGGCACAGTATTCCATAATCTAAACAGATGTCATGTTCCCAGGCCACAGTTTTCCAGAATCACGCCTCAGTCATGTTCCCAGGCCACAGGGATCCAGAATCAAACCTCAGTCATGTTGCCAGGCCATAGGGTACCACCATCAAACCTCAGTCATATTCCCAGGCCACAGGTCTCCAGAATCAAACCGATGTCATGTTCCCAGGACACAGGTTTCCACAATCTAACATCAGTCATGTTCCCAGGCCAATGGTTTCCAGAATCAAACCTCAGTCATATTCCCAGGCCACAGGGTTCCAGAATTCAACCGATGTCGTGTTCCCAGGACACAGGATTCCACAAGCAAACCTCAGTCTTTTTCCCAGGACACAGTTTTCCAGAATCAACCCGATATCATGTTCCCTGACCACAGTCTTCCAGAATCAAACCTCAGTCATGTTGCCAGGCCACAGATTTCCACCATCAAACCTCAGACATGTTCCCAGGCCACAGGGTTCCAGAATAAAACTGTTCTCATGTTCCCAGGCCACAGGGTTCCAGAATCCACCGATGACATGTTCCCAGGAAAAAGGGTTCCAGAATCAATCCTCAGTTAGGTTCCCAGGCTACAGGATTCTAGAATAAAAACTAAATCATGTTCCAAGTCCACAGGGTTGCAGAATCAATCCTCAGTTAGGTTCCCAGGCTACAGATTTCCAGAATAAAACCTCAGTCATGTTCCACGTCCACGGGGTTCCAGAATCAATCCTCAGTTAGGTTCCCAGGCTACAGAGTTCCAGAATAAAACTTCAGTCATGTTCCCAGTCCACAGGGTTCCAGAACCTAGGCTCAGTCAGGTTCCCAGTGCACAGTATTCCACAATCTAAACACATGTCATGTTCCCAAACCACATTTTTCCAGAATCTCGCCTAAGTCATGTTCCCAGGCCACAGGGATCCAGAATCAAACCTCAGTCATGTTGCCAGGCCATGGGGTACCACCATCAAACCTCAGTCATATTCCCACGCCACAGGCTTCCAGAATCAAACGGATTTCATTTTCCCAGGCAACAGGTTTCCAGAATCCAAACCGATGTCATGTTCCCAGGCCACAGGATTCCACAATCTAACCTCAGTCATGTTCCCAGGCAAATGGCTTCCCGAATCAAACCTCAGTCATATTCCCAGCCACAGGGTTCCAGAATCCACCGATGTCACGTTCCCAGGCCACAGGCTTCCAGAATCAATCCTCAGTTATGTTCCCAGGCTACAGGGTTCCAGAATAAAACCTCAGTCATGTTCCCAGTCCACAGGGTTCCAGAACCAAGGCTCAGTCAGGTTCCCAGGGCACAGTATTCCACAATCTAAACAGATGTCATGTTCCCAGGCCACAGTTTTCCAGAATCACGCCTCAGTCATGTTCCCAGGCCACAGGGATCCAGAATCAAACCTCAGTCATGTTGCCAGGCCATAGGGTACCACCATCAAACCTCAATCATATTCCCAGGCCACTGGTTTCCAGAATCAAACCGATGTCATGTTCCCAGGCCGCAGGTTTCCACAATCTAACATCAGTCATGTTCCCAGGACAATGGTTTCCAGAATCAAACCTCAGTCATATTCCCAGGTCACAGGATTCCAGAATCCAACCGATGTCGTGTTCCCAGGCCACAGGATTCCACAAGCAAACCTCAGTCTTTTTCCCAGGACACATGTTTCTAGAATCAACCCGATATCAAGTTCCCTGGCCACAGTCTTGCAGAATCAAACCTCAGACATGTTCCCAGGCCACAGGGTTCCAGAATCTAGGCTCAGTCAGGTTCCCAGGGCACAGTATTCCACAATCTAAACAGATGTCATGTTCCCAAGCCACAGTTTTCCAGAATCTCGCCTCAGTCATGTTCCCAGGCCACAGGGATCCAGAATCAAACCTCAGTCATGTCGCCAGGCCATAGGGTACCACCATCAAACCTCAGTCAGATTCCCAGTGCACAGGCTTCCAGAATCAAACGGATTTTATGTTTCCAGGCAACAGGGTTCCAGAATCCAAACCGATGTCATGTTCCCGGGCCACAGGATTCCACAATCTAATGTCAGTCATGTTCCCAGGCCACAGGTTTCCACAATCTAACATCAGTCATGTTCCCAGGCCAATGGTTTCCATAATCAAACCTCAGTCATATTCCCAGGCGACAGGGTTCCAGAATCCAACCGATGTCGTGTTCCCAGGCCACAGGATTCCACAAGCAAACCTCAGTCGTGTTCCCAGGACACAGCTTTCCAGAATCAACCCGATAACGTGTTCCCTGGCGACAGTCTTCCAGAATCAAACCTCAGTCATGTTGCCAGGCCACAGGTTTCCACCATCAAACCTCAGACATGTTCCCAGGACACAGGGTTCCAGAATAAAACCGTTCTCATGTTCCCAGGCCACAGGGTTCCAGAATCAATCCTCAGTCAGGTTCCCAGGCTACAGGGTTCCAGAATAAAACCTCAGTGATGTTCCAAGTCCACAGGGTTCCAGAATCAATCCTCAGTTAGGCTCCCAGTCTACAGGGTTCCAGAATAAAACCTCAGTCATGTTCCCAGTCCACAGGGTTCCAGAACCTAGGCTCAGTCAGATTCCCAGGGCACAGTATTCCACAATCTAAACAGATGTCATGTTCCCAAGCCACAGTTCTCCAGAATCTCGCCTCAGTCATGTTACCAGGCCACAGGGATCCAGAATCAAACCTCAGTCATGTTGCCAGGCCATAGGGTACCACCATCAAACCTCAGTCATATTCCCAGGCCACAGGCTTCCAGAATCAAACGGATTTCATGTTCCCAGGCAACAGGGTTCCAGAATTCAAACCGATGTCCTGTTCCCAGGCCACAGGATTCCACAATCTAACCTCAGTCATGTTCCCAGGTCAATGGTTTCCAGAATCAAACCTCAGTCATATTACCAGGCCACAGGGTTCCAGAATCCACCGATGTCATGTTCCCAGGCCACAGGGTTCCAGAATCAATCCTCAGTTATATTCCCAGGCTACAGGGTTCCAGAATCAATCCTCAGTTATGTTCCCAGGCTACAGGGTTCCAGAATAAAACCTCAGTCATGTTCCCAGTCCACAGGGTTCCAGAACCAAGGCTCAGTCAGGTTCCCAGGGCACAGTATTCCACAATCTAAACAGATGTCATGTTACCAGGCCACAGTTTTCCAGAATCACGCCTCAGTCATGTTCCCAGGCCACAGGGATCCAGAATCAAACCTCAGTCATGTTGCCAGGCCATAGGGTACCACCGTCAAACCTCAGTCATATTCCCAGGCCACAAGTTTCCAGAATCCACCGATGACATGTTCCCAGGCAACAAGGTTCCAGAATCAATCCCCAGTCAGGTTCCCAGGCTACAGGGTTCCAGAATAAAACCTCAGTGATGTTCCAAGTCCACAGGGTTCCAGAATCAATCCTCACTTAAGTTCCCAGGCTACAGGGATCCAGAATAAAACCTCAGTCATGTTCCCAGTCCACAGGGTTCCAGAACCTAGGCTCAGTCAGGTTCCCAGGGCACAGTATTCCACAATCTAAACAGATGTCATGTTCCCAGGCCACAGTTTTCCAGAATCACGCCTCAGTCATGTTCCCAGGCCACAGGGATCCAGAATCAAACCTCAGTCATGTTGCCAGGCCATAGGGTACCACCATCAAACCTCATTCATATTCCTAGGCCACAGGTTTCCAGAATCAAACCGATGTCATGTTCCCAGGACACAGGTTTCCACAATCTAACATCAGTCATGTTCCCAGGCCAATGGTTTCCAGAATCAAACCTCAGTCATATTCCCAGGCCACAGGGTTCCAGAATCCACCGATGTCATGTTCCCAGGCCACAGTGTTCCAGAATCAATCCTCAGTTATGTTCCCAGGCTACAGGATTCCAGAATAAAACCTCAGTCATGTTCCCACTCCACAGGGTCCCAGAACCAAGGCTCAGTCAGGTTCCCAGGGCACAGTATTCCACAATCTAAACAGATGTCATGTTCCCAGGCCACAGTTTTCCAGAATCTCGCCTCAGTCATGTTCCCAGGCCACAGGGAACCGGAATCAAACCTCAGTCATGTTGCCAGGCCATAGGGTACCACCATCAAACCTCAGTCATATTCCCAAGCCACAGGTTTCCAGAATCAAACTGATGTCATGTTCCCAGGCCACAGATTTCCACAATCTACCATCAGTCATGTTCCCAGGCCAATGGTTTCCAGAATCAATCTTCAGTCGTATCCCCAGGTCACAGTGTTCCAGAATCCAAACGATGTCGTGTTCCCAGGCCACAGGATTCCACAAGCAAACTTCAGTCTTTTTCCCAGGACACAGGTTTCCAGAATCAACCCGATATCATGTTCCCTGGCCACAGTCTTCCAGAATCAAACCTCAGTCATGTTGCCAGGCCACAGCTTTCCACCATCCAACCTCAGACATGTTCCCAGGCCACAGGGTTCCAGAATAAAACCGTTCTCATGTTCCCAGGCCACAGGGTTCCAGAATCCACCTATGACATGTTCCCAGGCAACAGGGTTCCAGAATCAATCCTCAGTTAGGTTCCCAGGCTACAGGGTTCCAGAATAAAAGCTCAGTCATGTTCCCAGTCCACAGCGTTCCAGAACCAAGGCTCAGTCAGGTTCCCAGGCCACAGTATTCCACAATCTAAACAGATGTCATGTTCCCAGGCCACAGTTTTCCAGAATCACGCCTCAGTCATGTTCCCAGGCCACAGGTTTCCAGAATCAAACCGATGTCATGTTCCCAGGACACAGGTTTCCACAATCTAACATCAGTCATTTTCCCAGGCCAATGGTTTCCAGAATCAACCCTCAGTCATATTGCCAAGCCACAGGGTTCCAGAATCAACCGATGTCATGTTCCCAGGCCACAGGGTTCAAGAATCAATCCTTAGTTATGTTCCCAGGCTACAGGATTCCAGAATAAAACCTCAGTCATGTTCCCAGTCCACACGGTTTCAGAACCAATGTTCAGTCAGGTTCCCAGGGCACAGTATTCCACAATCTAAACAGATGTCATGTTCCCAGGCCACAGTTTTCCAGAATCACGCCTCAGTCATGATCCCAGGCCACAGGGATCCAGAATCAAACCTCAGTCATGTTGCCAGGCCATAGGGTACCACCATCAAACCTCAGTCATATTCCCAGGCCACAGGTTTCCAGAATCAAACAGATTTCATGTTCCCAGGCAACAGGGAACCAGTATCAAAACCAAAGTCATGTTCCCAGGCCACAGGATACCACAATCTAACCTCAGTCATATTCCCAGGCCACAGGTTTCCAGAATCAAACGGATTTCATGTTCCCAGGCAACAGGGTTCCAGAATCCAAACCGATGTCATGTTCCCAGGCCTCAGGATTCCACAATCTAACCTCAGTCATGTTCCCAGGTCAAAGGTTTCCAGAATCAAACCTCAGTCATATTCCCAGGCCACAGGGTTCCAGAATCCACCGATGTCTTGTTCCCAGGCCACAGGGTTCCAGAATCAATCCTCAGTTATGTTCCCAGGCTACAGGATTCCAGAATATAACCTCAGTCATGTTCCCAGTCCACAGGGTTCCAGAACCAAGGCTCAGGGAGGTTCCCAGGGCACAGTATTCCACAATCTAAACAGATGTCATGTTCCCAAGCCACAGTTTTCCAGAATTTTGCCTCAGTCATGTTCCCAGGCCACAGGGAACCAGAATCAAACCTCAGTCATGTTGCCAGGCCATATGGTACCACCATCAAACTTCAATCATATTCCCAGGCCACAGGATTCCAGAATCAAATGGATTTCATGTTCCCAGGCAACAGGGTTCCAGAATCCAAACCGATGTCATGTTCCCAGGCCACAGGATTCCACAATCTAACATCAGTCATGTTCCCAGGACACAGGATTACAGAAGCAAACCTCAGTCTTGTTCCCACGACACAAGTTTCCAGAATCTACACAATATCATGTTCCCTGGCCACAGACTTTCACAATCAAACCTCAGTCAAGTTGCCAGGCCACAGGGTTCCAGAACCTAGGCTCAGTCAGGTTCCCTAGGCACAGTATTCCACAATCTAAACAGATGTCATGTTCCCAAGCCACAGTTTTCCAGAATCTCGCCTCAATCATGTTCCCAGGCCACAGGGATCCAGAATCAAACCTCAGTCATGTCGCCAGGCCATAGGGTATCACCATCAAACCTCAGTCATATTCCCAGTCCACAGGCTTCCAGAATCAAACGGATTTCATGTTCCCAGGCAACAGGGTTCCAGAATCCAAACCGATGTCATGTTCCCAGGCCACAGGATTCCACAATTTAATGTCAGTCATGTTCCCAGGCCACAGGTTTACACAATCTAACATCAGTCATGTTCCCAGGGCAATGGTTTCCAGAATCAAACCTCAGTCATATTCCCAGGCCACAGGATTCCTGAATCCAACTGATGTCGTGTTCCCAGGCCACAGGATTTCACAAGCAAACCTCAGTCGTGTTCCCAGGACACAGCTTTCCAGAATCAACCCGATATCATGTTCCCAGGCGACAGTCTTCCAGAATCACACCTCAGTCATGTTGCCAGGCCACAGGTTTCCACCATCAAACCTCAGACATGTTCCCAGGCCACAGGGTTCCAGAATAAAACCGTTCTCATGTTCCCAGGCCACAAGATTCCAGAATCCACCGATGACATGTTCCCAGGCAACAGGGTTCCAGAATCAATCCTCAGTCAGGTTCCCAGGCTACAGGGTTCCAGAATAAAACCTCAGTCATGTTCCCAGGCCACAGTGTTCCAGAATCAATCCTCAGTTATGTTCCCAGGCTACAGGATTCCAGAATAAAACCTCAGTCATGTTCCCACTCCACAGGGTCCCAGAACCAAGGCTCCGTCAGGTTCCCAGGGCACAGTATTCCACAATCTAAACAGATGTCATGTTCCCAGGCCACAGTTTTCCAGAATCACGCCTCAGTCATGTTCCCAGGCCACAGGGAACCGGAATCAAACCTCAGTCATGTTGCCAGGCCATAGGGTACCACCATCAAACCTCAGTCATATTCCCAAGCCACAGGTTTCCAGAATCAAACCGATGTCATGTTCCCAGGCCACAGATTTCCACAATCTACCATCAGTCATGTTCCCAGGCCAATGGTTTCCAGAATCAATCTTCAGTCGTATCCCCAGGCCACAGTGTTCCAGAATCCAAACGATGTCGTGTTCCCAGGCCACAGGATTCCACAAGCAAACTTCAGTCTTTTTTCCAGGACACAGGTTTCCAGAATCAACCCGATATCATGTTCCCTGGCCACAGTCTTCCAGAATCAAACCTCAGTCATGTTGCCAGGCCACAGCTTTCCACCATCAAACCTCAGACATGTTCCCAGGCCACAGGGTTCCAGAATAAAACCGTTCTCATGTTCCCAGGCCACAGGGTTCCAGAATCCACCTATGACATGTTCCCAGGCAACAGGGTTCCAGAATCAATCCTCAGTTAGGTTCCCAGGCTACAGGGTTCCAGAATAAAAGCTCAGTCATGTTCCCAGTCCACAGCGTTCCAGAACCAAGGCTCAGTCAGGTTCCCAGGCCACAGTATTCCACAATCTAAACAGATGTCATGTTCCCAGGCCACAGTTTTCCAGAATCACGCCTCAGTCATGTTCCCAGGCCACAGGTTTCCAGAATCAAACCGATGTCATGTTCCCAGGACACAGGTTTCCACAATCTAACATCAGTCATTTTCCCAGGCCAATGGTTTCCAGAATCAAACCTCAGTCATATTCCCAAGCCACAGGGTTCCAGAATCAACCGATGTCATGTTCCCAGGCCACAGGGTTCAAGAATCAATCGTTAGTTATGTTCCCAGGCTACAGGGTTCCAGAATAAAACCTCAGTCATGTTCCCAGTCCACACGGTTTCAGAACCAATGTTCAGTCAGGTTCCCAGGGCACAGTATTCCACAATCTAAGCAGATGTCATGTTCCCAGGCCACAGTTTTCCAGAATCACGCCTCAGTCATGTTCCCAGGCCACAGGGATCCAGAATCAAACCTCAGTCATGTTGCCAGGCCATAGGGTACCACCATCAAACCTCAGTCATATTCCCAGGCCACAGGTCTCCAGAATCAAACCGATATCATGTTCCCAGGACACAGGTTTCCACAATCTAACATCAGTCATGTTCCCAGGCCAATGGTTTCCAGAATCAAACCTCAGTCATATTCCCAGGCCACAGGGTTCCAGAATTCAACCGATGTCGTGTTCCCAGGACACAGGATTCCACAAGCAAACCTCAGTCTTTTTCCCAGGACACAGTTTTCCAGAATCAACCCGATATCATGTTCCCTGACCACAGTCTTCCAGAATCAAACCTCAGTCATGTTGCCAGGCCACAGATTTCCACCATCAAACCTCAGACATGTTCCCAGGCCACAGGCTTCCAGAATAAAACCGTTCTCATGTTCCCAGGCCGCAGGGTTCCAGAATCCACCGATGACATGTTCCCAGGAAAAAGGGTTCCAGAATCAATCCTCAGTTAGGTTCCCAGGCTACAGGATTCTAGAATAAAAACTCAATCATGTTCCAAGTCCACAGGGTTCCAGAATCAATCCTCAGTTAGGTTCCCAGGCTACAGATTTCCAGAATAAAACTTCAGTCATGTTCCCAGTCCACAGGGTTCCAGAACCTAGGCTCAGTCAGGTTCCCAGTGCACAGTATTCCACAATCTAAACACATGTCATGTTCCCAAGCCACATTTTTCCAGAATCTCGCCTAAGTCATGTTCCCAGGCCACAGGGATCCAGAATCAAACCTCAGTCATGTTGCCAGGCCATGGGGTACCACCATCAAACCTCAGTCATATTCCCAGGCCACAGGTTTCCAGAATCAAACAGATTTCATGTTCCCAGGCAACAGGGAACCAGTATCAAAACCAAAGTCATGTTCCCAGGCCACAGGATACCACAATCTAACCTCAGTCATATTCCCAGGCCACAGGTTTCCAGAATCAAACCGATTTCATTTTCCCAGGCAACAGGGTACCAGAATCCAAACCGATGTCATGTTCCCAGGCCACAGGATTCCACAATCTAACCTCAGTCATGTTCCCAGGCCAGTGGTTTCCAGAATCAAACCTCAGTCATATTCCCAAGCCACAGGGTTCCAGAATCCACCAATGTCATATTCCCAGGCCACAGGGTTCCAGAATCAATCCTCAGTTATGTTCCCAGGCTACAGGGTTCCAGAATAAAACCTCAGTCATATTCCCAGTCCACAGGGTTCCAGAACCAAGGCTCAGTCAGGTGCTCAGGGCACAGTATTCCACAATCTAAACAGATGTCATGTTCTCAAGCCACAGTTTTCCCGAATCTCTCCTCAGTCATGTTCCCAGGCCACAGGGATCCAGAATCAAACCTCAGTCATGTTGCCAGGCCACAGGGTATCACCATCAAACCTCAGTCATATTCCCAGGCCACAGGCTTCCAGAATCAAATTGATGTCACGTTCCCAGGCTACAGGTTTCCACAATCTAACATCAGTCATGTTCTCAGGCCAGTGGTTTCCAGAATAAAACCTCAGTCATATTCCCAGGCCACAGGGTTCCAGAATCCAACCGATGTCGTGTTCCCAGGCCACAGGATTCCACAAGCAAACGTCAGTCTTTTTCCCAGGACACAGGTTTCCAGAATCAACCCAATATCAGGTTCCCTGGCCACAGTCTTCCAGAATCAAACCTCAGTCATGTTGCCAGGCCACAGGTTTCCACCATCAAACCTCAGACATGTTCTCAGGCCACAGGGTTCCAGAATAAAACCGTTCTCATGTTCCCAGGCCACAGGGTTCCAGAATCCACCGATGACATGTTCCCAGGCAACAAGGTTCCAGAATCAATCCCCAGTCAGGTTCCCAGGCTACAGGGTTCCAGAATAAAACCTCAGTGATGTTCCAAGTCCACAGGGTTCCAGAATCAATCCTCACTTAAGTTCCCAGGCTACAGGGATCCAGAATAAAACCTCAGTCATGTTCCCAGTCCACAGGGTTCCAGAACCTAGGCTCAGTCAGGTTCCCAGGGCACAGTATTCCACAATCTAAACAGATGTCATGTTCCCAGGCCACAGTTTTCCAGAATCACACCTCAGTCATGTTCCCAGGCCACAGGGATCCAGAATCAAACCTCAGTCATGTTGCCAGGCCATAGGGTACCACCATCAAACCTCATTCATATTCCTAGGCCACAGGTTTCCAGAATCAATCCGATGTCATGTTCCCAGGACACAGGTTTCCACAATCTAACATCAGTCATGTTCCCAGGCCAATGGTTTCCAGAATCAAACCTCAGTCATATTCCCAGGCCACAGGGTTCCAGAATCCACCGATGTCATGTTCCTAGGCCACAGTGTTCCAGAATCAATCCTCAGTTATGTTCCCAGGCTACAGGATTCCAGAATAAAACCTCAGTCATGTTCCCACTCCACAGGGTCCCAGAACCAAGGCTCAGTCAGGTTCCCAGGGCACAGTATTCCACAATCTAAACAGATGTCATGTTCCCAGGCCACAGTTTTCCAGAATCTCGCCTCAGTCATGTTCCCAGGCCACAGGGAACCGGAATCAAACCTCAGTCATGTTGCCAGGCCATAGGGTACCACCATCAAACCTCAGTCATATTCCCAAGCCACAGGTTTCCAGAATCAAACCGATGTCATGTTCCCAGGCCACAGATTTCCACAATCTACCATCAGTCATGTTCCCAGGCCAATGGTTTCCAGAATCAATCTTCAGTCGTATCCCCAGGTCACAGTGTTCCAGAATCCAAACGATGTCGTGTTCCCAGGCCACAGGATTCCACAAGCAAACTTCAGTCTTTTTCCCAGGACACAGGTTTCCAGAATCAACCCGATATCATGTTCCCTGGCCACAGTCTTCCTGAATCAAACCTCAGTCATGTTGCCAGGCCACAGCTTTCCACCATCCAACCTCAGACATGTTCCCAGGCCACAGGGTTCCAGAATAAAACCGTTCTCATGTTCCCAGGCCACAGGGTTCCAGAATCCACCTATGACATGTTCCCAGGCAACAGGGTTCCAGAATCAATCCTCAGTTAGGTTCCCAGGCTACAGGGTTCCAGAATAAAAGCTCAGTCATGTTCCCAGTCCACAGCGTTCCAGAACCAAGGCTCAGTCAGGTTCCCAGGCCACAGTATTCCACAATCTAAACAGATGTCATGTTCCCAGGCCACAGTTTTCCAGAATCACGCCTCAGTCATGTTCCCAGGCCACAGGTTTCCAGAATCAAACCGATGTCATGTTCCCAGGACACAGGTTTCCACAATCTAACATCAGTCATTTTCCCAGGCCAATGGTTTCCAGAATCAACCCTCAGTCATATTGCCAAGCCACAGGGTTCCAGAATCAACCGATGTCATGTTCCCAGGCCACAGGGTTCAAGAATCAATCCTTAGTTATGTTCCCAGGCTACAGGATTCCAGAATAAAACCTCAGTCATGTTCCCAGTCCACACGGTTTCAGAACCAATGTTCAGTCAGGTTCCCAGGGCACAGTATTCCACAATCTAAACAGATGTCATGTTCCCAGGCCACAGTTTTCCAGAATCACGCCTCAGTCATGATCCCAGGCCACAGGGATCCAGAATCAAACCTCAGTCATGTTGCCAGGCCATAGGGTACCACCATCAAACCTCAGTCATATTCCCAGGCCACAGGTTTCCAGAATCAAACAGATTTCATGTTCCCAGGCAACAGGGAACCAGTATCAAAACCAAAGTCATGTTCCCAGGCCACAGGATACCACAATCTAACCTCAGTCATATTCCCAGGCCACAGGTTTCCAGAATCAAACGGATTTCATGTTCCCAGGCAACAGGGTTCCAGAATCCAAACCGATGTCATGTTCCCAGGCCACAGGATTCCACAATCTAACCTCAGTCATGTTCCCAGGCCAGTGGTTTCCAGAATCAAACCTCAGTCATATTCCCAGGCCACAATGTTCCAGAATCCACCGATGTCATATTCCCAGGCCACAGGGTTCCAGAATCAATCCTCAGTTATGTTCCCAGGCTACAGGGTTCCAGAATAAAACCTCAGTCATATTCCCAGTCCACAAGGGTCCAGAACCAAGGCTCAGGCAGGTGCTCAGGGCACAGTATTCCACAATCTAAACAGATGTCATGTTCTCAAGCCACAGTTTTCCCGAATCTCTCCTCAGTCATGTTCCCAGGGCACAGGGATCCAGAATCAAACCTCAGTCATGTTGCCAGGCCACAGGGTACCACCATCAAACCTCAGTCATATTCCCAGGCCACAGGCTTCCAGAATCAAATTGATGTCACGTTCCCAGGCTACAGGTTTCCACAATCTAACATCAGTCATTTTCTCAGGCCAGTGGTTTCCAGAATAAAACCTCAGTCATATTCCCAGGCCACAGGGTTCCAGAATCCAACCGATGTCGTGTTCCCAGGCCACAGGATTCCACAAGCAAACGTCAGTCTTTTTCCCAGGACACAGGTTTCCAGAATCAACCCAATATCAGGTTCCCTGGCCACAGTCTTCCAGAATCAAACCTCAGTCATGTTGCCAGGCCACAGGTTTCCACCATCAAACCTCAGACATGTTCTCAGGCCACAGGGTTCCAGAATAAAACCGTTCTCATGTTCCCAGGCCACAGGGTTCCAGAATCCACCGATGACATGTTCCCAGGCAACAAGGTTCCAGAATCAATCCCCAGTCAGGTTCCCAGGCTACAGGGTTCCAGAATAAAACCTCAGTGATATTCCAAGTCCACAGGGTTCCAGAATCAATCCTCAGTTAAGTTCCCAGGCTACAGGGATCCAGAATAAAACCTCAGTCATGTTCCCAGTCCACAGGGTTCCAGAACCTAGGCTCAGTCAGGTTCCCAGGGCACAGTATTCCACAATCTAAACAGATGTCATGTTCCCAGGCCACAGTTTTCCAGAATCACGCCTCAGTCATGTTCCCAGGCCACAGGGATCCAGAATCAAACCTCACTCATGTTGCCAGGCCATAGGGTACCACCATCAAACCTCATTCATATTCCCAGGCCACAGGTTTCCAGAATCAAACCGATGTCATGTTCCCAGGACACAGGTTTCCACAATCTAACATCAGTCATGTTCCCAGGCCAATGGTTTCCAGAATCAAACCTCAGTCATATTCCCAGGCCACAGGGTTCCAGAATCCACCGATGTCATGTTCCCAGGCCACAGTGTTCCAGAATCATTCCTCAGTTATGTTCCCAGGCTACAGGATTCCAGAATAAAACCTCAGTCATGTTCCCAGTCCACAGGGTCCCAGAAGCAAGGCTCAGTCAGGTTCCCAGGGCACAGTATTCCACAATCTAAACAGATGTCATGTTCCCAGGCCACAGTTTTCCAGAATCACGCCTCAGTCATGTTCCCAGGCCACAGGGAACCGGAATCAAACCTCAGTCATGTTGCCAGGCCATAGGGTACCACCATCAAACCTCAGTCATATTCGCAAGCCACAGGTTTCCAGAATCAAACCGATGTCATGTTCCCAGGCCACAGATTTCCACCATGTACCATCAGTCATGCTCCCAGGCCAATGGTTTCCAGAATCAATCCTCAGTCGTATTCCCAGGCCACAGTGTTCCAGAATCCAAACGATGTCGTGTTCGCAGGTCACAGGATTCCACAAGCAAACCTCAGTCTTTTTCCCAGGACACAGTTTTCCAGAATCAACCCGATAACATGTTCCCTGGCCACAGTCTTCCAGAATCAAACCTCAGTCATGTTGGCAGGCCACAGGTTTCCACCATCAAACCTCAGACATGTTCCAAGGCCACAGGGTTCCAGAATAAGACCGTTCTCATGTTCCCAGGCCACAGGGATCCAGAATCCACCGATGACATGTTCCCAGGCAACAGTGTTCCAGAATCAATCCTCAGTTAGGTTCCCAGTCTACAGGGTTCCAGAATACAACCTCAGTCATTTTCCAAGTCCACAGTGTTCCAGAATCAATCCTCAGTTAATTTCCCAGGCTACAGGGTTCAGAAAAAAACCTCAGTAATGTTCCCTGTCCACAGGGTTCCAGAACCAAGGCTCAGTCAGGTTCCCAGGGCACAGTATTCCTCAATCTAAACAGATGTCATGTTAACAAGCCACAGTTTTCCAGAATCTCGCCTCAGTCATGTTCCCAGGCCACAGGGATCCAGAATCTAACCTCAGTCATGCTGCCAGGCCATAGGGTACCACCATCAAACCTGTCATATTCCAAGGCCACAGGTTTCCAGAATCAAACCGATTTCATGTTCCCAGGCAACATGGTTCCAGAATGCACACCGATATCATGTTCCCAGACCACACAGGATTCCACAATCTAACCTCAGTCATGTTCCCAGGCCAATGGTTTCCAGAATCAAACCTCAGTCATATTCCCAGGCCACAGGGTTCCAGAATCAATCCTCAGTTATGTTCCCAGGCTACAGGGTTCCAGAATAAAACCTCAGTCATGTTCCCAGTCCACAGCGTTCCAGAACCAAGGCTCAGTCAGGTTCCCAGGGCACAGTATTCCACAATCTAAACAGATGTCATGTTCCCAGGCCACAGATTTCCAGAATCACGCCTCAGTCATGTTCCCAGGCCACAGGGATCCAGAATCAAACCTCAGTCATGTTGCCAGGCCATAGGGTACCACCATCAAACCTCAGTCATATTCCCAGGCCACAGGTTTCCAGAATCAAACCGATGTCATGTTCCCAGGACACAGGTTTCCACAATCTAACATCAGTCATGTTCCCAGGCCAATGGTTTCCAGAATCAAACCTCAGTCATATTCCCAGGCCACAGGGTTCCAGAATCCAACTGATGTCGTGTTCCCAGGCCACAGGATTTCACAAGCAAACCTCAGTCGTGTTCCCAGGACACAGCTTTCCAGAATCAACCCGATATCATGTTTCCAGGCGACAGTCTTCCAGAATCACACCTCAGTCATGTTGCCAGGCCACAGGTTTCCACCATCAAACCTCAGACATGTTCCCAGGCCACAGGGTTCCAGAATAAAACCGTTCTCATGTTCCCAGGCCACAAGATTCCAGAATCCACCGATGACATGTTCCCAGGCAACAGGGTTCCAGAATCAATCCTCAGTCAGGTTCCCAGGCTACAGGGTTCCAGAATAAAACCTCAGTCATGTTCCCAGGCCACAGTGTTCCAGAATCAATCCTCAGTTATGTTCCCAGGCTACAGGATTCCAGAATAAAACCTCAGTCATGTTCCCACTCCACAGGGTCCCAGAACCAAGGCTCCGTCAGGTTCCCAGGGCACAGTATTCCACAATCTAAACAGATGTCATGTTCCCAGGCCACAGTTTTCCAGAATCACGCCTCAGTCATGTTCCCAGGCCACAGGGAACCGGAATCAAACCTCAGTCATGTTGCCAGGCCATAGGGTACCACCATCAAACCTCAGTCATATTCCCAAGCCACAGGTTTCCAGAATCAAACCGATGTCATGTTCCCAGGCCACAGATTTCCACAATCTACCATCAGTCATGTTCCCAGGCCAATGGTTTCCAGAATCAATATTCAGTCGTATCCCCAGGCCACAGTGTTCCAGAATCCAAACGATGTCGTGTTCCCAGGCCACAGGATTCCACAAGCAAACTTCAGTCTTTTTCCCAGGACACAGGTTTCCAGAATCAAACCGATATCATGTTCCCTGGCCACAGTCTTCCAGAATCAAACCTCAGTCATGTTGCCAGGCCACAGCTTTCCACCATCAAACCTCAGACATGTTCCCAGGCCACAGGGTTCCAGAATAAAACCGTTCTCATGTTCCCAGGCCACAGGGTTCCAGAATCCACCTATGACATGTTCCCAGGCAACAGGGTTCCAGAATCAATCCTCAGTTAGGTTCCCAGGCTACAGGGTTCCAGAATAAAAGCTCAGTCATGTTCCCAGTCCACAGCGTTCCAGAACCAAGGCTCAGTCAGGTTCCCAGGCCACAGTATTCCACAATCTAAACAGATGTCATGTTCCCAGGCCACAGTTTTCCAGAATCACGCCTCAGTCATGTTCCCAGGCCACAGGTTTCCAGAATCAAACCGATGTCATGTTCCCAGGACACAGGTTTCCACAATCTAACATCAGTCATTTTCCCAGGCCAATGGTTTCCAGAATCAAACCTCAGTCATATTCCCAAGCCACAGGGTTCCAGAATCAACCGATGTCATGTTCCCAGGCCACAGGGTTCAAGAATCAATCGTTAGTTATGTTCCCAGGCTACAGGGTTCCAGAATAAAACCTCAGTCATGTTCCCAGTCCACACGGTTTCAGAACCAATGTTCAGTCAGGTTCCCAGGGCACAGTATTCCACAATCTAAGCAGATGTCATGTTCCCAGGCCACAGTTTTCCAGAATCACGCCTCAGTCATGTTCCCAGGCCACAGGGATCCAGAATCAAACCTCAGTCATGTTGCCAGGCCATAGGGTACCACCATCAAACCTCAGTCATATTCCCAGGCCACAGGTCTCCAGAATCAAACCGATATCATGTTCCCAGGACACAGGTTTCCACAATCTAACATCAGTCATGTTCCCAGGCCAATGGTTTCCAGAATCAAACCTCAGTCATATTCCCAGGCCACAGGGTTCCAGAATTCAACCGATGTCGTGTTCCCAGGACACAGGATTCCACAAGCAAACCTCAGTCTTTTTCCCAGGACACAGTTTTCCAGAATCAACCCGATATCATGTTCCCTGACCACAGTCTTCCAGAATCAAACCTCAGTCATGTTGCCAGGCCACAGATTTCCACCATCAAACCTCAGACATGTTCCCAGGCCACAGGCTTCCAGAATAAAACCGTTCTCATGTTCCCAGGCCGCAGGGTTCCAGAATCCACCGATGACATGTTCCCAGGAAAAAGGGTTCCAGAATCAATCCTCAGTTAGGTTCCCAGGCTACAGGATTCTAGAATAAAAACTCAATCATGTTCCAAGTCCACAGGGTTCCAGAATCAATCCTCAGTTAGGTTCCCAGGCTACAGATTTCCAGAATAAAACTTCAGTCATGTTCCCAGTCCACAGGGTTCCAGAACCTAGGCTCAGTCAGGTTCCCAGTGCACAGTATTCCACAATCTAAACACATGTCATGTTCCCAAGCCACATTTTTCCAGAATCTCGCCTAAGTCATGTTCCCAGGCCACAGGGATCCAGAATCAAACCTCAGTCATGTTGCCAGGCCATGGGGTACCACCATCAAACCTCAGTCATATTCCCAGGCCACAGGTTTCCAGAATCAAACAGATTTCATGTTCCCAGGCAACAGGGAACCAGTATCAAAACCAAAGTCATGTTCCCAGGCCACAGGATACCACAATCTAACCTCAGTCATATTCCCAGGCCACAGGTTTCCAGAATCAAACCGATTTCATTTTCCCAGGCAACAGGGTACCAGAATCCAAACCGATGTCATGTTCCCAGGCCACAGGATTCCACAATCTAACCTCAGTCATGTTCCCAGGCCAGTGGTTTCCAGAATCAAACCTCAGTCATATTCCCAAGCCACAGGGTTCCAGAATCCACCAATGTCATATTCCCAGGCCACAGGGTTCCAGAATCAATCCTCAGTTATGTTCCCAGGCTACAGGGTTCCAGAATAAAACCTCAGTCATATTCCCAGTCCACAGGGTTCCAGAACCAAGGCTCAGTCAGGTGCTCAGGGCACAGTATTCCACAATCTAAACAGATGTCATGTTCTCAAGCCACAGTTTTCCCGAATCTCTCCTCAGTCATGTTCCCAGGCCACAGGGATCCAGAATCAAACCTCAGTCATGTTGCCAGGCCACAGGGTATCACCATCAAACCTCAGTCATATTCCCAGGCCACAGGCTTCCAGAATCAAATTGATGTCACGTTCCCAGGCTACAGGTTTCCACAATCTAACATCAGTCATGTTCTCAGGCCAGTGGTTTCCAGAATAAAACCTCAGTCATATTCCCAGGCCACAGGGTTCCAGAATCCAACCGATGTCGTGTTCCCAGGCCACAGGATTCCACAAGCAAACGTCAGTCTTTTTCCCAGGACACAGGTTTCCAGAATCAACCCAATATCAGGTTCCCTGGCCACAGTCTTCCAGAATCAAACCTCAGTCATGTTGCCAGGCCACAGGTTTCCACCATCAAACCTCAGACATGTTCTCAGGCCACAGGGTTCCAGAATAAAACCGTTCTCATGTTCCCAGGCCACAGGGTTCCAGAATCCACCGATGACATGTTCCCAGGCAACAAGGTTCCAGAATCAATCCCCAGTCAGGTTCCCAGGCTACAGGGTTCCAGAATAAAACCTCAGTGATGTTCCAAGTCCACAGGGTTCCAGAATCAATCCTCACTTAAGTTCCCAGGCTACAGGGATCCAGAATAAAACCTCAGTCATGTTCCCAGTCCACAGGGTTCCAGAACCTAGGCTCAGTCAGGTTCCCAGGGCACAGTATTCCACAATCTAAACAGATGTCATGTTCCCAGGCCACAGTTTTCCAGAATCACGCCTCAGTCATGATCCCAGGCCACAGGGATCCAGAATCAAACCTCAGTCATGTTGCCAGGCCATAGGGTACCACCATCAAACCTCATTCATATTCCTAGGCCACAGGATTCCAGAATCAAACCGATGTCATGTTCCCAGGACACAGGTTTCCACAATCTAACATCAGTTATGTTCCCAGGCCAATGGTTTCCAGAATCAAACCTCAGTCATATTCCCAGGCCACAGGGTTCCAGAATCCACCGATGTCATGTTCCCAGGCCACAGTGTTCCAGAATCAATCCTCAGTTATGTTCCCAGGCTACAGGATTCCAGAATAAAACCTCAGTCATGTTCCCACTCCACAGGGTCCCAGAACCAAGGCTCAGTCAGGTTCCCAGGGCACAGTATTCCACAATCTAAACAGATGTCATGTTCCCAGGCCACAGTTTTCCAGAATCTCGCCTCAGTCATGTTCCCAGGCCACAGGGAACCGGAATCAAACCTCAGTCATGTTGCCAGGCCATAGGGTACCACCATCAAACCTCAGTCATATTCCCAAGCCACAGGTTTCCAGAATCAAACCGATGTCATGTTCCCAGGCCACAGATTTCCCCAATCTACCATCAGTCATGTTCCCAGGCCAATGGTTTCCAGAATCAATCTTCAGTCGTATCCCCAGGTCACAGTGTTCCAGAATCCAAACGATGTCGTGTTCCCAGGCCACAGGATTCCACAAGCAAACTTCAGTCTTTTTCCCAGGACACAGGTTTCCAGAATCAACCCGATATCATGTTCCCTGGCCACAGTCTTCCAGAATCAAACCTCAGTCATGTTGCCAGGCCACAGCTTTCCACCATCCAACCTCAGACATGTTCCCAGGCCACAGGGTTCCAGAATAAAACCGTTCTCATGTTCCCAGGCCACAGGGTTCCAGAATCCACCTATGACATGTTCCCAGGCAACAGGGTTCCAGAATCAATCCTCAGTTAGGTTCCCAGGCTACAGGGTTCCAGAATAAAAGCTCAGTCATGTTCCCAGTCCACAGCGTTCCAGAACCAAGGCTCAGTCAGGTTCCCAGGCCACAGTATTCCACAATCTAAACAGATGTCATGTTCCCAGGCCACAGTTTTCCAGAATCACGCCTCAGTCATGTTCCCAGGCCACAGGTTTCCAGAATCAAACCGATGTCATGTTCCCAGGACACAGGTTTCCACAATCTAACATCAGTCATTTTCCCAGGCCAATGGTTTCCAGAATCAACCCTCAGTCATATTGCCAAGCCACAGGGTTCCAGAATCAACCGATGTCATGTTCCCAGGCCACAGGGTTCAAGAATCAATCCTTAGTTATGTTCCCAGGCTACAGGATTCCAGAATAAAACCTCAGTCATGTTCCCAGTCCACACGGTTTCAGAACCAATGTTCAGTCAGGTTCCCAGGGCACAGTATTCCACAATCTAAACAGATGTCATGTTCCCAGGCCACAGTTTTCCAGAATCACGCCTCAGTCATGATCCCAGGCCACAGGGATCCAGAATCAAACCTCAGTCATGTTGCCAGGCCATAGGGTACCACCATCAAACCTCAGTCATATTCCCAGGCCACAGGTTTCCAGAATCAAACAGATTTCATGTTCCCAGGCAACAGGGAACCAGTATCAAAACCAAAGTCATGTTCCCAGGCCACAGGATACCACAATCTAACCTCAGTCATATTCCCAGGCCACAGGTTTCCAGAATCAAACGGATTTCATGTTCCCAGGCAACAGGGTTCCAGAATCCAAACCGATGTCATGTTCCCAGGCCTCAGGATTCCACAATCTAACCTCAGTCATGTTCCCAGGTCAAAGGTTTCCAGAATCAAACCTCAGTCATATTCCCAGGCCACAGGGTTCCAGAATCCACCGATGTCTTGTTCCCAGGCCACAGGGTTCCAGAATCAATCCTCAGTTATGTTCCCAGGCTACAGGATTCCAGAATATAACCTCAGTCATGTTCCCAGTCCACAGGGTTCCAGAACCAAGGCTCAGGGAGGTTCCCAGGGCACAGTATTCCACAATCTAAACAGATGTCATGTTCCCAAGCCACAGTTTTCCAGAATTTTGCCTCAGTCATGTTCCCAGGCCACAGGGAACCAGAATCAAACCTCAGTCATGTTGCCAGGCCATATGGTACCGCCATCAAACTTCAATCATATTCCCAGGCCACAGGATTCCAGAATCAAATGGATTTCATGTTCCCAGGCAACAGGGTTCCAGAATCCAAACCGATGTCATGTTCCCAGGCCACAGGATTCCACAATCTAACATCAGTCATGTTCCCAGGACACAGGATTACAGAAGCAAACCTCAGTCTTGTTCCCACGACACAAGTTTCCAGAATCTACACAATATCATGTTCCCTGGCCACAGACTTTCACAATCAAACCTCAGTCAAGTTGCCAGGCCACAGGGTTCCAGAACCTAGGCTCAGTCAGGTTCCCTAGGCACAGTATTCCACAATCTAAACAGATGTCATGTTCCCAAGCCACAGTTTTCCAGAATCTCGCCTCAATCATGTTCCCAGGCCACAGGGATCCAGAATCAAACCTCAGTCATGTCGCCAGGCCATAGGGTATCACCATCAAACCTCAGTCATATTCCCAGTCCACAGGCTTCCAGAATCAAACGGATTTCATGTTCCCAGGCAACAGGGTTCCAGAATCCAAACCGATGTCATGTTCCCAGGCCACAGGATTCCACAATTTAATGTCAGTCATGTTCCCAGGCCACAGGTTTACACAATCTAACATCAGTCATGTTCCCAGGGCAATGGTTTCCAGAATCAAACCTCAGTCATATTCCCAGGCCACAGGATTCCTGAATCCAACTGATGTCGTGTTCCCAGGCCACAGGATTTCACAAGCAAACCTCAGTCGTGTTCCCAGGACACAGCTTTCCAGAATCAACCCGATATCATGTTTCCAGGCGACAGTCTTCCAGAATCACACCTCAGTCATGTTGCCAGGCCACAGGTTTCCACCATCAAACCTCAGACATGTTCCCAGGCCACAGGGTTCCAGAATAAAACCGTTCTCATGTTCCCAGGCCACAAGATTCCAGAATCCACCGATGACATGTTCCCAGGCAACAGGGTTCCAGAATCAATCCTCAGTCAGGTTCCCAGGCTACAGGGTTCCAGAATAAAACCTCAGTCATGTTCCCAGGCCACAGTGTTCCAGAATCAATCCTCAGTTATGTTCCCAGGCTACAGGATTCCAGAATAAAACCTCAGTCATGTTCCCACTCCACAGGGTCCCAGAACCAAGGCTCCGTCAGGTTCCCAGGGCACAGTATTCCACAATCTAAACAGATGTCATGTTCCCAGGCCACAGTTTTCCAGAATCACGCCTCAGTCATGTTCCCAGGCCACAGGGAACCGGAATCAAACCTCAGTCATGTTGCCAGGCCATAGGGTACCACCATCAAACCTCAGTCATATTCCCAAGCCACAGGTTTCCAGAATCAAACCGATGTCATGTTCCCAGGCCACAGATTTCCACAATCTACCATCAGTCATGTTCCCAGGCCAATGGTTTCCAGAATCAATCTTCAGTCGTATCCCCAGGCCACAGTGTTCCAGAATCCAAACGATGTCGTGTTCCCAGGCCACAGGATTCCACAAGCAAACTTCAGTCTTTTTTCCAGGACACATGTTTCCAGAATCAACCCGATATCATGTTCCCTGGCCACAGTCTTCCAGAATCAAACCTCAGTCATGTTGCCAGGCCACAGCTTTCCACCATCAAACCTCAGACATGTTCCCAGGCCACAGGGTTCCAGAATAAAACCGTTCTCATGTTCCCAGGCCACAGGGTTCCAGAATCCACCTATGACATGTTCCCAGGCAACAGGGTTCCAGAATCAATCCTCAGTTAGGTTCCCAGGCTACAGGGTTCCAGAATAAAAGCTCAGTCATGTTCCCAGTCCACAGCGTTCCAGAACCAAGGCTCAGTCAGGTTCCCAGGCCACAGTATTCCACAATCTAAACAGATGTCATGTTCCCAGGCCACAGTTTTCCAGAATCACGCCTCAGTCATGTTCCCAGGCCACAGGTTTCCAGAATCAAACCGATGTCATGTTCCCAGGACACAGGTTTCCACAATCTAACATCAGTCATTTTCCCAGGCCAATGGTTTCCAGAATCAAACCTCAGTCATATTCCCAAGCCACAGGGTTCCAGAATCAACCGATGTCATGTTCCCAGGCCACAGGGTTCAAGAATCAATCGTTAGTTATGTTCCCAGGCTACAGGGTTCCAGAATAAAACCTCAGTCATGTTCCCAGTCCACACGGTTTCAGAACCAATGTTCAGTCAGGTTCCCAGGGCACAGTATTCCACAATCTAAGCAGATGTCATGTTCCCAGGCCACAGTTTTCCAGAATCACGCCTCAGTCATGTTCCCAGGCCACAGGGATCCAGAATCAAACCTCAGTCATGTTGCCAGGCCATAGGGTACCACCATCAAACCTCAGTCATATTCCCAGGCCACAGGTCTCCAGAATCAAACCGATATCATGTTCCCAGGACACAGGTTTCCACAATCTAACATCAGTCATGTTCCCAGGCCAATGGTTTCCAGAATCAAACCTCAGTCATATTCCCAGGCCACAGGGTTCCAGAATTCAACCGATGTCGTGTTCCCAGGACACAGGATTCCACAAGCAAACCTCAGTCTTTTTCCCAGGACACAGTTTTCCAGAATCAACCCGATATCATGTTCCCTGACCACAGTCTTCCAGAATCAAACCTCAGTCATGTTGCCAGGCCACAGATTTCCACCATCAAACCTCAGACATGTTCCCAGGCCACAGGCTTCCAGAATAAAACCGTTCTCATGTTCCCAGGCCGCAGGGTTCCAGAATCCACCGATGACATGTTCCCAGGAAAAAGGGTTCCAGAATCAATCCTCAGTTAGGTTCCCAGGCTACAGGATTCTAGAATAAAAACTCAATCATGTTCCAAGTCCACAGGGTTCCAGAATCAATCCTCAGTTAGGTTCCCAGGCTACAGATTTCCAGAATAAAACTTCAGTCATGTTCCCAGTCCACAGGGTTCCAGAACCTAGGCTCAGTCAGGTTCCCAGTGCACAGTATTCCACAATCTAAACACATGTCATGTTCCCAAGCCACATTTTTCCAGAATCTCGCCTAAGTCATGTTCCCAGGCCACAGGGATCCAGAATCAAACCTCAGTCATGTTGCCAGGCCATGGGGTACCACCATCAAACCTCAGTCATATTCCCAGGCCACAGGTTTCCAGAATCAAACAGATTTCATGTTCCCAGGCAACAGGGAACCAGTATCAAAACCAAAGTCATGTTCCCAGGCCACAGGATACCACAATCTAACCTCAGTCATATTCCCAGGCCACAGGTTTCCAGAATCAAACCGATTTCATTTTCCCAGGCAACAGGGTACCAGAATCCAAACCGATGTCATGTTCCCAGGCCACAGGATTCCACAATCTAACCTCAGTCATGTTCCCAGGCCAGTGGTTTCCAGAATCAAACCTCAGTCATATTCCCAAGCCACAGGGTTCCAGAATCCACCAATGTCATATTCCCAGGCCACAGGGTTCCAGAATCAATCCTCAGTTATGTTCCCAGGCTACAGGGTTCCAGAATAAAACCTCAGTCATATTCCCAGTCCACAGGGTTCCAGAACCAAGGCTCAGTCAGGTGCTCAGGGCACAGTATTCCACAATCTAAACAGATGTCATGTTCTCAAGCCACAGTTTTCCCGAATCTCTCCTCAGTCATGTTCCCAGGCCACAGGGATCCAGAATCAAACCTCAGTCATGTTGCCAGGCCACAGGGTATCACCATCAAACCTCAGTCATATTCCCAGGCCACAGGCTTCCAGAATCAAATTGATGTCACGTTCCCAGGCTACAGGTTTCCACAATCTAACATCAGTCATGTTCTCAGGCCAGTGGTTTCCAGAATAAAACCTCAGTCATATTCCCAGGCCACAGGGTTCCAGAATCCAACCGATGTCGTGTTCCCAGGCCACAGGATTCCACAAGCAAACGTCAGTCTTTTTCCCAGGACACAGGTTTCCAGAATCAACCCAATATCAGGTTCCCTGGCCACAGTCTTCCAGAATCAAACCTCAGTCATGTTGCCAGGCCACAGGTTTCCACCATCAAACCTCAGACATGTTCTCAGGCCACAGGGTTCCAGAATAAAACCGTTCTCATGTTCCCAGGCCACAGGGTTCCAGAATCCACCGATGACATGTTCCCAGGCAACAAGGTTCCAGAATCAATCCCCAGTCAGGTTCCCAGGCTACAGGGTTCCAGAATAAAATCTCAGTGATGTTCCAAGTCCACAGGGTTCCAGAATCAATCCTCACTTAAGTTCCCAGGCTACAGGGATCCAGAATAAAACCTCAGTCATGTTCCCAGTCCACAGGGTTCCAGAACCTAGGCTCAGTCAGGTTCCCAGGGCACAGTATTCCACAATCTAAACAGATGTCATGTTCCCAGGCCACAGTTTTCCAGAATCACGCCTCAGTCATGTTCCCAGGCCACAGGGATCCAGAATCAAACCTCAGTCATGTTGCCAGGCCATAGGGTACCACCATCAAACCTCATTCATATTCCTAGGCCACAGGTTTCCAGAATCAAACCGATGTCATGTTCCCAGGACACAGGTTTCCACAATCTAACATCAGTCATGTTCCCAGGCCAATGGTTTCCAGAATCAAACCTCAGTCATATTCCCAGGCCACAGGGTTCCAGAATCCACCGATGTCATGTTCCCAGGCCACAGTGTTCCAGAATCAATCCTCAGTTATGTTCCCAGGCTACAGGATTCCAGAATAAAACCTCAGTCATGTTCCCACTCCACAGGGTCCCAGAACCAAGGCTCAGTCAGGTTCCCAGGGCACAGTATTCCACAATCTAAACAGATGTCATGTTCCCAGGCCACAGTTTTCCAGAATCTCGCCTCAGTCATGTTCCCAGGCCACAGGGAACCGGAATCAAACCTCAGTCATGTTGCCAGGCCATAGGGTACCACCATCAAACCTCAGTCATATTCCCAAGCCACAGGTTTCCAGAATCAAACCGATGTCATGTTCCCAGGCCACAGATTTCCACAATCTACCATCAGTCATGTTCCCAGGCCAATGGTTTCCAGAATCAATCTTCAGTCGTATCCCCAGGTCACAGTGTTCCAGAATCCAAACGATGTCGTGTTCCCAGGCCACAGGATTCCACAAGCAAACTTCAGTCTTTTTCCCAGGACACAGGTTTCCAGAATCAACCCGATATCATGTTCCCTGGCCACAGTCTTCCAGAATCAAACCTCAGTCATGTTGCCAGGCCACAGCTTTCCACCATCCAACCTCAGACATGTTCCTAGGCCACAGGGTTCCAGAATAAAACCGTTCTCATGTTCCCAGGCCACAGGGTTCCAGAATCCACCTATGACATGTTCCCAGGCAACAGGGTTCCAGAATCAATCCTCAGTTAGGTTCCCAGGCTACAGGGTTCCAGAATAAAAGCTCAGTCATGTTCCCAGTCCACAGCGTTCCAGAACCAAGGCTCAGTCAGGTTCCCAGGCCACAGTATTCCACAATCTAAACAGATGTCATGTTCCCAGGCCACAGTTTTCCAGAATCACGCCTCAGTCATGTTCCCAGGCCACAGGTTTCCAGAATCAAACCGATGTCATGTTCCCAGGACACAGGTTTCCACAATCTAACATCAGTCATTTTCCCAGGCCAATGGTTTCCAGAATCAACCCTCAGTCATATTGCCAAGCCACAGGGTTCCAGAATCAACCGATGTCATGTTCCCAGGCCACAGGGTTCAAGAATCAATCCTTAGTTATGTTCCCAGGCTACAGGATTCCAGAATAAAACCTCAGTCATGTTCCCAGTCCACACGGTTTCAGAACCAATGTTCAGTCAGGTTCCCAGGGCACAGTATTCCACAATCTAAACAGATGTCATGTTCCCAGGCCACAGTTTTCCAGAATCACGCCTCAGTCATGATCCCAGGCCACAGGGATCCAGAATCAAACCTCAGTCATGTTGCCAGGCCATAGGGTACCACCATCAAACCTCAGTCATATTCCCAGGCCACAGGTTTCCAGAATCAAACAGATTTCATGTTCCCAGGCAACAGGGAACCAGTATCAAAACCAAAGTCATGTTCCCAGGCCACAGGATACCACAATCTAACCTCAGTCATATTCCCAGGCCACAGGTTTCCAGAATCAAACGGATTTCATGTTCCCAGGCAACAGGGTTCCAGAATCCAAACCGATGTCATGTTCCCAGGCCTCAGGATTCCACAATCTAACCTCAGTCATGTTCCCAGGCCAGTGGTTTCCAGAATCAAACCTCAGTCATATTCCCAGGCCACAGGGTTCCAGAATCCACCGATGTCATATTCCCAGGCCACAGGGTTCCAGAATCAATCCTCAGTTATGTTCCCAGGCTACAGGGTTCCAGAATAAAACCTCAGTCATATTCCCAGTACACAAGGGTCCAGAACCAAGGCTCAGGCAGGTGCTCAGGGCACAGTATTCCACAATCTAAACAGATGTCATGTTCTCAAGCCACAGTTTTCCCGAATCTCTCCTCAGTCATGTTCCCAGGGCACAGGGATCCAGAATCAAACCTCAGTCATGTTGCCAGGCCACAGGGTACCACCATCAAACCTCAGTCATATTCCCAGGCCACAGGCTTCCAGAATCAAATTGATGTCACGTTCCCAGGCTACAGGTTTCCACAATCTAACATCAGTCATTTTCTCAGGCCAGTGGTTTCCAGAATAAAACCTCAGTCATATTCCCAGGCCACAGGGTTCCAGAATCCAACCGATGTCGTGTTCCCAGGCCACAGGATTCCACAAGCAAACGTCAGTCTTTTTCCCAGGACACAGGTTTCCAGAATCAACCCAATATCAGGTTCCCTGGCCACAGTCTTCCAGAATCAAACCTCAGTCATGTTGCCAGGCCACAGGTTTCCACCATCAAACCTCAGACATGTTCTCAGGCCACAGGGTTCCAGAATAAAACCGTTCTCATGTTCCCAGGCCACAGGGTTCCAGAATCCACCGATGACATGTTCCCAGGCAACAAGGTTCCAGAATCAATCCCCAGTCAGGTTCCCAGGCTACAGGGTTCCAGAATAAAACCTCAGTGATATTCCAAGTCCACAGGGTTCCAGAATCAATCCTCAGTTAAGTTCCCAGGCTACAGGGATCCAGAATAAAACCTCAGTCATGTTCCCAGTCCACAGGGTTCCAGAACCTAGGCTCAGTCAGGTTCCCAGGGCACAGTATTCCACAATCTAAACAGATGTCATGTTCCCAGGCCACAGTTTTCCAGAATCACGCCTCAGTCATGTTCCCAGGCCACAGGGATCCAGAATCAAACCTCACTCATGTTGCCAGGCCATAGGGAACCACCATCAAACCTCATTCATATTCCCAGGCCACAGGTTTCCAGAATCAAACCGATGTCATGTTCCCAGGACACAGGTTTCCACAATCTAACATCAGTCATGTTCCCAGGCCAATGGTTTCCAGAATCAAACCTCAGTCATATTCCCAGGCCACAGGGTTCCAGAATCCACCGATGTCATGTTCCCAGGCCACAGTGTTCCAGAATCATTCCTCAGTTATGTTCCCAGGCTACAGGATTCCAGAATAAAACCTCAGTCATGTTCCCAGTCCACAGGGTCCCAGAAGCAAGGCTCAGTCAGGTTCCCAGGGCACAGTATTCCACAATCTAAACAGATGTCATGTTCCCAGGCCACAGTTTTCCAGAATCACGCCTCAGTCATGTTCCCAGGCCACAGGGAACCGGAATCAAACCTCAGTCATGTTGCCAGGCCATAGGGTACCACCATCAAACCTCAGTCATATTCGCAAGCCACAGGTTTCCAGAATCAAACCGATGTCATGTTCCCAGGCCACAGATTTCCACCATGTACCATCAGTCATGCTCCCAGGCCAATGGTTTCCAGAATCAATCCTCAGTCGTATTCCCAGGCCACAGTGTTCCAGAATCCAAACGATGTCGTGTTCGCAGGTCACAGGATTCCACAAGCAAACCTCAGTCTTTTTCCCAGGACACAGTTTTCCAGAATCAACCCGATAACATGTTCCCTGGCCACAGTCTTCCAGAATCAAACCTCAGTCATGTTGGCAGGCCACAGGTTTCCACCATCAAACCTCAGACATGTTCCAAGGCCACAGGGTTCCAGAATAAGACCGTTCTCATGTTCCCAGGCCACAGGGATCCAGAATCCACCGATGACATGTTCCCAGGCAACAGTGTTCCAGAATCAATCCTCAGTTAGGTTCCCAGTCTACAGGGTTCCAGAATACAACCTCAGTCATTTTCCAAGTCCACAGTGTTCCAGAATCAATCCTCAGTTAATTTCCCAGGCTACAGGGTTCAGAAAAAAACCTCAGTAATGTTCCCTGTCCACAGGGTTCCAGAACCAAGGCTCAGTCAGGTTCCCAGGGCACAGTATTCCTCAATCTAAACAGATGTCATGTTAACAAGCCACAGTTTTCCAGAATCTCGCCTCAGTCATGTTCCCAGGCCACAGGGATCCAGAATCTAACCTCAGTCATGCTGCCAGGCCATAGGGTACCACCATCAAACCTGTCATATTCCAAGGCCACAGGTTTCCAGAATCAAACCGATTTCATGTTCCCAGGCAACATGGTTCCAGAATGCACACCGATATCATGTTCCCAGACCACACAGGATTCCACAATCTAACCTCAGTCATGTTCCCAGGCCAATGGTTTCCAGAATCAAACCTCAGTCATATTCCCAGGCCACAGGGTTCCAGAATCAATCCTCAGTTATGTTCCCAGGCTACAGGGTTCCAGAATAAAACCTCAGTCATGTTCCCAGTCCACAGCGTTCCAGAACCAAGGCTCAGTCAGGTTCCCAGGGCACAGTATTCCACAATCTAAACAGATGTCATGTTCCCAGGCCACAGATTTCCAGAATCACGCCTCAGTCATGTTCCCAGGCCACAGGGATCCAGAATCAAACCTCAGTCATGTTGCCAGGCCATAGGGTACCACCATCAAACCTCAGTCATATTCCCAGGCCACAGGTTTCCAGAATCAAACCGATGTCATGTTCCCAGGACACAGGTTTCCACAATCTAACATCAGTCATGTTCCCAGGCCAATGGTTTCCAGAATCAAACCTCAGTCATATTCCCAGGCCACAGGGTTCCAGAATCCAACTGATGTCGTGTTCCCAGGCCACAGGATTCCACAAGCAAACTTCAGTCTTTTTCCCAGGACACAGGTTTCCAGAATCAACCCGATATCATGTTCCCTGGCCACAGTCTTCCAGAATCAAACCTCAGTCATGTTGCCAGGCCACAGCTTTCCACCATCAAACCTCAGATATGTTCGTAAGCCACAGGGTTCCAGAATAAAACCGTTCTCATGTTCCCAGGCCACAGGGTTCCAGAATCCACCGATGACATGTTCCCAGGCAACAGGGTTCCAGAATCAATCCTCAGTTAGTTTCCCAGGCGACAGCGTTCCAGAATAAAACCTCAGTCATGTTCCAAGTCCACAGGGTTCCAGAATCAAACCTCAGTTAGTTTCCCAGTCTACAGGGTTCCAGAATAAAACCTCAGTCATGTTCCCAGTCCACAGCGTTCCAGAACCAAGGCTCAGTCAGGTTCCCAGGGCACAGTATTCCACAATCTAAACAGATGTCATGTTCCTAGGCCACTGTTTTCCAGAATCACGCCTCAGTCATGTTCCCAGGACACAGGGATCCAGAATCAAACCTCAGTCATGTTGCGAGGCCATAGGGTACCACCATCAAACCTCAGTCATATTCCCAGGCCACAAGTATCCAGAATCAAACCTATGTCATGTTCCCAGGTCACAGGTTTCCAGAATCAAACCGATGTCATGTTCCCAGGACACAGGTTTCCACAATCTAACATCAGTCATGTTCCCAGGCCAATGGTTTCCAGAATAAAACCTCAGCCATATTCCCAGGCCACAGGGTTCCAGAATTCAACCGATGTCGTGTTCCCAGGACACAGGATTCCACAAGCAAACCTCAGTCTTTTTCCCAGGACACAGTTTTCCAGAATAAACCCGATATCATATTCCCTGACCACAGTCTTCCAGAATCAAACCTCAGTCATGTTGCCAGGCCACAGATTTCCACCATCAAACCTCAGACATGTTCCCAGGACACAGGGTTCCAGAATAAAACCTTTCTCATGTTCCCAGGACACAGGGTTCCAGAATCCACCGATGAAATGTTCCCAGGAAAAAGGGTTCCAGAATCAATCCTCAGTTAGGTTCCCAGGCTACAGGATTCCAGAATAAAAACTCAGTCAAGTTCCAAGTCCACAGCGTTCCAGAATCAATCCTCAGTTGGTTTCCCAGGCTACAGGTTTCCAGAATATAACCTCAGTCATGTTCCACGTCCACGGGGTTCCACAATCAATCCTCAGTTAGGTTCCCAGGCTACAGGGTTCCAGAATAAAACTTCAGTCATGTTCCCAGTCCACAGGCTTCCAGAACCTAGGCTCAGTCAGGTTCCCAGTGCACAGTATTCCACAATCTAAACACATGTCATGTTCCCAAGCCACATTTTTTCAGAATCTCGCCTCAGTCATGTTCCCAGGACACAGGGATCCAGAATCAAACCTCAGTCATGTTGCCAGGCCATAGTGTACCACCATCAAACCTCAGTCATATTCCCAGGCCACAGGTTTCCAGAATCAAACCGATGTCATGTTCCCAGGACAGAGGGTTCAAGAATCAATCCTTAGTTATGTTCCCAGGCTACAGGGTTCCAGAATAAAACCTCAGTCATGTTCCCAGTCCACACGGCTTCAGAACCAATGTTCAGTCAGGTTCCCAGGGCACAGTATTCCATAATCTAAACAGATGTCATGTTCCCAGGCCACAGTTTTCCAGAATCACGCCTCAGTCATGTTCCCAGGCCACAGGGATCCAGAATCAAACCTCAGTCATGTTGCCAGGCCATAGGGTACCACCATCAAACCTCAGTCATATTCCCAGGCCACAGGTCTCCAGAATCAAACCGATGTCATGTTCCCAGGACACAGGTTTCCACAATCTAACATCAGTCATGTTCCCAGGCCAATGGTTTCCAGAATCAAACCTCAGTCATATTCCCAGGCCACAGGGTTCCAGAATTCAACCGATGTCGTGTTCCCAGGACACAGGATTCCACAAGCAAACCTCAGTCTTTTTCCCAGGACACAGTTTTCCAGAATCAACCCGATATCATGTTCCCTGACCACAGTCTTCCAGAATCAAACCTCAGTCATGTTGCCAGGCCACAGATTTCCACCATCAAACCTCAGACATGTTCCCAGGCCACAGGGTTCCAGAATAAAACTGTTCTCATGTTCCCAGGCCACAGGGTTCCAGAATCCACCGATGACATGTTCCCAGGAAAAAGGGTTCCAGAATCAATCCTCAGTTAGGTTCCCAGGCTACAGGATTCTAGAATAAAAACTAAATCATGTTCCAAGTCCACAGGGTTGCAGAATCAATCCTCAGTTACGTTCCCAGGCTACAGATTTCCAGAATAAAACCTCAGTCATGTTCCACGTCCACGGGGTTCCAGAATCAATCCTCAGTTAGGTTCCCAGGCTACAGAGTTCCAGAATAAAACTTCAGTCATGTTCCCAGTCCACAGGGTTCCAGAACCTAGGCTCAGTCAGGTTCCCAGTGCACAGTATTCCACAATCTAAACACATGTCATGTTCCCAAACCACATTTTTCCAGAATCTCGCCTAAGTCATGTTCCCAGGCCACAGGGATCCAGAATCAAACCTCAGTCATGTTGCCAGGCCATGGGGTACCACCATCAAACCTCAGTCATATTCCCACGCCACAGGCTTCCAGAATCAAACGGATTTCATTTTCCCAGGCAACAGGTTTCCAGAATCCAAACCGATGTCATGTTCCCAGGCCACAGGATTCCACAATCTAACCTCAGTCATGTTCCCAGGCAAATGGCTTCCCGAATCAAACCTCAGTCATATTCCCAGCCACAGGGTTCCAGAATCCACCGATGTCACGTTCCCAGGCCACAGGCTTCCAGAATCAATCCTCAGTTATGTTCCCAGGCTACAGGGTTCCAGAATAAAACCTCAGTCATGTTCCCAGTCCACAGGGTTCCAGAACCAAGGCTCAGTCAGGTTCCCAGGGCACAGTATTCCACAATCTAAACAGATGTCATGTTCCCAGGCCACAGTTTTCCAGAATCACGCCTCAGTCATGTTCCCAGGCCACAGGGATCCAGAATCAAACCTCAGTCATGTTGCCAGGCCATAGGGTACCACCATCAAACCTCAATCATATTCCCAGGCCACTGGTTTCCAGAATCAAACCGATGTCATGTTCCCAGGCCGCAGGTTTCCACAATCTAACATCAGTCATGTTCCCAGGACAATGGTTTCCAGAATCAAACCTCAGTCATATTCCCAGGTCACAGGATTCCAGAATCCAACCGATGTCGTGTTCCCAGGCCACAGGATTCCACAAGCAAACCTCAGTCTTTTTCCCAGGACACATGTTTCTAGAATCAACCCGATATCAAGTTCCCTGGCCACAGTCTTGCAGAATCAAACCTCAGACATGTTCCCAGGCCACAGGGTTCCAGAATCTAGGCTCAGTCAGGTTCCCAGGGCACAGTATTCCACAATCTAAACAGATGTCATGTTCCCAAGCCACAGTTTTCCAGAATCTCGCCTCAGTCATGTTCCCAGGCCACAGGGATCCAGAATCAAACCTCAGTCATGTCGCCAGGCCATAGGGTACCACCATCAAACCTCAGTCAGATTCCCAGTGCACAGGCTTCCAGAATCAAACGGATTTTATGTTTCCAGGCAACAGGGTTCCAGAATCCAAACCGATGTCATGTTCCCGGGCCACAGGATTCCACAATCTAATGTCAGTCATGTTCCCAGGCCACAGGTTTCCACAATCTAACATCAGTCATGTTCCCAGGCCAATGGTTTCCATAATCAAACCTCAGTCATATTCCCAGGCGACAGGGTTCCAGAATCCAACCGATGTCGTGTTCCCAGGCCACAGGATTCCACAAGCAAACCTCAGTCGTGTTCCCAGGACACAGCTTTCCAGAATCAACCCGATAACGTGTTCCCTGGCGACAGTCTTCCAGAATCAAACCTCAGTCATGTTGCCAGGCCACAGGTTTCCACCATCAAACCTCAGACATGTTCCCAGGACACAGGGTTCCAGAATAAAACCTTTCTCATGTTCCCAGGCCACAGGGTTCCAGAATCAATCCTCAGTCAGGTTCCCAGGCTACAGGGTTCCAGAATAAAACCTCAGTGATGTTCCAAGTCCACAGGGTTCCAGAATCAATCCTCAGTTAGGCTCCCAGTCTACAGGGTTCCAGAATAAAACCTCAGTCATGTTCCCAGTCCACAGGGTTCCAGAACCTAGGCTCAGTCAGATTCCCAGGGCACAGTATTCCACAATCTAAACAGATGTCATGTTCCCAAGCCACAGTTCTCCAGAATCTCGCCTCAGTCATGTTACCAGGCCACAGGGATCCAAAATCAAACCTCAGTCATGTTGCCAGGCCATAGGGTACCACCATCAAACCTCAGTCATATTCCCAGGCCACAGGCTTCCAGAATCAAACGGATTTCATGTTCCCAGGCAACAGGGTTCCAGAATTCAAACCGA
The DNA here is from genome assembly GCF_028021215.1 of Eschrichtius robustus. Classification (NCBI taxonomy): domain Eukaryota; kingdom Metazoa; phylum Chordata; class Mammalia; order Artiodactyla; family Eschrichtiidae; genus Eschrichtius; species Eschrichtius robustus. The sequence goes on from NC_090842.1 coordinate 42,084,637, forward strand.
TGTCCTGTTCCCAGGCCACAGGATTCCACAATCTAACCTCAGTCATGTTCCCAGGTCAATGGTTTCCAGAATCAAACCTCAGTCATATTACCAGGCCAAAGGGTTCCAGAATCCACCGATGTCATGTTCCCAGGCCACAGGGTTCCAGAATCAATCCTCAGTTATATTCCCAGGCTACAGGGTTCCAGAATCAATCCTCAGTTATGTTCCCAGGCTACAGGGTTCCAGAATAAAACCTCAGTCATGTTCCCAGTCCACAGGGTTCCAGAACCAAGGCTCAGTCAGGTTCCCAGGGCACAGTATTCCACAATCTAAACAGATGTCATGTTACCAGGCCACAGTTTTCCAGAATCACGCCTCAGTCATGTTCCCAGGCCACAGGGATCCAGAATCAAACCTCAGTCATGTTGCCAGGCCATAGGGTACCACCATCAAACCTCAGTCATATTCCCAGACCACAAGTTTCCAGAATCAAACCGATGTCACGTTCCTAGGTCACAGGTTTCCACAATCTATCATCAGTCATGGTCCCATGCCACAGGATTCCAGAAGCAAACCTCAGTCTTGTTCCCAGGACACAGGTTTCCAGAATCAACCCGATATCATGTTCCCAGGCCGCAGGTTTCCACAATCTAACATCAGTCATGTTCCCAGGCCAATGGTTTCCAGAATCAAGCCTGAGTCATGTTCCCAGGCCGAAGGGATCCAGAATCAATCCTCAGTCAGTTTCCCAGGCTACAGGGTTCCAGAATAAATCCTCAGTCATGTTCCAAGTCCACAGGGTTCCAGAATGAATCCTCAGTTAGGTTCCCAGGCTACAGGGTTCCAGAATAAAACCTCAGTCATGTTCCCAGTCCACAGGGTTCCAGAACCTAGGCTCAGTCAGATTCCCAGGGCACAGTATTCCACAATCTAAACGGATGTCATGTTCCCAAGCCACAGTTTTCCAGAATCTCGCCTCAGTCATGTTCCCAGGCCACAGGGATCCAGAATCAAACCTCAGTCATCTTCCCAGGCCATAGGGTACCACCATCAAACCTCAGTCATATTCCCACGCCACAGGCTTCCAGAATCAAACGGATTTCATTTTCCCAGGCAAGAGGTTTCCAGAATCCAAACCGATGTCATGTTCCCAGGCCACAGGATTCCACAATCTCACCTCAGTCATGTTCCCAGGCCAGTGGTTTCCAGAATCAAACCTCAGCCATATTCCCAGGCCACAGGGTTCCAGAATCCACCGATGTCTTGTTCCCAGGCCACAGGGTTCCAGAATCAATCCTCAGTTATGTTCCCAGGCTACAGGATTCCAGAATATAACCTCAGTCATGTTCCCAGTCCACAGGGTTCCAGAACCAAGGCTCAGGGAGGTTCCCAGGGCACAGTATTCCACAATCTAAACAGATGTCATGTTCCCAAGCCACAGTTTTCCAGAATTTTGCCTCAGTCATGTTCCCAGGCCACAGGGAACCAGAATCAAACCTCAGTCATGTTGCCAGGCCATATGGTACCACCATCAAACTTCAATCATATTCCCAGGCCACAGGATTCCAGAATCAAATGGATTTCATGTTCCCAGGCAACAGGGTTCCAGAATCCAAACCGATGTCATGTTCCCAGGCCACAGGATTCCACAATCTAACATCAGTCATGTTCCCAGGACACAGGATTACAGAAGCAAACCTCAGTCTTGTTCCCACGACACAAGTTTCCAGAATCTACACAATATCATGTTCCCTGGCCACAGACTTTCACAATCAAACCTCAGTCAAGTTGCCAGGCCACAGGGTTCCAGAACCTAGGCTCAGTCAGGTTCCCTAGGCACAGTATTCCACAATCTAAACAGATGTCATGTTCCCAAGCCACAGTTTTCCAGAATCTCGCCTCAATCATGTTCCCAGGCCACAGGGATCCAGAATCAAACCTCAGTCATGTCGCCAGGCCATAGGGTATCACCATCAAACCTCAGTCATATTCCCAGTCCACAGGCTTCCAGAATCAAACGGATTTCATGTTCCCAGGCAACAGGGTTCCAGAATCCAAACCGATGTCATGTTCCCAGGCCACAGGATTCCACAATTTAATGTCAGTCATGTTCCCAGGCCACAGGTTTACACAATCTAACATCAGTCATGTTCCCAGGGCAATGGTTTCCAGAATCAAACCTCAGTCATATTCCCAGGCCACAGGGTTCCTGAATCCAACTGATGTCCTGTTCCCAGGCCACAGGATTTCACAAGCAAACCTCAGTCGTGTTCCCAGGACACAGCTTTCCAGAATCAACCCGATATCATGTTTCCAGGCGACAGTCTTCCAGAATCACACCTCAGTCATGTTGCCAGGCCACAGGTTTCCACCATCAAACCTCAGACATGTTCCCAGGCCACAGGGTTCCAGAATAAAACCGTTCTCATGTTCCCAGGCCACAAGATTCCAGAATCCACCGATGACATGTTCCCAGGCAACAGGGTTCCAGAATCAATCCTCAGTCAGGTTCCCAGGCTACAGGGTTCCAGAATAAAACCTCAGTCATGTTCCCAGGCCACAGTGTTCCAGAATCAATCCTCAGTTATGTTCCCAGGCTACAGGATTCCAGAATAAAACCTCAGTCATGTTCCCACTCCACAGGGTCCCAGAACCAAGGCTCCGTCAGGTTCCCAGGGCACAGTATTCCACAATCTAAACAGATGTCATGTTCCCAGGCCACAGTTTTCCAGAATCACGCCTCAGTCATGTTCCCAGGCCACAGGGAACCGGAATCAAACCTCAGTCATGTTGCCAGGCCATAGGGTACCACCATCAAACCTCAGTCATATTCCCAAGCCACAGGTTTCCAGAATCAAACCGATGTCATGTTCCCAGGCCACAGATTTCCACAATCTACCATCAGTCATGTTCCCAGGCCAATGGTTTCCAGAATCAATCTTCAGTCGTATCCCCAGGCCACAGTGTTCCAGAATCCAAACGATGTCGTGTTCCCAGGCCACAGGATTCCACAAGCAAACTTCAGTCTTTTTCCCAGGACACAGGTTTCCAGAATCAACCCGATATCATGTTCCCTGGCCACAGTCTTCCAGAATCAAACCTCAGTCATGTTGCCAGGCCACAGCTTTCCACCATCAAACCTCAGACATGTTCCCAGGCCACAGGGTTCCAGAATAAAACCGTTCTCATGTTCCCAGGCCACAGGGTTCCAGAATCCACCTATGACATGTTCCCAGGCAACAGGGTTCCAGAATCAATCCTCAGTTAGGTTCCCAGGCTACAGGGTTCCAGAATAAAAGCTCAGTCATGTTCCCAGTCCACAGCGTTCCAGAACCAAGGCTCAGTCAGGTTCCCAGGCCACAGTATTCCACAATCTAAACAGATGTCATGTTCCCAGGCCACAGTTTTCCAGAATCACGCCTCAGTCATGTTCCCAGGCCACAGGTTTCCAGAATCAAACCGATGTCATGTTCCCAGGACACAGGTTTCCACAATCTAACATCAGTCATTTTCCCAGGCCAATGGTTTCCAGAATCAAACCTCAGTCATATTCCCAAGCCACAGGGTTCCAGAATCAACCGATGTCATGTTCCCAGGCCACAGGGTTCAAGAATCAATCGTTAGTTATGTTCCCAGGCTACAGGGTTCCAGAATAAAACCTCAGTCATGTTCCCAGTCCACACGGTTTCAGAACCAATGTTCAGTCAGGTTCCCAGGGCACAGTATTCCACAATCTAAGCAGATGTCATGTTCCCAGGCCACAGTTTTCCAGAATCACGCCTCAGTCATGTTCCCAGGCCACAGGGATCCAGAATCAAACCTCAGTCATGTTGCCAGGCCATAGGGTACCACCATTAAACCTCAGTCATATTCCCAGGCCACAGGTCTCCAGAATCAAACCGATATCATGTTCCCAGGACACAGGTTTCCACAATCTAACATCAGTCATGTTCCCAGGCCAATGGTTTCCAGAATCAAACCTCAGTCATATTCCCAGGCCACAGGGTTCCAGAATTCAACCGATGTCGTGTTCCCAGGACACAGGATTCCACCAGCAAACCTCAGTCTTTTTCCCAGGACACAGTTTTCCAGAATCAAACCGATATCATGTTCCCTGACCACAGTCTTCCAGAATCAAACCTCAGTCATGTTGCCAGGCCACAGATTTCCACCATCAAACCTCAGACATGTTCCCAGGCCACAGGCTTCCAGAATAAAACCGTTCTCATGTTCCCAGGCCGCAGGGTTCCAGAATCCACCGATGACATGTTCCCAGGAAAAAGGGTTCCAGAATCAATCCTCAGTTAGGTTCCCAGGCTATAGGATTCTAGAATAAAAACTCAATCATGTTCCAAGTCCACAGGGTTCCAGAATCAATCCTCAGTTAGTTTCCCAGGCTACAGATTTCCAGAATAAAACTTCAGTCATGTTCCCAGTCCACAGGGTTCCAGAACCTAGGCTCAGTCAGGTTCCCAGTGCACAGTATTCCACAATCTAAACACATGTCATGTTCCCAAGCCACATTTTTCCAGAATCTCGCCTAAGTCATGTTCCCAGGCCACAGGGATCCAGAATCAAACCTCAGTCATGTTGCCAGGCCATGGGGTACCACCATCAAACCTCAGTCATATTCCCAGGCCACAGGTTTCCAGAATCAAACAGATTTCATGTTCCCAGGCAACAGGGAACCAGTATCAAAACCAAAGTCATGTTCCCAGGCCACATGATACCACAATCTAACCTCAGTCATATTCCCAGGCCACAGGTTTCCAGAATCAAACCGATTTCATTTTCCCAGGCAACAGGGTACCAGAATCCAAACCGATGTCATGTTCCCAGGCCACAGGATTCCACAATCTAACCTCAGTCATGTTCCCAGGCCAGTGGTTTCCAGAATCAAACCTCAGTCATATTCCCAAGCCACAGGGTTCCAGAATCCACCAATGTCATATTCCCAGGCCACAGGGTTCCAGAATCAATCCTCAGTTATGTTCCCAGGCTACAGGGTTCCAGAATAAAACCTCAGTCATATTCCCAGTCCACAGGGTTCCAGAACCAAGGCTCAGTCAGGTGCTCAGGGCACAGTATTCCACAATCTAAACAGATGTCATGTTCTCAAGCCACAGTTTTCCCGAATCTCTCCTCAGTCATGTTCCCAGGCCACAGGGATCCAGAATCAAACCTCAGTCATGTTGCCAGGCCACAGGGTATCACCATCAAACCTCAGTCATATTCCCAGGCCACAGGCTTCCAGAATCAAATTGATGTCACGTTCCCAGGCTACAGGTTTCCACAATCTAACATCAGTCATGTTCTCAGGCCAGTGGTTTCCAGAATAAAACCTCAGTCATATTCCCAGGCCACAGGGTTCCAGAATCCAACCGATGTCGTGTTCCCAGGCCACAGGATTCCACAAGCAAACGTCAGTCTTTTTCCCAGGACACAGGTTTCCAGAATCAACCCAATATCAGGTTCCCTGGCCACAGTCTTCCAGAATCAAACCTCAGTCATGTTGCCAGGCCACAGGTTTCCACCATCAAACCTCAGACATGTTCTCAGGCCACAGGGTTCCAGAATAAAACCGTTCTCATGTTCCCAGGCCACAGGGTTCCAGAATCCACCGATGACATGTTCCCAGGCAACAAGGTTCCAGAATCAATCCCCAGTCAGGTTCCCAGGCTACAGGGTTCCAGAATAAAACCTCAGTGATGTTCCAAGTCCACAGGGTTCCAGAATCAATCCTCACTTAAGTTCCCAGGCTACAGGGATCCAGAATAAAACCTCAGTCATGTTCCCAGTCCACAGGGTTCCAGAACCTAGGCTCAGTCAGGTTCCCAGGGCACAGTATTCCACAATCTAAACAGATGTCATGTTCCCAGGCCACAGTTTTCCAGAATCACGCCTCAGTCATGTTCCCAGGCCACAGGGATCCAGAATCAAACCTCAGTCATGTTGCCAGGCCATAGGGTACCACCATCAAACCTCATTCATATTCCTAGGCCACAGGTTTCCAGAATCAAACCGATGTCATGTTCCCAGGACACAGGTTTCCACAATCTAACATCAGTCATGTTCCCAGGCCAATGGTTTCCAGAATCAAACCTCAGTCATATTCCCAGGCCACAGGGTTCCAGAATCCACCGATGTCATGTTCCCAGGCCACAGTGTTCCAGAATCAATCCTCAGTTATGTTCCCAGGCTACAGGATTCCAGAATAAAACCTCAGTCATGTTCCCACTCCACAGGGTCCCAGAACCAAGGCTCAGTCAGGTTCCCAGGGCACAGTATTCCACAATCTAAACAGATGTCATGTTCCCAGGCCACAGTTTTCCAGAATCTCGCCTCAGTCATGTTCCCAGGCCACAGGGAACCGGAATCAAACCTCAGTCATGTTGCCAGGCCATAGGGTACCACCATCAAACCTCAGTCATATTCCCAAGCCACAGGTTTCCAGAATCAAACTGATGTCATGTTCCCAGGCCACAGATTTCCACAATCTACCATCAGTCATGTTCCCAGGCCAATGGTTTCCAGAATCAATCTTCAGTCGTATCCCCAGGTCACAGTGTTCCAGAATCCAAACGATGTCGTGTTCCCAGGCCACAGGATTCCACAAGCAAACTTCAGTCTTTTTCCCAGGACACAGGTTTCCAGAATCAACCCGATATCATGTTCCCTGGCCACAGTCTTCCAGAATCAAACCTCAGTCATGTTGCCAGGCCACAGCTTTCCACCATCCAACCTCAGACATGTTCCCAGGCCACAGGGTTCCAGAATAAAACCGTTCTCATGTTCCCAGGCCACAGGGTTCCAGAATCCACCTATGACATGTTCCCAGGCAACAGGGTTCCAGAATCAATCCTCAGTTAGGTTCCCAGGCTACAGGGTTCCAGAATAAAAGCTCAGTCATGTTCCCAGTCCACAGCGTTCCAGAACCAAGGCTCAGTCAGGTTCCCAGGCCACAGTATTCCACAATCTAAACAGATGTCATGTTCCCAGGCCACAGTTTTCCAGAATCACGCCTCAGTCATGTTCCCAGGCCACAGGTTTCCAGAATCAAACCGATGTCATGTTCCCAGGACACAGGTTTCCACAATCTAACATCAGTCATTTTCCCAGGCCAATGGTTTCCAGAATCAACCCTCAGTCATATTGCCAAGCCACAGGGTTCCAGAATCAACCGATGTCATGTTCCCAGGCCACAGGGTTCAAGAATCAATCCTTAGTTATGTTCCCAGGCTACAGGATTCCAGAATAAAACCTCAGTCATGTTCCCAGTCCACACGGTTTCAGAACCAATGTTCAGTCAGGTTCCCAGGGCACAGTATTCCACAATCTAAACAGATGTCATGTTCCCAGGCCACAGTTTTCCAGAATCACGCCTCAGTCATGATCCCAGGCCACAGGGATCCAGAATCAAACCTCAGTCATGTTGCCAGGCCATAGGGTACCACCATCAAACCTCAGTCATATTCCCAGGCCACAGGTTTCCAGAATCAAACAGATTTCATGTTCCCAGGCAACAGGGAACCAGTATCAAAACCAAAGTCATGTTCCCAGGCCACAGGATACCACAATCTAACCTCAGTCATATTCCCAGGCCACAGGTTTCCAGAATCAAACGGATTTCATGTTCCCAGGCAACAGGGTTCCAGAATCCAAACCGATGTCATGTTCCCAGGCCTCAGGATTCCACAATCTAACCTCAGTCATGTTCCCAGGTCAAAGGTTTCCAGAATCAAACCTCAGTCATATTCCCAGGCCACAGGGTTCCAGAATCCACCGATGTCTTGTTCCCAGGCCACAGGGTTCCAGAATCAATCCTCAGTTATGTTCCCAGGCTACAGGATTCCAGAATATAACCTCAGTCATGTTCCCAGTCCACAGGGTTCCAGAACCAAGGCTCAGGGAGGTTCCCAGGGCACAGTATTCCACAATCTAAACAGATGTCATGTTCCCAAGCCACAGTTTTCCAGAATTTTGCCTCAGTCATGTTCCCAGGCCACAGGGAACCAGAATCAAACCTCAGTCATGTTGCCAGGCCATATGGTACCACCATCAAACTTCAATCATATTCCCAGGCCACAGGATTCCAGAATCAAATGGATTTCATGTTCCCAGGCAACAGGGTTCCAGAATCCAAACCGATGTCATGTTCCCAGGCCACAGGATTCCACAATCTAACATCAGTCATGTTCCCAGGACACAGGATTACAGAAGCAAACCTCAGTCTTGTTCCCACGACACAAGTTTCCAGAATCTACACAATATCATGTTCCCTGGCCACAGACTTTCACAATCAAACCTCAGTCAAGTTGCCAGGCCACAGGGTTCCAGAACCTAGGCTCAGTCAGGTTCCCTAGGCACAGTATTCCACAATCTAAACAGATGTCATGTTCCCAAGCCACAGTTTTCCAGAATCTCGCCTCAATCATGTTCCCAGGCCACAGGGATCCAGAATCAAACCTCAGTCATGTCGCCAGGCCATAGGGTATCACCATCAAACCTCAGTCATATTCCCAGTCCACAGGCTTCCAGAATCAAACGGATTTCATGTTCCCAGGCAACAGGGTTCCAGAATCCAAACCGATGTCATGTTCCCAGGCCACAGGATTCCACAATTTAATGTCAGTCATGTTCCCAGGCCACAGGTTTACACAATCTAACATCAGTCATGTTCCCAGGGCAATGGTTTCCAGAATCAAACCTCAGTCATATTCCCAGGCCACAGGATTCCTGAATCCAACTGATGTCGTGTTCCCAGGCCACAGGATTTCACAAGCAAACCTCAGTCGTGTTCCCAGGACACAGCTTTCCAGAATCAACCCGATATCATGTTCCCAGGCGACAGTCTTCCAGAATCACACCTCAGTCATGTTGCCAGGCCACAGGTTTCCACCATCAAACCTCAGACATGTTCCCAGGCCACAGGGTTCCAGAATAAAACCGTTCTCATGTTCCCAGGCCACAAGATTCCAGAATCCACCGATGACATGTTCCCAGGCAACAGGGTTCCAGAATCAATCCTCAGTCAGGTTCCCAGGCTACAGGGTTCCAGAATAAAACCTCAGTCATGTTCCCAGGCCACAGTGTTCCAGAATCAATCCTCAGTTATGTTCCCAGGCTACAGGATTCCAGAATAAAACCTCAGTCATGTTCCCACTCCACAGGGTCCCAGAACCAAGGCTCCGTCAGGTTCCCAGGGCACAGTATTCCACAATCTAAACAGATGTCATGTTCCCAGGCCACAGTTTTCCAGAATCACGCCTCAGTCATGTTCCCAGGCCACAGGGAACCGGAATCAAACCTCAGTCATGTTGCCAGGCCATAGGGTACCACCATCAAACCTCAGTCATATTCCCAAGCCACAGGTTTCCAGAATCAAACCGATGTCATGTTCCCAGGCCACAGATTTCCACAATCTACCATCAGTCATGTTCCCAGGCCAATGGTTTCCAGAATCAATCTTCAGTCGTATCCCCAGGCCACAGTGTTCCAGAATCCAAACGATGTCGTGTTCCCAGGCCACAGGATTCCACAAGCAAACTTCAGTCTTTTTTCCAGGACACAGGTTTCCAGAATCAACCCGATATCATGTTCCCTGGCCACAGTCTTCCAGAATCAAACCTCAGTCATGTTGCCAGGCCACAGCTTTCCACCATCAAACCTCAGACATGTTCCCAGGCCACAGGGTTCCAGAATAAAACCGTTCTCATGTTCCCAGGCCACAGGGTTCCAGAATCCACCTATGACATGTTCCCAGGCAACAGGGTTCCAGAATCAATCCTCAGTTAGGTTCCCAGGCTACAGGGTTCCAGAATAAAAGCTCAGTCATGTTCCCAGTCCACAGCGTTCCAGAACCAAGGCTCAGTCAGGTTCCCAGGCCACAGTATTCCACAATCTAAACAGATGTCATGTTCCCAGGCCACAGTTTTCCAGAATCACGCCTCAGTCATGTTCCCAGGCCACAGGTTTCCAGAATCAAACCGATGTCATGTTCCCAGGACACAGGTTTCCACAATCTAACATCAGTCATTTTCCCAGGCCAATGGTTTCCAGAATCAAACCTCAGTCATATTCCCAAGCCACAGGGTTCCAGAATCAACCGATGTCATGTTCCCAGGCCACAGGGTTCAAGAATCAATCGTTAGTTATGTTCCCAGGCTACAGGGTTACAGAATAAAACCTCAGTCATGTTCCCAGTCCACACGGTTTCAGAACCAATGTTCAGTCAGGTTCCCAGGGCACAGTATTCCACAATCTAAGCAGATGTCATGTTCCCAGGCCACAGTTTTCCAGAATCACGCCTCAGTCATGTTCCCAGGCCACAGGGATCCAGAATCAAACCTCAGTCATGTTGCCAGGCCATAGGGTACCACCATCAAACCTCAGTCATATTCCCAGGCCACAGGTCTCCAGAATCAAACCGATATCATGTTCCCAGGACACAGGTTTCCACAATCTAACATCAGTCATGTTCCCAGGCCAATGGTTTCCAGAATCAAACCTCAGTCATATTCCCAGGCCACAGGGTTCCAGAATTCAACCGATGTCGTGTTCCCAGGACACAGGATTCCACAAGCAAACCTCAGTCTTTTTCCCAGGACACAGTTTTCCAGAATCAACCCGATATCATGTTCCCTGACCACAGTCTTCCAGAATCAAACCTCAGTCATGTTGCCAGGCCACAGATTTCCACCATCAAACCTCAGACATGTTCCCAGGCCACAGGCTTCCAGAATAAAACCGTTCTCATGTTCCCAGGCCGCAGGGTTCCAGAATCCACCGATGACATGTTCCCAGGAAAAAGGGTTCCAGAATCAATCCTCAGTTAGGTTCCCAGGCTACAGGATTCTAGAATAAAAACTCAATCATGTTCCAAGTCCACAGGGTTCCAGAATCAATCCTCAGTTAGGTTCCCAGGCTACAGATTTCCAGAATAAAACTTCAGTCATGTTCCCAGTCCACAGGGTTCCAGAACCTAGGCTCAGTCAGGTTCCCAGTGCACAGTATTCCACAATCTAAACACATGTCATGTTCCCAAGCCACATTTTTCCAGAATCTCGCCTAAGTCATGTTCCCAGGCCACAGGGATCCAGAATCAAACCTCAGTCATGTTGCCAGGCCATGGGGTACCACCATCAAACCTCAGTCATATTCCCAGGCCACAGGTTTCCAGAATCAAACAGATTTCATGTTCCCAGGCAACAGGGAACCAGTATCAAAACCAAAGTCATGTTCCCAGGCCACAGGATACCACAATCTAACCTCAGTCATATTCCCAGGCCACAGGTTTCCAGAATCAAACCGATTTCATTTTCCCAGGCAACAGGGTACCAGAATCCAAACCGATGTCATGTTCCCAGGCCACAGGATTCCACAATCTAACCTCAGTCATGTTCCCAGGCCAGTGGTTTCCAGAATCAAACCTCAGTCATATTCCCAAGCCACAGGGTTCCAGAATCCACCAATGTCATATTCCCAGGCCACAGGGTTCCAGAATCAATCCTCAGTTATGTTCCCAGGCTACAGGGTTCCAGAATAAAACCTCAGTCATATTCCCAGTCCACAGGGTTCCAGAACCAAGGCTCAGTCAGGTGCTCAGGGCACAGTATTCCACAATCTAAACAGATGTCATGTTCTCAAGCCACAGTTTTCCCGAATCTCTCCTCAGTCATGTTCCCAGGCCACAGGGATCCAGAATCAAACCTCAGTCATGTTGCCAGGCCACAGGGTATCACCATCAAACCTCAGTCATATTCCCAGGCCACAGGCTTCCAGAATCAAATTGATGTCACGTTCCCAGGCTACAGGTTTCCACAATCTAACATCAGTCATGTTCTCAGGCCAGTGGTTTCCAGAATAAAACCTCAGTCATATTCCCAGGCCACAGGGTTCCAGAATCCAACCGATGTCGTGTTCCCAGGCCACAGGATTCCACAAGCAAACGTCAGTCTTTTTCCCAGGACACAGGTTTCCAGAATCAACCCAATATCAGGTTCCCTGGCCACAGTCTTCCAGAATCAAACCTCAGTCATGTTGCCAGGCCACAGGTTTCCACCATCAAACCTCAGACATGTTCTCAGGCCACAGGGTTCCAGAATAAAACCGTTCTCATGTTCCCAGGCCACAGGGTTCCAGAATCCACCGATGACATGTTCCCAGGCAACAAGGTTCCAGAATCAATCCCCAGTCAGGTTCCCAGGCTACAGGGTTCCAGAATAAAACCTCAGTGATGTTCCAAGTCCACAGGGTTCCAGAATCAATCCTCACTTAAGTTCCCAGGCTACAGGGATCCAGAATAAAACCTCAGTCATGTTCCCAGTCCACAGGGTTCCAGAACCTAGGCTCAGTCAGGTTCCCAGGGCACAGTATTCCACAATCTAAACAGATGTCATGTTCCCAGGCCACAGTTTTCCAGAATCACACCTCAGTCATGTTCCCAGGCCACAGGGATCCAGAATCAAACCTCAGTCATGTTGCCAGGCCATAGGGTACCACCATCAAACCTCATTCATATTCCTAGGCCACAGGTTTCCAGAATCAATCCGATGTCATGTTCCCAGGACACAGGTTTCCACAATCTAACATCAGTCATGTTCCCAGGCCAATGGTTTCCAGAATCAAACCTCAGTCATATTCCCAGGCCACAGGGTTCCAGAATCCACCGATGTCATGTTCCTAGGCCACAGTGTTCCAGAATCAATCCTCAGTTATGTTCCCAGGCTACAGGATTCCAGAATAAAACCTCAGTCATGTTCCCACTCCACAGGGTCCCAGAACCAAGGCTCAGTCAGGTTCCCAGGGCACAGTATTCCACAATCTAAACAGATGTCATGTTCCCAGGCCACAGTTTTCCAGAATCTCGCCTCAGTCATGTTCCCAGGCCACAGGGAACCGGAATCAAACCTCAGTCATGTTGCCAGGCCATAGGGTACCACCATCAAACCTCAGTCATATTCCCAAGCCACAGGTTTCCAGAATCAAACCGATGTCATGTTCCCAGGCCACAGATTTCCACAATCTACCATCAGTCATGTTCCCAGGCCAATGGTTTCCAGAATCAATCTTCAGTCGTATCCCCAGGTCACAGTGTTCCAGAATCCAAACGATGTCGTGTTCCCAGGCCACAGGATTCCACAAGCAAACTTCAGTCTTTTTCCCAGGACACAGGTTTCCAGAATCAACCCGATATCATGTTCCCTGGCCACAGTCTTCCTGAATCAAACCTCAGTCATGTTGCCAGGCCACAGCTTTCCACCATCCAACCTCAGACATGTTCCCAGGCCACAGGGTTCCAGAATAAAACCGTTCTCATGTTCCCAGGCCACAGGGTTCCAGAATCCACCTATGACATGTTCCCAGGCAACAGGGTTCCAGAATCAATCCTCAGTTAGGTTCCCAGGCTACAGGGTTCCAGAATAAAAGCTCAGTCATGTTCCCAGTCCACAGCGTTCCAGAACCAAGGCTCAGTCAGGTTCCCAGGCCACAGTATTCCACAATCTAAACAGATGTCATGTTCCCAGGCCACAGTTTTCCAGAATCACGCCTCAGTCATGTTCCCAGGCCACAGGTTTCCAGAATCAAACCGATGTCATGTTCCCAGGACACAGGTTTCCACAATCTAACATCAGTCATTTTCCCAGGCCAATGGTTTCCAGAATCAACCCTCAGTCATATTGCCAAGCCACAGGGTTCCAGAATCAACCGATGTCATGTTCCCAGGCCACAGGGTTCAAGAATCAATCCTTAGTTATGTTCCCAGGCTACAGGATTCCAGAATAAAACCTCAGTCATGTTCCCAGTCCACACGGTTTCAGAACCAATGTTCAGTCAGGTTCCCAGGGCACAGTATTCCACAATCTAAACAGATGTCATGTTCCCAGGCCACAGTTTTCCAGAATCACGCCTCAGTCATGATCCCAGGCCACAGGGATCCAGAATCAAACCTCAGTCATGTTGCCAGGCCATAGGGTACCACCATCAAACCTCAGTCATATTCCCAGGCCACAGGTTTCCAGAATCAAACAGATTTCATGTTCCCAGGCAACAGGGAACCAGTATCAAAACCAAAGTCATGTTCCCAGGCCACAGGATACCACAATCTAACCTCAGTCATATTCCCAGGCCACAGGTTTCCAGAATCAAACGGATTTCATGTTCCCAGGCAACAGGGTTCCAGAATCCAAACCGATGTCATGTTCCCAGGCCACAGGATTCCACAATCTAACCTCAGTCATGTTCCCAGGCCAGTGGTTTCCAGAATCAAACCTCAGTCATATTCCCAGGCCACAATGTTCCAGAATCCACCGATGTCATATTCCCAGGCCACAGGGTTCCAGAATCAATCCTCAGTTATGTTCCCAGGCTACAGGGTTCCAGAATAAAACCTCAGTCATATTCCCAGTCCACAAGGGTCCAGAACCAAGGCTCAGGCAGGTGCTCAGGGCACAGTATTCCACAATCTAAACAGATGTCATGTTCTCAAGCCACAGTTTTCCCGAATCTCTCCTCAGTCATGTTCCCAGGGCACAGGGATCCAGAATCAAACCTCAGTCATGTTGCCAGGCCACAGGGTACCACCATCAAACCTCAGTCATATTCCCAGGCCACAGGCTTCCAGAATCAAATTGATGTCACGTTCCCAGGCTACAGGTTTCCACAATCTAACATCAGTCATTTTCTCAGGCCAGTGGTTTCCAGAATAAAACCTCAGTCATATTCCCAGGCCACAGGGTTCCAGAATCCAACCGATGTCGTGTTCCCAGGCCACAGGATTCCACAAGCAAACGTCAGTCTTTTTCCCAGGACACAGGTTTCCAGAATCAACCCAATATCAGGTTCCCTGGCCACAGTCTTCCAGAATCAAACCTCAGTCATGTTGCCAGGCCACAGGTTTCCACCATCAAACCTCAGACATGTTCTCAGGCCACAGGGTTCCAGAATAAAACCGTTCTCATGTTCCCAGGCCACAGGGTTCCAGAATCCACCGATGACATGTTCCCAGGCAACAAGGTTCCAGAATCAATCCCCAGTCAGGTTCCCAGGCTACAGGGTTCCAGAATAAAACCTCAGTGATATTCCAAGTCCACAGGGTTCCAGAATCAATCCTCAGTTAAGTTCCCAGGCTACAGGGATCCAGAATAAAACCTCAGTCATGTTCCCAGTCCACAGGGTTCCAGAACCTAGGCTCAGTCAGGTTCCCAGGGCACAGTATTCCACAATCTAAACAGATGTCATGTTCCCAGGCCACAGTTTTCCAGAATCACGCCTCAGTCATGTTCCCAGGCCACAGGGATCCAGAATCAAACCTCACTCATGTTGCCAGGCCATAGGGTACCACCATCAAACCTCATTCATATTCCCAGGCCACAGGTTTCCAGAATCAAACCGATGTCATGTTCCCAGGACACAGGTTTCCACAATCTAACATCAGTCATGTTCCCAGGCCAATGGTTTCCAGAATCAAACCTCAGTCATATTCCCAGGCCACAGGGTTCCAGAATCCACCGATGTCATGTTCCCAGGCCACAGTGTTCCAGAATCATTCCTCAGTTATGTTCCCAGGCTACAGGATTCCAGAATAAAACCTCAGTCATGTTCCCAGTCCACAGGGTCCCAGAAGCAAGGCTCAGTCAGGTTCCCAGGGCACAGTATTCCACAATCTAAACAGATGTCATGTTCCCAGGCCACAGTTTTCCAGAATCACGCCTCAGTCATGTTCCCAGGCCACAGGGAACCGGAATCAAACCTCAGTCATGTTGCCAGGCCATAGGGTACCACCATCAAACCTCAGTCATATTCGCAAGCCACAGGTTTCCAGAATCAAACCGATGTCATGTTCCCAGGCCACAGATTTCCACCATGTACCATCAGTCATGCTCCCAGGCCAATGGTTTCCAGAATCAATCCTCAGTCGTATTCCCAGGCCACAGTGTTCCAGAATCCAAACGATGTCGTGTTCGCAGGTCACAGGATTCCACAAGCAAACCTCAGTCTTTTTCCCAGGACACAGTTTTCCAGAATCAACCCGATAACATGTTCCCTGGCCACAGTCTTCCAGAATCAAACCTCAGTCATGTTGGCAGGCCACAGGTTTCCACCATCAAACCTCAGACATGTTCCAAGGCCACAGGGTTCCAGAATAAGACCGTTCTCATGTTCCCAGGCCACAGGGATCCAGAATCCACCGATGACATGTTCCCAGGCAACAGTGTTCCAGAATCAATCCTCAGTTAGGTTCCCAGTCTACAGGGTTCCAGAATACAACCTCAGTCATTTTCCAAGTCCACAGTGTTCCAGAATCAATCCTCAGTTAATTTCCCAGGCTACAGGGTTCAGAAAAAAACCTCAGTAATGTTCCCTGTCCACAGGGTTCCAGAACCAAGGCTCAGTCAGGTTCCCAGGGCACAGTATTCCTCAATCTAAACAGATGTCATGTTAACAAGCCACAGTTTTCCAGAATCTCGCCTCAGTCATGTTCCCAGGCCACAGGGATCCAGAATCTAACCTCAGTCATGCTGCCAGGCCATAGGGTACCACCATCAAACCTGTCATATTCCAAGGCCACAGGTTTCCAGAATCAAACCGATTTCATGTTCCCAGGCAACATGGTTCCAGAATGCACACCGATATCATGTTCCCAGACCACACAGGATTCCACAATCTAACCTCAGTCATGTTCCCAGGCCAATGGTTTCCAGAATCAAACCTCAGTCATATTCCCAGGCCACAGGGTTCCAGAATCAATCCTCAGTTATGTTCCCAGGCTACAGGGTTCCAGAATAAAACCTCAGTCATGTTCCCAGTCCACAGCGTTCCAGAACCAAGGCTCAGTCAGGTTCCCAGGGCACAGTATTCCACAATCTAAACAGATGTCATGTTCCCAGGCCACAGATTTCCAGAATCACGCCTCAGTCATGTTCCCAGGCCACAGGGATCCAGAATCAAACCTCAGTCATGTTGCCAGGCCATAGGGTACCACCATCAAACCTCAGTCATATTCCCAGGCCACAGGTTTCCAGAATCAAACCGATGTCATGTTCCCAGGACACAGGTTTCCACAATCTAACATCAGTCATGTTCCCAGGCCAATGGTTTCCAGAATCAAACCTCAGTCATATTCCCAGGCCACAGGGTTCCAGAATCCAACTGATGTCGTGTTCCCAGGCCACAGGATTTCACAAGCAAACCTCAGTCGTGTTCCCAGGACACAGCTTTCCAGAATCAACCCGATATCATGTTTCCAGGCGACAGTCTTCCAGAATCACACCTCAGTCATGTTGCCAGGCCACAGGTTTCCACCATCAAACCTCAGACATGTTCCCAGGCCACAGGGTTCCAGAATAAAACCGTTCTCATGTTCCCAGGCCACAAGATTCCAGAATCCACCGATGACATGTTCCCAGGCAACAGGGTTCCAGAATCAATCCTCAGTCAGGTTCCCAGGCTACAGGGTTCCAGAATAAAACCTCAGTCATGTTCCCAGGCCACAGTGTTCCAGAATCAATCCTCAGTTATGTTCCCAGGCTACAGGATTCCAGAATAAAACCTCAGTCATGTTCCCACTCCACAGGGTCCCAGAACCAAGGCTCCGTCAGGTTCCCAGGGCACAGTATTCCACAATCTAAACAGATGTCATGTTCCCAGGCCACAGTTTTCCAGAATCACGCCTCAGTCATGTTCCCAGGCCACAGGGAACCGGAATCAAACCTCAGTCATGTTGCCAGGCCATAGGGTACCACCATCAAACCTCAGTCATATTCCCAAGCCACAGGTTTCCAGAATCAAACCGATGTCATGTTCCCAGGCCACAGATTTCCACAATCTACCATCAGTCATGTTCCCAGGCCAATGGTTTCCAGAATCAATATTCAGTCGTATCCCCAGGCCACAGTGTTCCAGAATCCAAACGATGTCGTGTTCCCAGGCCACAGGATTCCACAAGCAAACTTCAGTCTTTTTCCCAGGACACAGGTTTCCAGAATCAAACCGATATCATGTTCCCTGGCCACAGTCTTCCAGAATCAAACCTCAGTCATGTTGCCAGGCCACAGCTTTCCACCATCAAACCTCAGACATGTTCCCAGGCCACAGGGTTCCAGAATAAAACCGTTCTCATGTTCCCAGGCCACAGGGTTCCAGAATCCACCTATGACATGTTCCCAGGCAACAGGGTTCCAGAATCAATCCTCAGTTAGGTTCCCAGGCTACAGGGTTCCAGAATAAAAGCTCAGTCATGTTCCCAGTCCACAGCGTTCCAGAACCAAGGCTCAGTCAGGTTCCCAGGCCACAGTATTCCACAATCTAAACAGATGTCATGTTCCCAGGCCACAGTTTTCCAGAATCACGCCTCAGTCATGTTCCCAGGCCACAGGTTTCCAGAATCAAACCGATGTCATGTTCCCAGGACACAGGTTTCCACAATCTAACATCAGTCATTTTCCCAGGCCAATGGTTTCCAGAATCAAACCTCAGTCATATTCCCAAGCCACAGGGTTCCAGAATCAACCGATGTCATGTTCCCAGGCCACAGGGTTCAAGAATCAATCGTTAGTTATGTTCCCAGGCTACAGGGTTCCAGAATAAAACCTCAGTCATGTTCCCAGTCCACACGGTTTCAGAACCAATGTTCAGTCAGGTTCCCAGGGCACAGTATTCCACAATCTAAGCAGATGTCATGTTCCCAGGCCACAGTTTTCCAGAATCACGCCTCAGTCATGTTCCCAGGCCACAGGGATCCAGAATCAAACCTCAGTCATGTTGCCAGGCCATAGGGTACCACCATCAAACCTCAGTCATATTCCCAGGCCACAGGTCTCCAGAATCAAACCGATATCATGTTCCCAGGACACAGGTTTCCACAATCTAACATCAGTCATGTTCCCAGGCCAATGGTTTCCAGAATCAAACCTCAGTCATATTCCCAGGCCACAGGGTTCCAGAATTCAACCGATGTCGTGTTCCCAGGACACAGGATTCCACAAGCAAACCTCAGTCTTTTTCCCAGGACACAGTTTTCCAGAATCAACCCGATATCATGTTCCCTGACCACAGTCTTCCAGAATCAAACCTCAGTCATGTTGCCAGGCCACAGATTTCCACCATCAAACCTCAGACATGTTCCCAGGCCACAGGCTTCCAGAATAAAACCGTTCTCATGTTCCCAGGCCGCAGGGTTCCAGAATCCACCGATGACATGTTCCCAGGAAAAAGGGTTCCAGAATCAATCCTCAGTTAGGTTCCCAGGCTACAGGATTCTAGAATAAAAACTCAATCATGTTCCAAGTCCACAGGGTTCCAGAATCAATCCTCAGTTAGGTTCCCAGGCTACAGATTTCCAGAATAAAACTTCAGTCATGTTCCCAGTCCACAGGGTTCCAGAACCTAGGCTCAGTCAGGTTCCCAGTGCACAGTATTCCACAATCTAAACACATGTCATGTTCCCAAGCCACATTTTTCCAGAATCTCGCCTAAGTCATGTTCCCAGGCCACAGGGATCCAGAATCAAACCTCAGTCATGTTGCCAGGCCATGGGGTACCACCATCAAACCTCAGTCATATTCCCAGGCCACAGGTTTCCAGAATCAAACAGATTTCATGTTCCCAGGCAACAGGGAACCAGTATCAAAACCAAAGTCATGTTCCCAGGCCACAGGATACCACAATCTAACCTCAGTCATATTCCCAGGCCACAGGTTTCCAGAATCAAACCGATTTCATTTTCCCAGGCAACAGGGTACCAGAATCCAAACCGATGTCATGTTCCCAGGCCACAGGATTCCACAATCTAACCTCAGTCATGTTCCCAGGCCAGTGGTTTCCAGAATCAAACCTCAGTCATATTCCCAAGCCACAGGGTTCCAGAATCCACCAATGTCATATTCCCAGGCCACAGGGTTCCAGAATCAATCCTCAGTTATGTTCCCAGGCTACAGGGTTCCAGAATAAAACCTCAGTCATATTCCCAGTGCACAGGGTTCCAGAACCAAGGCTCAGTCAGGTGCTCAGGGCACAGTATTCCACAATCTAAACAGATGTCATGTTCTCAAGCCACAGTTTTCCCGAATCTCTCCTCAGTCATGTTCCCAGGCCACAGGGATCCAGAATCAAACCTCAGTCATGTTGCCAGGCCACAGGGTATCACCATCAAACCTCAGTCATATTCCCAGGCCACAGGCTTCCAGAATCAAATTGATGTCACGTTCCCAGGCTACAGGTTTCCACAATCTAACATCAGTCATGTTCTCAGGCCAGTGGTTTCCAGAATAAAACCTCAGTCATATTCCCAGGCCACAGGGTTCCAGAATCCAACCGATGTCGTGTTCCCAGGCCACAGGATTCCACAAGCAAACGTCAGTCTTTTTCCCAGGACACAGGTTTCCAGAATCAACCCAATATCAGGTTCCCTGGCCACAGTCTTCCAGAATCAAACCTCAGTCATGTTGCCAGGCCACAGGTTTCCACCATCAAACCTCAGACATGTTCTCAGGCCACAGGGTTCCAGAATAAAACCGTTCTCATGTTCCCAGGCCACAGGGTTCCAGAATCCACCGATGACATGTTCCCAGGCAACAAGGTTCCAGAATCAATCCCCAGTCAGGTTCCCAGGCTACAGGGTTCCAGAATAAAACCTCAGTGATGTTCCAAGTCCACAGGGTTCCAGAATCAATCCTCACTTAAGTTCCCAGGCTACAGGGATCCAGAATAAAACCTCAGTCATGTTCCCAGTCCACAGGGTTCCAGAACCTAGGCTCAGTCAGGTTCCCAGGGCACAGTATTCCACAATCTAAACAGATGTCATGTTCCCAGGCCACAGTTTTCCAGAATCACGCCTCAGTCATGTTCCCAGGCCACAGGGATCCAGAATCAAACCTCAGTCATGTTGCCAGGCCATAGGGTACCACCATCAAACCTCATTCATATTCCTAGGCCACAGGATTCCAGAATCAAACCGATGTCATGTTCCCAGGACACAGGTTTCCACAATCTAACATCAGTTATGTTCCCAGGCCAATGGTTTCCAGAATCAAACCTCAGTCATATTCCCAGGCCACAGGGTTCCAGAATCCACCGATGTCATGTTCCCAGGCCACAGTGTTCCAGAATCAATCCTCAGTTATGTTCCCAGGCTACAGGATTCCAGAATAAAACCTCAGTCATGTTCCCACTCCACAGGGTCCCAGAACCAAGGCTCAGTCAGGTTCCCAGGGCACAGTATTCCACAATCTAAACAGATGTCATGTTCCCAGGCCACAGTTTTCCAGAATCTCGCCTCAGTCATGTTCCCAGGCCACAGGGAACCGGAATCAAACCTCAGTCATGTTGCCAGGCCATAGGGTACCACCATCAAACCTCAGTCATATTCCCAAGCCACAGGTTTCCAGAATCAAACCGATGTCATGTTCCCAGGCCACAGATTTCCCCAATCTACCATCAGTCATGTTCCCAGGCCAATGGTTTCCAGAATCAATCTTCAGTCGTATCCCCAGGTCACAGTGTTCCAGAATCCAAACGATGTCGTGTTCCCAGGCCACAGGATTCCACAAGCAAACTTCAGTCTTTTTCCCAGGACACAGGTTTCCAGAATCAACCCGATATCATGTTCCCTGGCCACAGTCTTCC
Organism: Eschrichtius robustus; assembly: GCF_028021215.1. Classification (NCBI taxonomy): domain Eukaryota; kingdom Metazoa; phylum Chordata; class Mammalia; order Artiodactyla; family Eschrichtiidae; genus Eschrichtius; species Eschrichtius robustus. Next base: position 42,106,243 of record NC_090842.1, read on the forward strand.
AGAATCAAACCTCAGTCATGTTGCCAGGCCACAGCTTTCCACCATCCAACCTCAGACATGTTCCCAGGCCACAGGGTTCCAGAATAAAACCGTTCTCATGTTCCCAGGCCACAGGGTTCCAGAATCCACCTATGACATGTTCCCAGGCAACAGGGTTCCAGAATCAATCCTCAGTTAGGTTCCCAGGCTACAGGGTTCCAGAATAAAAGCTCAGTCATGTTCCCAGTCCACAGCGTTCCAGAACCAAGGCTCAGTCAGGTTCCCAGGCCACAGTATTCCACAATCTAAACAGATGTCATGTTCCCAGGCCACAGTTTTCCAGAATCACGCCTCAGTCATGTTCCCAGGCCACAGGTTTCCAGAATCAAACCGATGTCATGTTCCCAGGACACAGGTTTCCACAATCTAACATCAGTCATTTTCCCAGGCCAATGGTTTCCAGAATCAACCCTCAGTCATATTGCCAAGCCACAGGGTTCCAGAATCAACCGATGTCATGTTCCCAGGCCACAGGGTTCAAGAATCAATCCTTAGTTATGTTCCCAGGCTACAGGATTCCAGAATAAAACCTCAGTCATGTTCCCAGTCCACACGGTTTCAGAACCAATGTTCAGTCAGGTTCCCAGGGCACAGTATTCCACAATCTAAACAGATGTCATGTTCCCAGGCCACAGTTTTCCAGAATCACGCCTCAGTCATGATCCCAGGCCACAGGGATCCAGAATCAAACCTCAGTCATGTTGCCAGGCCATAGGGTACCACCATCAAACCTCAGTCATATTCCCAGGCCACAGGTTTCCAGAATCAAACAGATTTCATGTTCCCAGGCAACAGGGAACCAGTATCAAAACCAAAGTCATGTTCCCAGGCCACAGGATACCACAATCTAACCTCAGTCATATTCCCAGGCCACAGGTTTCCAGAATCAAACGGATTTCATGTTCCCAGGCAACAGGGTTCCAGAATCCAAACCGATGTCATGTTCCCAGGCCTCAGGATTCCACAATCTAACCTCAGTCATGTTCCCAGGTCAAAGGTTTCCAGAATCAAACCTCAGTCATATTCCCAGGCCACAGGGTTCCAGAATCCACCGATGTCTTGTTCCCAGGCCACAGGGTTCCAGAATCAATCCTCAGTTATGTTCCCAGGCTACAGGATTCCAGAATATAACCTCAGTCATGTTCCCAGTCCACAGGGTTCCAGAACCAAGGCTCAGGGAGGTTCCCAGGGCACAGTATTCCACAATCTAAACAGATGTCATGTTCCCAAGCCACAGTTTTCCAGAATTTTGCCTCAGTCATGTTCCCAGGCCACAGGGAACCAGAATCAAACCTCAGTCATGTTGCCAGGCCATATGGTACCGCCATCAAACTTCAATCATATTCCCAGGCCACAGGATTCCAGAATCAAATGGATTTCATGTTCCCAGGCAACAGGGTTCCAGAATCCAAACCGATGTCATGTTCCCAGGCCACAGGATTCCACAATCTAACATCAGTCATGTTCCCAGGACACAGGATTACAGAAGCAAACCTCAGTCTTGTTCCCACGACACAAGTTTCCAGAATCTACACAATATCATGTTCCCTGGCCACAGACTTTCACAATCAAACCTCAGTCAAGTTGCCAGGCCACAGGGTTCCAGAACCTAGGCTCAGTCAGGTTCCCTAGGCACAGTATTCCACAATCTAAACAGATGTCATGTTCCCAAGCCACAGTTTTCCAGAATCTCGCCTCAATCATGTTCCCAGGCCACAGGGATCCAGAATCAAACCTCAGTCATGTCGCCAGGCCATAGGGTATCACCATCAAACCTCAGTCATATTCCCAGTCCACAGGCTTCCAGAATCAAACGGATTTCATGTTCCCAGGCAACAGGGTTCCAGAATCCAAACCGATGTCATGTTCCCAGGCCACAGGATTCCACAATTTAATGTCAGTCATGTTCCCAGGCCACAGGTTTACACAATCTAACATCAGTCATGTTCCCAGGGCAATGGTTTCCAGAATCAAACCTCAGTCATATTCCCAGGCCACAGGATTCCTGAATCCAACTGATGTCGTGTTCCCAGGCCACAGGATTTCACAAGCAAACCTCAGTCGTGTTCCCAGGACACAGCTTTCCAGAATCAACCCGATATCATGTTTCCAGGCGACAGTCTTCCAGAATCACACCTCAGTCATGTTGCCAGGCCACAGGTTTCCACCATCAAACCTCAGACATGTTCCCAGGCCACAGGGTTCCAGAATAAAACCGTTCTCATGTTCCCAGGCCACAAGATTCCAGAATCCACCGATGACATGTTCCCAGGCAACAGGGTTCCAGAATCAATCCTCAGTCAGGTTCCCAGGCTACAGGGTTCCAGAATAAAACCTCAGTCATGTTCCCAGGCCACAGTGTTCCAGAATCAATCCTCAGTTATGTTCCCAGGCTACAGGATTCCAGAATAAAACCTCAGTCATGTTCCCACTCCACAGGGTCCCAGAACCAAGGCTCCGTCAGGTTCCCAGGGCACAGTATTCCACAATCTAAACAGATGTCATGTTCCCAGGCCACAGTTTTCCAGAATCACGCCTCAGTCATGTTCCCAGGCCACAGGGAACCGGAATCAAACCTCAGTCATGTTGCCAGGCCATAGGGTACCACCATCAAACCTCAGTCATATTCCCAAGCCACAGGTTTCCAGAATCAAACCGATGTCATGTTCCCAGGCCACAGATTTCCACAATCTACCATCAGTCATGTTCCCAGGCCAATGGTTTCCAGAATCAATCTTCAGTCGTATCCCCAGGCCACAGTGTTCCAGAATCCAAACGATGTCGTGTTCCCAGGCCACAGGATTCCACAAGCAAACTTCAGTCTTTTTTCCAGGACACAGGTTTCCAGAATCAACCCGATATCATGTTCCCTGGCCACAGTCTTCCAGAATCAAACCTCAGTCATGTTGCCAGGCCACAGCTTTCCACCATCAAACCTCAGACATGTTCCCAGGCCACAGGGTTCCAGAATAAAACCGTTCTCATGTTCCCAGGCCACAGGGTTCCAGAATCCACCTATGACATGTTCCCAGGCAACAGGGTTCCAGAATCAATCCTCAGTTAGGTTCCCAGGCTACAGGGTTCCAGAATAAAAGCTCAGTCATGTTCCCAGTCCACAGCGTTCCAGAACCAAGGCTCAGTCAGGTTCCCAGGCCACAGTATTCCACAATCTAAACAGATGTCATGTTCCCAGGCCACAGTTTTCCAGAATCACGCCTCAGTCATGTTCCCAGGCCACAGGTTTCCAGAATCAAACCGATGTCATGTTCCCAGGACACAGGTTTCCACAATCTAACATCAGTCATTTTCCCAGGCCAATGGTTTCCAGAATCAAACCTCAGTCATATTCCCAAGCCACAGGGTTCCAGAATCAACCGATGTCATGTTCCCAGGCCACAGGGTTCAAGAATCAATCGTTAGTTATGTTCCCAGGCTACAGGGTTCCAGAATAAAACCTCAGTCATGTTCCCAGTCCACACGGTTTCAGAACCAATGTTCAGTCAGGTTCCCAGGGCACAGTATTCCACAATCTAAGCAGATGTCATGTTCCCAGGCCACAGTTTTCCAGAATCACGCCTCAGTCATGTTCCCAGGCCACAGGGATCCAGAATCAAACCTCAGTCATGTTGCCAGGCCATAGGGTACCACCATCAAACCTCAGTCATATTCCCAGGCCACAGGTCTCCAGAATCAAACCGATATCATGTTCCCAGGACACAGGTTTCCACAATCTAACATCAGTCATGTTCCCAGGCCAATGGTTTCCAGAATCAAACCTCAGTCATATTCCCAGGCCACAGGGTTCCAGAATTCAACCGATGTCGTGTTCCCAGGACACAGGATTCCACAAGCAAACCTCAGTCTTTTTCCCAGGACACAGTTTTCCAGAATCAACCCGATATCATGTTCCCTGACCACAGTCTTCCAGAATCAAACCTCAGTCATGTTGCCAGGCCACAGATTTCCACCATCAAACCTCAGACATGTTCCCAGGCCACAGGCTTCCAGAATAAAACCGTTCTCATGTTCCCAGGCCGCAGGGTTCCAGAATCCACCGATGACATGTTCCCAGGAAAAAGGGTTCCAGAATCAATCCTCAGTTAGGTTCCCAGGCTACAGGATTCTAGAATAAAAACTCAATCATGTTCCAAGTCCACAGGGTTCCAGAATCAATCCTCAGTTAGGTTCCCAGGCTACAGATTTCCAGAATAAAACTTCAGTCATGTTCCCAGTCCACAGGGTTCCAGAACCTAGGCTCAGTCAGGTTCCCAGTGCACAGTATTCCACAATCTAAACACATGTCATGTTCCCAAGCCACATTTTTCCAGAATCTCGCCTAAGTCATGTTCCCAGGCCACAGGGATCCAGAATCAAACCTCAGTCATGTTGCCAGGCCATGGGGTACCACCATCAAACCTCAGTCATATTCCCAGGCCACAGGTTTCCAGAATCAAACAGATTTCATGTTCCCAGGCAACAGGGAACCAGTATCAAAACCAAAGTCATGTTCCCAGGCCACAGGATACCACAATCTAACCTCAGTCATATTCCCAGGCCACAGGTTTCCAGAATCAAACCGATTTCATTTTCCCAGGCAACAGGGTACCAGAATCCAAACCGATGTCATGTTCCCAGGCCACAGGATTCCACAATCTAACCTCAGTCATGTTCCCAGGCCAGTGGTTTCCAGAATCAAACCTCAGTCATATTCCCAAGCCACAGGGTTCCAGAATCCACCAATGTCATATTCCCAGGCCACAGGGTTCCAGAATCAATCCTCAGTTATGTTCCCAGGCTACAGGGTTCCAGAATAAAACCTCAGTCATATTCCCAGTCCACAGGGTTCCAGAACCAAGGCTCAGTCAGGTGCTCAGGGCACAGTATTCCACAATCTAAACAGATGTCATGTTCTCAAGCCACAGTTTTCCCGAATCTCTCCTCAGTCATGTTCCCAGGCCACAGGGATCCAGAATCAAACCTCAGTCATGTTGCCAGGCCACAGGGTATCACCATCAAACCTCAGTCATATTCCCAGGCCACAGGCTTCCAGAATCAAATTGATGTCACGTTCCCAGGCTACAGGTTTCCACAATCTAACATCAGTCATGTTCTCAGGCCAGTGGTTTCCAGAATAAAACCTCAGTCATATTCCCAGGCCACAGGGTTCCAGAATCCAACCGATGTCGTGTTCCCAGGCCACAGGATTCCACAAGCAAACGTCAGTCTTTTTCCCAGGACACAGGTTTCCAGAATCAACCCAATATCAGGTTCCCTGGCCACAGTCTTCCAGAATCAAACCTCAGTCATGTTGCCAGGCCACAGGTTTCCACCATCAAACCTCAGACATGTTCTCAGGCCACAGGGTTCCAGAATAAAACCGTTCTCATGTTCCCAGGCCACAGGGTTCCAGAATCCACCGATGACATGTTCCCAGGCAACAAGGTTCCAGAATCAATCCCCAGTCAGGTTCCCAGGCTACAGGGTTCCAGAATAAAATCTCAGTGATGTTCCAAGTCCACAGGGTTCCAGAATCAATCCTCACTTAAGTTCCCAGGCTACAGGGATCCAGAATAAAACCTCAGTCATGTTCCCAGTCCACAGGGTTCCAGAACCTAGGCTCAGTCAGGTTCCCAGGGCACAGTATTCCACAATCTAAACAGATGTCATGTTCCCAGGCCACAGTTTTCCAGAATCACGCCTCAGTCATGTTCCCAGGCCACAGGGATCCAGAATCAAACCTCAGTCATGTTGCCAGGCCATAGGGTACCACCATCAAACCTCATTCATATTCCTAGGCCACAGGTTTCCAGAATCAAACCGATGTCATGTTCCCAGGACACAGGTTTCCACAATCTAACATCAGTCATGTTCCCAGGCCAATGGTTTCCAGAATCAAACCTCAGTCATATTCCCAGGCCACAGGGTTCCAGAATCCACCGATGTCATGTTCCCAGGCCACAGTGTTCCAGAATCAATCCTCAGTTATGTTCCCAGGCTACAGGATTCCAGAATAAAACCTCAGTCATGTTCCCACTCCACAGGGTCCCAGAACCAAGGCTCAGTCAGGTTCCCAGGGCACAGTATTCCACAATCTAAACAGATGTCATGTTCCCAGGCCACAGTTTTCCAGAATCTCGCCTCAGTCATGTTCCCAGGCCACAGGGAACCGGAATCAAACCTCAGTCATGTTGCCAGGCCATAGGGTACCACCATCAAACCTCAGTCATATTCCCAAGCCACAGGTTTCCAGAATCAAACCGATGTCATGTTCCCAGGCCACAGATTTCCACAATCTACCATCAGTCATGTTCCCAGGCCAATGGTTTCCAGAATCAATCTTCAGTCGTATCCCCAGGTCACAGTGTTCCAGAATCCAAACGATGTCGTGTTCCCAGGCCACAGGATTCCACAAGCAAACTTCAGTCTTTTTCCCAGGACACAGGTTTCCAGAATCAACCCGATATCATGTTCCCTGGCCACAGTCTTCCAGAATCAAACCTCAGTCATGTTGCCAGGCCACAGCTTTCCACCATCCAACCTCAGACATGTTCCCAGGCCACAGGGTTCCAGAATAAAACCGTTCTCATGTTCCCAGGCCACAGGGTTCCAGAATCCACCTATGACATGTTCCCAGGCAACAGGGTTCCAGAATCAATCCTCAGTTAGGTTCCCAGGCTACAGGGTTCCAGAATAAAAGCTCAGTCATGTTCCCAGTCCACAGCGTTCCAGAACCAAGGCTCAGTCAGGTTCCCAGGCCACAGTATTCCACAATCTAAACAGATGTCATGTTCCCAGGCCACAGTTTTCCAGAATCACGCCTCAGTCATGTTCCCAGGCCACAGGTTTCCAGAATCAAACCGATGTCATGTTCCCAGGACACAGGTTTCCACAATCTAACATCAGTCATTTTCCCAGGCCAATGGTTTCCAGAATCAACCCTCAGTCATATTGCCAAGCCACAGGGTTCCAGAATCAACCGATGTCATGTTCCCAGGCCACAGGGTTCAAGAATCAATCCTTAGTTATGTTCCCAGGCTACAGGATTCCAGAATAAAACCTCAGTCATGTTCCCAGTCCACACGGTTTCAGAACCAATGTTCAGTCAGGTTCCCAGGGCACAGTATTCCACAATCTAAACAGATGTCATGTTCCCAGGCCACAGTTTTCCAGAATCACGCCTCAGTCATGATCCCAGGCCACAGGGATCCAGAATCAAACCTCAGTCATGTTGCCAGGCCATAGGGTACCACCATCAAACCTCAGTCATATTCCCAGGCCACAGGTTTCCAGAATCAAACAGATTTCATGTTCCCAGGCAACAGGGAACCAGTATCAAAACCAAAGTCATGTTCCCAGGCCACAGGATACCACAATCTAACCTCAGTCATATTCCCAGGCCACAGGTTTCCAGAATCAAACGGATTTCATGTTCCCAGGCAACAGGGTTCCAGAATCCAAACCGATGTCATGTTCCCAGGCCTCAGGATTCCACAATCTAACCTCAGTCATGTTCCCAGGCCAGTGGTTTCCAGAATCAAACCTCAGTCATATTCCCAGGCCACAGGGTTCCAGAATCCACCGATGTCATATTCCCAGGCCACAGGGTTCCAGAATCAATCCTCAGTTATGTTCCCAGGCTACAGGGTTCCAGAATAAAACCTCAGTCATATTCCCAGTACACAAGGGTCCAGAACCAAGGCTCAGGCAGGTGCTCAGGGCACAGTATTCCACAATCTAAACAGATGTCATGTTCTCAAGCCACAGTTTTCCCGAATCTCTCCTCAGTCATGTTCCCAGGGCACAGGGATCCAGAATCAAACCTCAGTCATGTTGCCAGGCCACAGGGTACCACCATCAAACCTCAGTCATATTCCCAGGCCACAGGCTTCCAGAATCAAATTGATGTCACGTTCCCAGGCTACAGGTTTCCACAATCTAACATCAGTCATTTTCTCAGGCCAGTGGTTTCCAGAATAAAACCTCAGTCATATTCCCAGGCCACAGGGTTCCAGAATCCAACCGATGTCGTGTTCCCAGGCCACAGGATTCCACAAGCAAACGTCAGTCTTTTTCCCAGGACACAGGTTTCCAGAATCAACCCAATATCAGGTTCCCTGGCCACAGTCTTCCAGAATCAAACCTCAGTCATGTTGCCAGGCCACAGGTTTCCACCATCAAACCTCAGACATGTTCTCAGGCCACAGGGTTCCAGAATAAAACCGTTCTCATGTTCCCAGGCCACAGGGTTCCAGAATCCACCGATGACATGTTCCCAGGCAACAAGGTTCCAGAATCAATCCCCAGTCAGGTTCCCAGGCTACAGGGTTCCAGAATAAAACCTCAGTGATATTCCAAGTCCACAGGGTTCCAGAATCAATCCTCAGTTAAGTTCCCAGGCTACAGGGATCCAGAATAAAACCTCAGTCATGTTCCCAGTCCACAGGGTTCCAGAACCTAGGCTCAGTCAGGTTCCCAGGGCACAGTATTCCACAATCTAAACAGATGTCATGTTCCCAGGCCACAGTTTTCCAGAATCACGCCTCAGTCATGTTCCCAGGCCACAGGGATCCAGAATCAAACCTCACTCATGTTGCCAGGCCATAGGGAACCACCATCAAACCTCATTCATATTCCCAGGCCACAGGTTTCCAGAATCAAACCGATGTCATGTTCCCAGGACACAGGTTTCCACAATCTAACATCAGTCATGTTCCCAGGCCAATGGTTTCCAGAATCAAACCTCAGTCATATTCCCAGGCCACAGGGTTCCAGAATCCACCGATGTCATGTTCCCAGGCCACAGTGTTCCAGAATCATTCCTCAGTTATGTTCCCAGGCTACAGGATTCCAGAATAAAACCTCAGTCATGTTCCCAGTCCACAGGGTCCCAGAAGCAAGGCTCAGTCAGGTTCCCAGGGCACAGTATTCCACAATCTAAACAGATGTCATGTTCCCAGGCCACAGTTTTCCAGAATCACGCCTCAGTCATGTTCCCAGGCCACAGGGAACCGGAATCAAACCTCAGTCATGTTGCCAGGCCATAGGGTACCACCATCAAACCTCAGTCATATTCGCAAGCCACAGGTTTCCAGAATCAAACCGATATCATGTTCCCAGGCCACAGATTTCCACCATGTACCATCAGTCATGCTCCCAGGCCAATGGTTTCCAGAATCAATCCTCTGTCGTATTCCCAGGCCACAGTGTTCCAGAATCCAAACGATGTCGTGTTCGCAGGTCACAGGATTCCACAAGCAAACCTCAGTCTTTTTCCCAGGACACAGTTTTCCAGAATCAACCCGATAACATGTTCCCTGGCCACAGTCTTCCAGAATCAAACCTCAGTCATGTTGGCAGGCCACAGGTTTCCACCATCAAACCTCAGACATGTTCCAAGGCCACAGGGTTCCAGAATAAGACCGTTCTCATGTTCCCAGGCCACAGGGATCCAGAATCCACCGATGACATGTTCCCAGGCAACAGTGTTCCAGAATCAATCCTCAGTTAGGTTCCCAGTCTACAGGGTTCCAGAATACAACCTCAGTCATTTTCCAAGTCCACAGTGTTCCAGAATCAATCCTCAGTTAATTTCCCAGGCTACAGGGTTCAGAAAAAAACCTCAGTAATGTTCCCTGTCCACAGGGTTCCAGAACCAAGGCTCAGTCAGGTTCCCAGGGCACAGTATTCCTCAATCTAAACAGATGTCATGTTAACAAGCCACAGTTTTCCAGAATCTCGCCTCAGTCATGTTCCCAGGCCACAGGGATCCAGAATCTAACCTCAGTCATGCTGCCAGGCCATAGGGTACCACCATCAAACCTGTCATATTCCAAGGCCACAGGTTTCCAGAATCAAACCGATTTCATGTTCCCAGGCAACATGGTTCCAGAATGCACACCGATATCATGTTCCCAGACCACACAGGATTCCACAATCTAACCTCAGTCATGTTCCCAGGCCAATGGTTTCCAGAATCAAACCTCAGTCATATTCCCAGGCCACAGGGTTCCAGAATCAATCCTCAGTTATGTTCCCAGGCTACAGGGTTCCAGAATAAAACCTCAGTCATGTTCCCAGTCCACAGCGTTCCAGAACCAAGGCTCAGTCAGGTTCCCAGGGCACAGTATTCCACAATCTAAACAGATGTCATGTTCCCAGGCCACAGATTTCCAGAATCACGCCTCAGTCATGTTCCCAGGCCACAGGGATCCAGAATCAAACCTCAGTCATGTTGCCAGGCCATAGGGTACCACCATCAAACCTCAGTCATATTCCCAGGCCACAGGTTTCCAGAATCAAACCGATGTCATGTTCCCAGGACACAGGTTTCCACAATCTAACATCAGTCATGTTCCCAGGCCAATGGTTTCCAGAATCAAACCTCAGTCATATTCCCAGGCCACAGGGTTCCAGAATCCAACTGATGTCGTGTTCCCAGGCCACAGGATTCCACAAGCAAACTTCAGTCTTTTTCCCAGGACACAGGTTTCCAGAATCAACCCGATATCATGTTCCCTGGCCACAGTCTTCCAGAATCAAACCTCAGTCATGTTGCCAGGCCACAGCTTTCCACCATCAAACCTCAGATATGTTCGTAAGCCACAGGGTTCCAGAATAAAACCGTTCTCATGTTCCCAGGCCACAGGGTTCCAGAATCCACCGATGACATGTTCCCAGGCAACAGGGTTCCAGAATCAATCCTCAGTTAGTTTCCCAGGCGACAGCGTTCCAGAATAAAACCTCAGTCATGTTCCAAGTCCACAGGGTTCCAGAATCAAACCTCAGTTAGTTTCCCAGTCTACAGGGTTCCAGAATAAAACCTCAGTCATGTTCCCAGTCCACAGCGTTCCAGAACCAAGGCTCAGTCAGGTTCCCAGGGCACAGTATTCCACAATCTAAACAGATGTCATGTTCCTAGGCCACTGTTTTCCAGAATCACGCCTCAGTCATGTTCCCAGGACACAGGGATCCAGAATCAAACCTCAGTCATGTTGCCAGGCCATAGGGTACCACCATCAAACCTCAGTCATATTCCCAGGCCACAAGTATCCAGAATCAAACCTATGTCATGTTCCCAGGTCACAGGTTTCCAGAATCAAACCGATGTCATGTTCCCAGGACACAGGTTTCCACAATCTAACATCAGTCATGTTCCCAGGCCAATGGTTTCCAGAATAAAACCTCAGCCATATTCCCAGGCCACAGGGTTCCAGAATTCAACCGATGTCGTGTTCCCAGGACACAGGATTCCACAAGCAAACCTCAGTCTTTTTCCCAGGACACAGTTTTCCAGAATAAACCCGATATCATATTCCCTGACCACAGTCTTCCAGAATCAAACCTCAGTCATGTTGCCAGGCCACAGATTTCCACCATCAAACCTCAGACATGTTCCCAGGACACAGGGTTCCAGAATAAAACCTTTCTCATGTTCCCAGGACACAGGGTTCCAGAATCCACCGATGAAATGTTCCCAGGAAAAAGGGTTCCAGAATCAATCCTCAGTTAGGTTCCCAGGCTACAGGATTCCAGAATAAAAACTCAGTCAAGTTCCAAGTCCACAGCGTTCCAGAATCAATCCTCAGTTGGTTTCCCAGGCTACAGGTTTCCAGAATATAACCTCAGTCATGTTCCACGTCCACGGGGTTCCACAATCAATCCTCAGTTAGGTTCCCAGGCTACAGGGTTCCAGAATAAAACTTCAGTCATGTTCCCAGTCCACAGGCTTCCAGAACCTAGGCTCAGTCAGGTTCCCAGTGCACAGTATTCCACAATCTAAACACATGTCATGTTCCCAAGCCACATTTTTTCAGAATCTCGCCTCAGTCATGTTCCCAGGACACAGGGATCCAGAATCAAACCTCAGTCATGTTGCCAGGCCATAGTGTACCACCATCAAACCTCAGTCATATTCCCAGGCCACAGGTTTCCAGAATCAAACCGATGTCATGTTCCCAGGACAGAGGGTTCAAGAATCAATCCTTAGTTATGTTCCCAGGCTACAGGGTTCCAGAATAAAACCTCAGTCATGTTCCCAGTCCACACGGCTTCAGAACCAATGTTCAGTCAGGTTCCCAGGGCACAGTATTCCATAATCTAAACAGATGTCATGTTCCCAGGCCACAGTTTTCCAGAATCACGCCTCAGTCATGTTCCCAGGCCACAGGGATCCAGAATCAAACCTCAGTCATGTTGCCAGGCCATAGGGTACCACCATCAAACCTCAGTCATATTCCCAGGCCACAGGTCTCCAGAATCAAACCGATGTCATGTTCCCAGGACACAGGTTTCCACAATCTAACATCAGTCATGTTCCCAGGCCAATGGTTTCCAGAATCAAACCTCAGTCATATTCCCAGGCCACAGGGTTCCAGAATTCAACCGATGTCGTGTTCCCAGGACACAGGATTCCACAAGCAAACCTCAGTCTTTTTCCCAGGACACAGTTTTCCAGAATCAACCCGATATCATGTTCCCTGACCACAGTCTTCCAGAATCAAACCTCAGTCATGTTGCCAGGCCACAGATTTCCACCATCAAACCTCAGACATGTTCCCAGGCCACAGGGTTCCAGAATAAAACTGTTCTCATGTTCCCAGGCCACAGGGTTCCAGAATCCACCGATGACATGTTCCCAGGAAAAAGGGTTCCAGAATCAATCCTCAGTTAGGTTCCCAGGCTACAGGATTCTAGAATAAAAACTAAATCATGTTCCAAGTCCACAGGGTTGCAGAATCAATCCTCAGTTACGTTCCCAGGCTACAGATTTCCAGAATAAAACCTCAGTCATGTTCCACGTCCACGGGGTTCCAGAATCAATCCTCAGTTAGGTTCCCAGGCTACAGAGTTCCAGAATAAAACTTCAGTCATGTTCCCAGTCCACAGGGTTCCAGAACCTAGGCTCAGTCAGGTTCCCAGTGCACAGTATTCCACAATCTAAACACATGTCATGTTCCCAAACCACATTTTTCCAGAATCTCGCCTAAGTCATGTTCCCAGGCCACAGGGATCCAGAATCAAACCTCAGTCATGTTGCCAGGCCATGGGGTACCACCATCAAACCTCAGTCATATTCCCACGCCACAGGCTTCCAGAATCAAACGGATTTCATTTTCCCAGGCAACAGGTTTCCAGAATCCAAACCGATGTCATGTTCCCAGGCCACAGGATTCCACAATCTAACCTCAGTCATGTTCCCAGGCAAATGGCTTCCCGAATCAAACCTCAGTCATATTCCCAGCCACAGGGTTCCAGAATCCACCGATGTCACGTTCCCAGGCCACAGGCTTCCAGAATCAATCCTCAGTTATGTTCCCAGGCTACAGGGTTCCAGAATAAAACCTCAGTCATGTTCCCAGTCCACAGGGTTCCAGAACCAAGGCTCAGTCAGGTTCCCAGGGCACAGTATTCCACAATCTAAACAGATGTCATGTTCCCAGGCCACAGTTTTCCAGAATCACGCCTCAGTCATGTTCCCAGGCCACAGGGATCCAGAATCAAACCTCAGTCATGTTGCCAGGCCATAGGGTACCACCATCAAACCTCAATCATATTCCCAGGCCACTGGTTTCCAGAATCAAACCGATGTCATGTTCCCAGGCCGCAGGTTTCCACAATCTAACATCAGTCATGTTCCCAGGACAATGGTTTCCAGAATCAAACCTCAGTCATATTCCCAGGTCACAGGATTCCAGAATCCAACCGATGTCGTGTTCCCAGGCCACAGGATTCCACAAGCAAACCTCAGTCTTTTTCCCAGGACACATGTTTCTAGAATCAACCCGATATCAAGTTCCCTGGCCACAGTCTTGCAGAATCAAACCTCAGACATGTTCCCAGGCCACAGGGTTCCAGAATCTAGGCTCAGTCAGGTTCCCAGGGCACAGTATTCCACAATCTAAACAGATGTCATGTTCCCAAGCCACAGTTTTCCAGAATCTCGCCTCAGTCATGTTCCCAGGCCACAGGGATCCAGAATCAAACCTCAGTCATGTCGCCAGGCCATAGGGTACCACCATCAAACCTCAGTCAGATTCCCAGTGCACAGGCTTCCAGAATCAAACGGATTTTATGTTTCCAGGCAACAGGGTTCCAGAATCCAAACCGATGTCATGTTCCCGGGCCACAGGATTCCACAATCTAATGTCAGTCATGTTCCCAGGCCACAGGTTTCCACAATCTAACATCAGTCATGTTCCCAGGCCAATGGTTTCCATAATCAAACCTCAGTCATATTCCCAGGCGACAGGGTTCCAGAATCCAACCGATGTCGTGTTCCCAGGCCACAGGATTCCACAAGCAAACCTCAGTCGTGTTCCCAGGACACAGCTTTCCAGAATCAACCCGATAACGTGTTCCCTGGCGACAGTCTTCCAGAATCAAACCTCAGTCATGTTGCCAGGCCACAGGTTTCCACCATCAAACCTCAGACATGTTCCCAGGACACAGGGTTCCAGAATAAAACCGTTCTCATGTTCCCAGGCCACAGGGTTCCAGAATCAATCCTCAGTCAGGTTCCCAGGCTACAGGGTTCCAGAATAAAACCTCAGTGATGTTCCAAGTCCACAGGGTTCCAGAATCAATCCTCAGTTAGGCTCCCAGTCTACAGGGTTCCAGAATAAAACCTCAGTCATGTTCCCAGTCCACAGGGTTCCAGAACCTAGGCTCAGTCAGATTCCCAGGGCACAGTATTCCACAATCTAAACAGATGTCATGTTCCCAAGCCACAGTTCTCCAGAATCTCGCCTCAGTCATGTTACCAGGCCACAGGGATCCAGAATCAAACCTCAGTCATGTTGCCAGGCCATAGGGTACCACCATCAAACCTCAGTCATATTCCCAGGCCACAGGCTTCCAGAATCAAACGGATTTCATGTTCCCAGGCAACAGGGTTCCAGAATTCAAACCGATGTCCTGTTCCCAGGCCACAGGATTCCACAATCTAACCTCAGTCATGTTCCCAGGTCAATGGTTTCCAGAATCAAACCTCAGTCATATTACCAGGCCACAGGGTTCCAGAATCCACCGATGTCATGTTCCCAGGCCACAGGGTTCCAGAATCAATCCTCAGTTATATTCCCAGGCTACAGGGTTCCAGAATCAATCCTCAGTTATGTTCCCAGGCTACAGGGTTCCAGAATAAAACCTCAGTCATGTTCCCAGTCCACAGGGTTCCAGAACCAAGGCTCAGTCAGGTTCCCAGGGCACAGTATTCCACAATCTAAACAGATGTCATGTTACCAGGCCACAGTTTTCCAGAATCACGCCTCAGTCATGTTCCCAGGCCACAGGGATCCAGAATCAAACCTCAGTCATGTTGCCAGGCCATAGGGTACCACCATCAAACCTCAGTCATATTCCCAGACCACAAGTTTCCAGAATCAAACCGATGTCACGTTCCTAGGTCACAGGTTTCCACAATCTATCATCAGTCATGGTCCCATGCCACAGGATTCCAGAAGCAAACCTCAGTCTTGTTCCCAGGACACAGGTTTCCAGAATCAACCCGATATCATGTTCCCAGGCCGCAGGTTTCCACAATCTAACATCAGTCATGTTCCCAGGCCAATGGTTTCCAGAATCAAGCCTGAGTCATGTTCCCAGGCCGAAGGGATCCAGAATCAATCCTCAGTCAGTTTCCCAGGCTACAGGGTTCCAGAATAAATCCTCAGTCATGTTCCAAGTCCACAGGGTTCCAGAATGAATCCTCAGTTAGGTTCCCAGGCTACAGGGTTCCAGAATAAAACCTCAGTCATGTTCCCAGTCCACAGGGTTCCAGAACCTAGGCTCAGTCAGATTCCCAGGGCACAGTATTCCACAATCTAAACGGATGTCATGTTCCCAAGCCACAGTTTTCCAGAATCTCGCCTCAGTCATGTTCCCAGGCCACAGGGATCCAGAATCAAACCTCAGTCATCTTCCCAGGCCATAGGGTACCACCATCAAACCTCAGTCATATTCCCACGCCACAGGCTTCCAGAATCAAACGGATTTCATTTTCCCAGGCAACAGGTTTCCAGAATCCAAACCGATGTCATGTTCCCAGGCCACAGGATTCCACAATCTCACCTCAGTCATGTTCCCAGGCCAGTGGTTTCCAGAATCAAACCTCAGCCATATTCCCAGGCCACAGGGTTCCAGAATCCACCGATGTCTTGTTCCCAGGCCACAGGGTTCCAGAATCAATCCTCAGTTATGTTCCCAGGCTACAGGATTCCAGAATATAACCTCAGTCATGTTCCCAGTCCACAGGGTTCCAGAACCAAGGCTCAGGGAGGTTCCCAGGGCACAGTATTCCACAATCTAAACAGATGTCATGTTCCCAAGCCACAGTTTTCCAGAATTTTGCCTCAGTCATGTTCCCAGGCCACAGGGAACCAGAATCAAACCTCAGTCATGTTGCCAGGCCATATGGTACCACCATCAAACTTCAATCATATTCCCAGGCCACAGGATTCCAGAATCAAATGGATTTCATGTTCCCAGGCAACAGGGTTCCAGAATCCAAACCGATGTCATGTTCCCAGGCCACAGGATTCCACAATCTAACATCAGTCATGTTCCCAGGACACAGGATTACAGAAGCAAACCTCAGTCTTGTTCCCACGACACAAGTTTCCAGAATCTACACAATATCATGTTCCCTGGCCACAGACTTTCACAATCAAACCTCAGTCAAGTTGCCAGGCCACAGGGTTCCAGAACCTAGGCTCAGTCAGGTTCCCTAGGCACAGTATTCCACAATCTAAACAGATGTCATGTTCCCAAGCCACAGTTTTCCATAATCTCGCCTCAATCATGTTCCCAGGCCACAGGGATCCAGAATCAAACCTCAGTCATGTCGCCAGGCCATAGGGTATCACCATCAAACCTCAGTCATATTCCCAGTCCACAGGCTTCCAGAATCAAACGGATTTCATGTTCCCAGGCAACAGGGTTCCAGAATCCAAACCGATGTCATGTTCCCAGGCCACAGGATTCCACAATTTAATGTCAGTCATGTTCCCAGGCCACAGGTTTACACAATCTAACATCAGTCATGTTCCCAGGGCAATGGTTTCCAGAATCAAACCTCAGTCATATTCCCAGGCCACAGGGTTCCTGAATCCAACTGATGTCGTGTTCCCAGGCCACAGGATTTCACAAGCAAACCTCAGTCGTGTTCCCAGGACACAGCTTTCCAGAATCAACCCGATATCATGTTTCCAGGCGACAGTCTTCCAGAATCACACCTCAGTCATGTTGCCAGGCCACAGGTTTCCACCATCAAACCTCAGACATGTTCCCAGGCCACAGGGTTCCAGAATAAAACCGTTCTCATGTTCCCAGGCCACAAGATTCCAGAATCCACCGATGACATGTTCCCAGGCAACAGGGTTCCAGAATCAATCCTCAGTCAGGTTCCCAGGCTACAGGGTTCCAGAATAAAACCTCAGTCATGTTCCCAGGCCACAGTGTTCCAGAATCAATCCTCAGTTATGTTCCCAGGCTACAGGATTCCAGAATAAAACCTCAGTCATGTTCCCACTCCACAGGGTCCCAGAACCAAGGCTTCGTCAGGTTCCCAGGGCACAGTATTCCACAATCTAAACAGATGTCATGTTCCCAGGCCACAGTTTTCCAGAATCACGCCTCAGTCATGTTCCCAGGCCACAGGGAACCGGAATCAAACCTCAGTCATGTTGCCAGGCCATAGGGTACCACCATCAAACCTCAGTCATATTCCCAAGCCACAGGTTTCCAGAATCAAACCGATGTCATGTTCCCAGGCCACAGATTTCCACAATCTACCATCAGTCATGTTCCCAGGCCAATGGTTTCCAGAATCAATCTTCAGTCGTATCCCCAGGCCACAGTGTTCCAGAATCCAAACGATGTCGTGTTCCCAGGCCACAGGATTCCACAAGCAAACTTCAGTCTTTTTCCCAGGACACAGGTTTCCAGAATCAACCCGATATCATGTTCCCTGGCCACAGTCTTCCAGAATCAAACCTCAGTCATGTTGCCAGGCCACAGCTTTCCACCATCAAACCTCAGACATGTTCCCAGGCCACAGGGTTCCAGAATAAAACCGTTCTCATGTTCCCAGGCCACAGGGTTCCAGAATCCACCTATGACATGTTCCCAGGCAACAGGGTTCCAGAATCAATCCTCAGTTAGGTTCCCAGGCTACAGGGTTCCAGAATAAAAGCTCAGTCATGTTCCCAGTCCACAGCGTTCCAGAACCAAGGCTCAGTCAGGTTCCCAGGCCACAGTATTCCACAATCTAAACAGATGTCATGTTCCCAGGCCACAGTTTTCCAGAATCACGCCTCAGTCATGTTCCCAGGCCACAGGTTTCCAGAATCAAACCGATGTCATGTTCCCAGGACACAGGTTTCCACAATCTAACATCAGTCATTTTCCCAGGCCAATGGTTTCCAGAATCAAACCTCAGTCATATTCCCAAGCCACAGGGTTCCAGAATCAACCGATGTCATGTTCCCAGGCCACAGGGTTCAAGAATCAATCGTTAGTTATGTTCCCAGGCTACAGGGTTCCAGAATAAAACCTCAGTCATGTTCCCAGTCCACACGGTTTCAGAACCAATGTTCAGTCAGGTTCCCAGGGCACAGTATTCCACAATCTAAGCAGATGTCATGTTCCCAGGCCACAGTTTTCCAGAATCACGCCTCAGTCATGTTCCCAGGCCACAGGGATCCAGAATCAAACCTCAGTCATGTTGCCAGGCCATAGGGTACCACCATCAAACCTCAGTCATATTCCCAGGCCACAGGTCTCCAGAATCAAACCGATATCATGTTCCCAGGACACAGGTTTCCACAATCTAACATCAGTCATGTTCCCAGGCCAATGGTTTCCAGAATCAAACCTCAGTCATATTCCCAGGCCACAGGGTTCCAGAATTCAACCGATGTCGTGTTCCCAGGACACAGGATTCCACAAGCAAACCTCAGTCTTTTTCCCAGGACACAGGTTTCCAGAATCAAACCGATATCATGTTCCCTGACCACAGTCTTCCAGAATCAAACCTCAGTCATGTTGCCAGGCCACAGATTTCCACCATCAAACCTCAGACATGTTCCCAGGCCACAGGCTTCCAGAATAAAACCGTTCTCATGTTCCCAGGCCGCAGGGTTCCAGAATCCACCGATGACATGTTCCCAGGAAAAAGGGTTCCAGAATCAATCCTCAGTTAGGTTCCCAGGCTACAGGATTCTAGAATAAAAACTCAATCATGTTCCAAGTCCACAGGGTTCCAGAATCAATCCTCAGTTAGGTTCCCAGGCTACAGATTTCCAGAATAAAACTTCAGTCATGTTCCCAGTCCACAGGGTTCCAGAACCTAGGCTCAGTCAGGTTCCCAGTGCACAGTATTCCACAATCTAAACACATGTCATGTTCCCAAGCCACATTTTTCCAGAATCTCGCCTAAGTCATGTTCCCAGGCCACAGGGATCCAGAATCAAACAGATTTCATGTTCCCAGGCAACAGGGAACCAGTATCAAAACCAAAGTCATGTTCCCAGGCCACAGGATACCACAATCTAACCTCAGTCATATTCCCAGGCCACAGGTTTCCAGAATCAAACCGATTTCATTTTCCCAGGCAACAGGGTACCAGAATCCAAACCGATGTCATGTTCCCAGGCCACAGGATTCCACAATCTAACCTCAGTCATGTTCCCAGGCCAGTGGTTTCCAGAATCAAACCTCAGTCATATTCCCAAGCCACAGGGTTCCAGAATCCACCAATGTCATATTCCCAGGCCACAGGGTTCCAGAATCAATCCTCAGTTATGTTCCCAGGCTACAGGTTTCCAGAATAAAACCTCAGTCATATTCCCAGTCCACAGGGTTCCAGAACCAAGGCTCAGTCAGGTGCTCAGGGCACAGTATTCCACAATCTAAACAGATGTCATGTTCTCAAGCCACAGTTTTCCCGAATCTCTCCTCAGTCATGTTCCCAGGCCACAGGGATCCAGAATCAAACCTCAGTCATGTTGCCAGGCCACAGGGTATCACCATCAAACCTCAGTCATATTCCCAGGCCACAGGCTTCCAGAATCAAATTGATGTCACGTTCCCAGGCTACAGGTTTCCACAATCTAACATCAGTCATGTTCTCAGGCCAGTGGTTTCCAGAATAAAACCTCAGTCATATTCCCAGGCCACAGGGTTCCAGAATCCAACCGATGTCGTGTTCCCAGGCCACAGGATTCCACAAGCAAACGTCAGTCTTTTTCCCAGGACACAGGTTTCCAGAATCAACCCAATATCAGGTTCCCTGGCCACAGTCTTCCAGAATCAAACCTCAGTCATGTTGCCAGGCCACAGGTTTCCACCATCAAACCTCAGACATGTTCTCAGGCCACAGGGTTCCAGAATAAAACCGTTCTCATGTTCCCAGGCCACAGGGTTCCAGAATCCACCGATGACATGTTCCCAGGCAACAAGGTTCCAGAATCAATCCCCAGTCAGGTTCCCAGGCTACAGGGTTCCAGAATAAAACCTCAGTGATATTCCAAGTCCACAGGGTTCCAGAATCAATCCTCACTTAAGTTCCCAGGCTACAGGGATCCAGAATAAAACCTCAGTCATGTTCCCAGTCCACAGGGTTCCAGAACCTAGGCTCAGTCAGGTTCCCAGGGCACAGTATTCCACAATCTAAACAGATGTCATGTTCCCAGGCCACAGTTTTCCAGAATCACGCCTCAGTCATGTTCCCAGGCCACAGGGATCCAGAATCAAACCTCAGTCATGTTGCCAGGCCATAGGGTACCACCATCAAACCTCATTCATATTCCTAGGCCACAGGTTTCCAGAATCAAACCGATGTCATGTTCCCAGGACACAGGTTTCCACAATCTAACATCAGTCATGTTCCCAGGCCAATGGTTTCCAGAATCAAACCTCAGTCATATTCCCAGGCCACAGGGTTCCAGAATCCACCGATGTCATGTTCCCAGGCCACAGTGTTCCAGAATCAATCCTCAGTTATGTTCCCAGGCTACAGGATTCCAGAATAAAACCTCAGTCATGTTCCCACTCCACAGGGTCCCAGAACCAAGGCTCAGTCAGGTTCCCAGGGCACAGTATTCCACAATCTAAACAGATGTCATGTTCCCAGGCCACAGTTTTCCAGAATCTCGCCTCAGTCATGTTCCCAGGCCACAGGGAACCGGAATCAAACCTCAGTCATGTTGCCAGGCCATAGGGTACCACCATCAAACCTCAGTCATATTCCCAAGCCACAGGTTTCCAGAATCAAACTGATGTCATGTTCCCAGGCCACAGATTTCCACAATCTACCATCAGTCATGTTCCCAGGCCAATGGTTTCCAGAATCAATCTTCAGTCGTATCCCCAGGTCACAGTGTTCCAGAATCCAAACGATGTCGTGTTCCCAGGCCACAGGATTCCACAAGCAAACTTCAGTCTTTTTCCCAGGACACAGGTTTCCAGAATCAACCCGATATCATGTTCCCTGGCCACAGTCTTCCAGAATCAAACCTCAGTCATGTTGCCAGGCCACAGCTTTCCACCATCCAACCTCAGACATGTTCCCAGGCCACAGGGTTCCAGAATAAAACCGTTCTCATGTTCCCAGGCCACAGGGTTCCAGAATCCACCTATGACATGTTCCCAGGCAACAGGGTTCCAGAATCAATCCTCAGTTAGGTTCCCAGGCTACAGGGTTCCAGAATAAATCCTCAGTCATGTTCCAATCCACAGGGTTCCAGAATCAAACCTCAGTTAGTTTCCCAGGCTACAGGGTTCAAGAATAAAACCTCAGTCATGTTCCCAGTCCACAGCGTTCCAGAACCAAGGCTCAGTCAGGTTCCCAGGGCACAGTATTCCACAATCTAAACAGATGTCATGTTCCTAGGCCACTGTTTTCCAGAATCACGCCTCAGTCATATTCCCAGGACACAGGGATCCAGAATCAAACCTCAGTCATGTTGCCAGGCCATAGGGTACCACAATCAAATCTCAGTCATATTCCCAGGCCACAAGTTTCCAGAATCAAACCTATGTCATACTCCCAGGTCACAGATTTCCAGAATCAAACCGATGTCATGTTCCCAGGACACAGGTTTCCACAATCTAACATCAGTCATGTTCCCAGGCCAATGGTTTCCAGAATAAAACCTCAGTCATATTCCCAGGCCACAGGGTTCCAGAATCCAACCGATGTCCTGTTCCCAGGCCACAGGATTCAACAAGCAAACTTCAGTCTTTTTCCCAGGACACAGGTTTCCAGAATCAACCCGATATCAGGTTCCCTGGCCACAGTCTTCCAGAATCAAACCTCAGTCATGTTGCCAGACCACAGGTTTCCACCATCAAACCTCAGACATGTTCTCAGGCTACAGGGTTCCAGAATAAAACCGTTCTCATATTCCCAGGCCACAGGGTTCCAGAATCCACCGAAGACATGTTCCCAGGCAACAGGGTTCCAGAATCAATCCTCAGTCAGGTTCCCAGGCTACAGGGTTCCAGAATAAAACCTCAGTGATGTTCCAAGTCCACAGGGTTCCAGAATCAATCCTCAGTTAAGTTCCCAGGCTACAGGGATCCAGAATAAAACCTCAGTCATGTTCCCAGTCCACAGGGTTCCAGAACCTAGGCTCAGTCAGTTTCCCAGGGCAGAGTATTCCACAATCTAAACAGATGTCATGTTCCCAGGCCACAGTTTTCCAGAATCACGCCTCAGTCATGTTCCCAGGCCACAGGGATGCAGAATCAAACCTCAGTCATGTTGCCAGGCCATAGGGTACCACCATCAAACCTCATTCATATTCCCAGGCCACAGGTTTCCAGAATCAAACTGAAGTCATGTTCCCAGGACACAGGTTTCCACAATCTAACATCAGTCATGTTCCCAGGCCAATGGTTTCCAGAATCAAACCTCAGTCATATTCCCAGGCCACAGGGTTCCAGAATCCAGCGATGTCATGTTCCCAGGCCACAGTGTTCCAGAATCAATCCTCAGTTATGTTCCCAGGCTACAGGATTCCAGAATAAAACCTCAGTCATGTTCCCAGTCCACAGGGTCCCAGAACCAAGGCTCAGTCAGGTTCCCAGGGCACAGTATTCCACAATCTAAACAGATGTCATGTTCCCAGGCCACAGTTTTCCAGAATCACGCCTCAGTCATGTTCCCAAGTCACAGGGAACCGGAATCAAACCTCAGTCATGTTGCCAGGCCATAGGGTACCACCATCAAACCTCAGTCATATTCCCAAGCCACAGGTTTCCAGAATCAAACCGATGTCATGTTCCCAGGCCACAGATTTCCACAATGTACCATCAGTCATGTTCCCAGGCCAATGGTTTCCAGAATCAAACCTCAGTCATATTCCCAGGCCAGGGTGTTCCAGAATCCAAACGATGTCGTGTTCGCAGGTCACAGGATTCCACAAGCAAACCTCAGTCTTTTTCCCAGGACACAGGTTTCCAGAATCAACCCGATAACATGTTCCCTGGCCACAGTCTTCCAGAATCAAACCTCAGTCATGTTGGCAGGCCACAGGTTTCCACCATCAAACCTCAGACATGTTCCAAGGCCACAGGGTTCCAGAATAAAACCGTTCTCATGTTCCCAGCCCACAGGGATCCAGAATCCACCGATGACATGTTCCCAGGCAACAGTGTTCCAGAATCAATCCTCAGTTAGGTTCCCAGTCTACAGGGTTCCAGAATACAACCTCAGTCATTTTCCAAGTCCACAGTGTTCCAGAATCAAACCTTAGTTAGTTTCCCAGGCTACAGGGTTCAGAAAAAAACCTCAGTAATGTTCCCTGTCCACAGGGTTCCAGAACCAAGGCTCAGTCAGGTTCCCAGGGCACAGTATTCCTCAATCTAAACAGATGTCATGTTAACAAGCCACAGTTTTCCAGAATCTCGCCTCAGTCATGTTCCCAGGGCACAGGGATCCAGAATCTAACCTCAGTCATGCTGCCAGGCCATAGGGTACCACCATCAAACCTGTCATATTCCAAGGCCACAGGTTTCCAGAATCAAACCGATTTCATGTTCCCAGGCAACATGGTTCCAGAATCCAAACTGATGTCATGTTCCCAGACCACAGGATTCCACAATCTAACCTCAGTCATGTTCCCAGGCCAATGGTTTCCAGAATCAAACCTCAGTCATATTCCCAGGCCACAGGGTTCCAGAATCAATCCTCAGTTATGTTCCCAGGCTACAGGGTTCCAGAATAAAACATCAGTCATGTTCCCACTCCACAGCGTTCCAGAACCAAGGCTCAGTCAGGTTCCCAGGGCACAGTATTCCACAATCTAAACAGATGTCATGTTCTCAGGCCACAGTTTTCCAGAATCACTCCTCAGTCATGTTCCCAGGCCACAGGGAACCGGAATCAAACCTCAGTCATGTTGCCAGGCCATAGGTTACCACCATCAAACCTCAGTCATATTCCCAAGCCACAGGTTTCCAGAATCAAACTGATGTCATGTTCCCAGGCCACAGGTTTCCACAAACTAACATCAGTCATGTTCCCAGGCCAATGGTTTCCAGAATCAATCCTCAGTCATATTCCCAGGCCACAGTGTTCCAGAATCCAAACGATGTCGTGTTCGCAGGCCACAGGATTCCACAAGCAAACCTCAGTCTTTTTCCCAGGACACAGGTTTCCAGAATCAACCCGATAACATGTTCCCTGGCCACAGTCTTCCAGAATCAAACCTCAGTCATGTTGGCAGGCCACAGGTTTCCACCATCAATCCTCAGACATGTTCCCAGGCCACAGGGTTCCAGAATCAATCCTCAGTTATGTTCCCAGGCTACAGGGTTCCAGAATAAAACCTCAGTCATGGTCCCAGTCCACAGGGTTCCAGAACCAAGGCTCAGTCAGGTTCCCAGGACACAGTATTCCACAATCTAAACAGATGTCATGTTCCCAGGCCACAGTTTTCCAGAATCACGCCTCAGTCATGTTCCCAGGACACAGGGATCCAGAATCAAACCTCAGTCATGTTGCCAGGCCATAGGGTACCACCATCAAACCTCAGTCATATTCCCAGGCCACAGGTTTCCAGAATCAAACCGATGTCATGTTCCCAGGACACAGATTTCCACAATCTAACATCAGTCATGTTCCCAGGCCAATGGTTTCCAGAATCAAACCTCAGTCATATTCCCAGGCCACAGGGTTCCAGAATCCACCGATGTCATGTTCCCAGGCCACAGGGTTCAAGAATCAATCCTTAGTTATGTTCCCAGGCTACAGGGTTCCAGAATAAAACCTCAGTCATGTTCCCAGTCCACACGGTTTCAGAACCAATGTTCAGTCAGGTTCCCAGGGCACAGTATTCCACAATCTAAACAGATGTCATGTTCCCAGGCCACAGTTTTCCAGAATCACGCCTCAGTCATGTTCCCAGGCCACAGGGATCCAGAATCAAACCTCAGTCATGTTGCCAGGCCATAGGGTACCACCATCAAACCTCAGTCATATTCCCAGGCCACAGGTCTCCAGAATCAAACCGATATCATGTTCCCAGGACACAGGTTTCCACAATCTAACATCAGTCATGTTCCCAGGCCACAGGGTTCCAGAATAAAACCGTTCTCATGTACCCAGGCCACAGGGTTACAGAATCCACCGATGACATGTTCCCAGGAAAAAGGGTTCCAGAATCAATCCTCAGTTAGGTTCCCAGGCTACAGGATTCTAGAATAAAAACTCAATCATGTTCCAAGTCCACAGGGTTCCAGAATCAATCCTCAGTTAGGTTCCCAGGCTACAGATTTCCAGAATAAAACCTCAGTCATGTTCCACGTCCACGGGGTTCCAGAATCAATTCTCAGTTAGGTTCCCAGGCTACAGGGTTCCAGAATAAAACTTCAGTCATGTTCCCAGTCCACAGGGTTCCAGAACCTAGGCTCAGTCAGGTTCCCAGTGCACAGTATTCCACAATCTAAACACATGTCATGTTCCCAAGCCACATTTTTCCAGAATCTCGCCTAAGTCATGTTCCCAGGCCACAGGGATCCAGAATCAAACCTCAGTCATGTTGCCAGGCCATGGGGTACCACCATCAAACCTCAGTCTTATTCCCAGGCCACAGGTTTCCAGAATCAAACAGATTTCATGTTCCCAGGCAATAGGGAACCAGTATCAAAACCAAAGTCATGTTCCCAGGCCACAGGGATCCAGAATCAAACCTCAGTCATATTCCCAGGCCACAGGGTTCCAGAATCCACCGATGTCATATTCCCAGGCCACAGGGTTCCAGAATCAATCCTCAGTTATGTTCCCAGGCTACAGGGTTCCAGAATAAAACCTCAGTCATGTTCCCAGTCCACAGGGTTCCAGAACCAAGGCTCAGTCAGGTGCTCAGGGCACAGTATTCCACAATCTAAACAGATGTCATGTTCTCAAGCCACAGTTTTCCCGAATCTCTCCTCAGTCATGTTCCCAGGCCACAGGGATCCAGAATCAAACCTGAGTCATGTTGCCAGGCCACAGGGTACCACCATCAAACCTCAGTCATATTCCCAGGCCACAGGCTTCCAGAATCAAATCGATGTCACGTTCCCAGGCTACAGGTTTCCACAATCTAACATCAGTCATGTTCCCAGGCCAATGGTTTCCAGAATAAAACCTCAGTCATATTCCCAGGCCACAGGGTTTCAGAATCCAACCGATGTCCTGGTCCCAGCCCACAGGATTCCACAAGCAAACTTCAGTCTTTTTCCCAGGACACAGGTTTCCAGAATCAACCCGATATCAGGTTCCCTGGCCACAGTCTTCCAGAATCAAACCTCAGTCATGTTGCCAGGCCACAGGTTTCCACCATCAAACCTCAGACATGTTCTCAGGACACAGGGTTCCAGAATAAAACCGTTCTCATGTTCCCAGGCCACAGGGTTCCAGAATCCACCGATGACATTTTCCCAGGCAACAGGGTTCCAGAATCAATCCTCAGTCATGTTCCCAGGCTACTGGGTTCCAGAATAAAACCTCAGTGATGTTCCAAGTCCACAGGGTTCCAGAATCAATCCTCAGTTAAGTTCCCAGGCTACAGGGATCCAGAATAAAACCTCAGTCATGTTCCCAGTCCACAGGGTTCCAGAACCTAGGCTCAGTCAGGTTCCCAGGGCAGAGTATTCCACAATCTAAACAGATGTCATGTTCCCAGGCCACAGTTTTCCAGAATCACGCCTCAGTCATGTTCCCAGGCCACAGGGATCCAGAATCAAACCTCAGTCATGTTGCCAGGCCATAGGGTACCACCATCAAACCTCATTCATATTCCCAGGCCACAGGTTTCCAGAATCAAACTGATGTCATGTTCCCAGGACATAGGTTTCCACAATCTAACATCAGTCATGTTCCCAGGCCAATGGTTTCCAGAATCAAACCTCAGTCATATTCCCAGGCCACAGGGTTCCAGAATCCAGCGATGTCATGTTCCCAGGCCACAGTGTTCCAGAATCAATCCTCAGTTATGTTCCCAGGCTACAGGATTCCAGAATAAAACCTCAGTCATGTTCCCAGTCCACAGGGTCCCAGAACCAAGGCTCAGTCAGGTT
Organism: Eschrichtius robustus; assembly: GCF_028021215.1. Taxonomy (NCBI): domain Eukaryota; kingdom Metazoa; phylum Chordata; class Mammalia; order Artiodactyla; family Eschrichtiidae; genus Eschrichtius; species Eschrichtius robustus. The sequence goes on from NC_090842.1 coordinate 42,133,846, forward strand.
CCCAGGGCACAGTATTCCACAATCTAAACAGATGTCATGTTCCCAGGCCACAGTTTTCCAGAATCACGCCTCAGTCATGTTCCCAGGTCACAGGGAACCGGAATCAAACCTCAGTCATGTTGCCAGGCCATAGGGTACCACCATCAAACCTCAGTCATATTCCCAAGCCACAGGTTTCCAGAATCAAACCGATGTCATGTTCCCAGGCCACAGATTTCCAAAATGTACCATCAGTCATGTTCCCAGGCCAATGGTTTCCAGAATCAATCCACAGTCGTATTCCCAGGCCACAGTGTTCCAGAATCCAAACGATGTCGTGTTCGCAGGTCACAGGATTCCACAAGCAAACCTCAGTCTTTTTCCCAGGACACAGGTTTCCAGAATCAACCCGATAACATGTTCCCTGGCCACAGTCTTCCAGAATCAAACCTCAGTCATGTTGGCAGGCCACAGGTTTCCACCATCAAACCTCAGACATGTTCCAAGGCCACAGGGTTCCAGAATAAAACCGTTCTCATGTTCCCAGGCCACAGGGATCCAGAATCCACCGATGACATGTTCCCAGGCAACAGTGTTCCAGAATCAATCCTCAGTTAGGTTCCCAGTCTACAGGGTTCCAGAATACAACCTCAGTCATTTTCCAAGTCCACAGTGTTCCAGAATCAATCCTCAGTTAGTTTCCCAGGCTACAGGGCTCAGAAAAAAACCTCAGTAATGTTCCCTGTCCACAGGGTTCCAGAACCAAGGCTCAGTCAGGTTCCCAGGGCACAGTATTCCTCAATCTAAACAGATGTCATGTTAACAAGCCACAGTTTTCCAGAATCTCGCCTCAGTCATGTTCCCAGGGCACAGGGATCCAGAATCTAACCTCAGTCATGCTGCCAGGCCATAGGGTACCACCATCAAACCTGTCATATTCCAAGGCCACAGGTTTCCAGAATCAAACCGATTTCATGTTCCCAGGCAACATGGTTCCAGAATACACACCGATATCATGTTCCCAGACCACAGGATTCCACAATCTAACCTCAGTCATGTTCCCAGGCCAATGGTTTCCAGAATCAAACCTCAGTCATATTCCCAGGCCACAGGGTTCCAGAATCAATCCTCAGTTATGTTCCCAGGCTACAGGGTTCCAGAATAAAACCTCAGTCATGTTCCCAGTCCACAGCGTTCCAGAACCAAGGCTCAGTCAGGTTCCCAGGGCACAGTATTCCACAATCTAAACAGATGTCATGTTCCCAGGCCACAGGGATCCAGAATCAAACCTCAGTCATGTTGCCAGGCCATAGGGTACCACCATCAAACCTCAGTCATATTCCCAGGCCACAGGTTTCCAGAATCAAACCGATGTCATGTTCCCAGGACACAGGTTTCCACAATCTAACATCAGTCATGTTCCCAGGCCAATGGTTTCCAGAATCAAACCTCAGTCATATTCACAGGCCACAGGGTTCCAGAATCCAACTGATGTCGTGTTCCCAGGCCACAGGATTCCACAAGCAAACTTCAGTCTTTTTCCCAGGACACAGGTTTCCAGAATCAACCCGATATCATGTTCCCTGGACACAGTCTTCCAGAATCAAACCTCAGTCATGTTGCCAGGCCACAGCTTTCCACCATCAAACCTCAGATATGTGCTTAAGCCACAGTGTTCCAGAATAAAACCGTTCTCATGTTCCCAGGCCACAGGGTTCCATAATCCACCGATGACATGTTCCCAGGCAACAGGGTTCCAGAATCAACCCTCAGTTAGGTTCCCAGGCGACAGGGTTCCAGAATAAATCCTCAGTCATGTTCCAATCCACAGGGTTCCAGAATCAAACCTCAGTTAGTTTCCCAGGCTACAGGGTTCAAGAATAAAACCTCAGTCATGTTCCCAGTCCACAGCGTTCCAGAACCAAGGCTCAGTCAGGTTCCCAGGGCACAGTATTCCACAATCTAAACAGATGTCATGTTCCTAGGCCACTGTTTTCCAGAATCACGCCTCAGTCATATTCCCAGGACACAGGGATCCAGAATCAAACCTCAGTCATGTTGCCAGGCCATAGGGTACCACAATCAAATCTCAGTCATATTCCCAGGCCACAAGTTTCCAGTATCAAACCTATGTCATACTCCCAGGTCACAGGTTTCCAGAATCAAACCGATGTCATGTTCCCAGGACACAGGTTTCCACAATCTAACATCAGTCATGTTCCCAGGCCAAAGGTTTCCAGAATAAAATCTCAGTCATATTCCCAGGCCACAGGGTTCCAGAATCCAACCGATGTCCTGTTCCCAGGCCACAGGATTCAACAAGCAAACTTCAGTCTTTTTCCCAGGACACAGGTTTCCAGAATCAACCCGATATCAGGTTCCCTGGCCACAGTCTTCCAGAATCAAACCTCAGTCATGTTGCCAGACCACAGGTTTCCACCATCAAACCTCAGACATGTTCTCAGGCTACAGGGTTCCAGAATAAAACCGTTCTCATATTCCCAGGCCACAGGGTTCCAGAATCCACCGAAGACATGTTCCCAGGCAACAGGGTTCCAGAATCAATCCTCAGTCAGGTTCCCAGGCTACAGGGTTCCAGAATAAAACCTCAGTGATGTTCCAAGTCCACAGGGTTCCAGTATCAATCCTCAGTTAAGTTCCCAGGCTACAGGGATCCAGAATAAAACCTCAGTCATGTTCCCAGTCCACAGGGTTCCAGAACCTAGGCTCAGTCAGTTTCCCAGGGCAGAGTATTCCACAATCTAAACAGATGTCATGTTCCCAGGCCACAGTTTTCCAGAATCACGCCTCAGTCATGTTCCCAGGCCACAGGGATCCAGAATCAAACCTCAGTCATGTTGCCAGGCCATAGGGTACCACCATCAAACCTCATTCATATCCCCAGGCCACAGGTTTCCAGAATCAAACTGATGTCATGTTCCCAGGACACAGGTTTCCACAATCTAACATCAGTCATGTTCCCAGGCCAATGGTTTCCAGAATCAAACCTCAGTCATATTCCCAGGCCACAGGGTTCCAGAATCCAGCGATGTCATGTTCCCAGGCCACAGTGTTCCAGAATCAATCCTCAGTTATGTTCCCAGGCTACAGGATTCCAGAATAAAACCTCAGTCATGTTCCCAGTCCACAGGGTCCCAGAACCAAGGCTCAGTCAGTTTCCCAGGGCACAGTATTCCACAATCTAAACAGATGTTATGTTCCCAGGCCACAGTTTTCCAGAATCACGCCTCAGTCATGTTCCCAAGTCACAGGGAACCGGAATCAAACCTCAGTCATGTTGCCAGGCCATAGGGTACCACCATCAAACCTCAGTCATATTCCCAAGCCACAGGTTTCCAGAATCAAACCGATGTCATGTTCCCAGGCCACAGATTTCCACAATGTACCATCAGTCATGTTCCCAGGCCAATGGTTTCCAGAATCAAACCTCAGTCATATTCCCAGGCCAGGGTGTTCCAGAATCCAAACGATGTCGTGTTCGCAGGTCACAGGATTCCACAAGCAAACCTCAGTCTTTTTCCCAGGACACAGGTTTCCAGAATCAACCCGATAACATGTTCCCTGGCCACAGTCTTCCAGAATCAAACCTCAGTCATGTTGGCAGGCCACAGGTTTCCACCATCAAACCTCAGACATGTTCCAAGGCCACAGGGTTCCAGAATAAAACCATTCTCATGTTCCCAGGCCACAGGGATCCAGAATCCACCGATGACATGTTCCCAGGCAACAGTGTTCCAGAATCAATCCTCAGTTAGGTTCCCAGTCTACAGGGTTCCAGAATACAACCTCAGTCATTTTCCAAGTCCACAGTGTTCCAGAATCAATCCTCAGTTATGTTCCCAGGCTACAGTGTTCCAGAATAAAACCTCAGTCATGTTCCCAGTCCACAGGGTTCCAAAACCAAGGCTCAGTCAGGTTCACAGGGCACAGTATTCCTCAATCTAAACAGATGTCATGTTAACAAGCCACAGTTTTCCAGAATCTCGCCTCAGTCATGTTCCCAGGGCACAGGGATCCAGAATCTAACCTCAGTCATGCTGCCAGGCCATAGGGTACCACCATCAAACCTGTCATATTCCAAGGCCACAGGTTTCCAGAATCAAACCGATTTCATGTTCCCAGGCAACATGGTTCCAGAATCCAAACTGATGTCATGTTCCCAGACCACAGGATTCCACAATCTAACCTCAGTCATGTTCCCAGGCCAATGGTTTCCAGAATCAAACCTCAGTCATATTCCCAGGCCACAGGGTTCCAGAATCAATCCTCAGTTATGTTCCCAGGCTACAGGGTTCCAGCATAAAACATCAGTCATGTTCCCACTCCACAGCGTTCCAGAACCAAGGCTCAGTCAGGTTCCCAGGGCACAGTATTCCACAATCTAAACAGATGTCATGTTCTCAGGCCACAGTTTTCCAGAATCACTCCTCAGTCATGTTCCCAGGCCACAGGGAACCGGAATCAAACCTCAGTCATGTTGCCAGGCCATAGGGTACCACCATCAAACCTCAGTCATATTCCCAAGCCACAGGTTTCCAGAATCAAACTGATGTCATGTTCCCAGGCCACAGGTTTCCACAAACTAACATCAGTCATGTTCCCAGGCCAATGGTTTCCAGAATCAATCCTCAGTCATATTCCCAGGCCACAGTGTTCCAGAATCCAAACGATGTCGTTTTCGCAGGCCACAGGATTCCACAAGCAAACCTCAGTCTTTTTCCCGGGACACAGGTTTCCAGAATCAACCCGATTACATGTTCCCTGGCCACAGTCTTCCAGAATCAAACCTCAGTCATGTTGGCAGGCCACAGGTTTCCACCATCAATCCTCAGACATGTTCCCAGGCCACAGGGTTCCAGAATCAATCCTCAGTTATGTTCCCAGTCTACAGGGTTCCAGAATAAAACCTCAGTCATGGTCCCAGTCCACAGGGTTCCAGAACCAAGGCTCAGTCAGGTTCCCAGGACACAGTATTCCACAATCTAAACAGATGTCATGTTCCCAGGCCACAGTTTTCCAGAATCACGCCTCAGTCATGTTCCCAGGCCACAGGGATCCAGAATCAAACCTCAGTCATGTTGCCAGGCCATAGGGTACCACCATCAAACCTCAGTCATATTCCCAGGCCACAGGTTTCCAGAATCAAACCGATGTCATGTTCCCAGGACACAGATTTCCACAATCTAACATCAGTCATGTTCCCAGGCCAATGGTTTCCAGAATCAAACCTCAGTCATATTCCCAGGCCACAGGGTTCCAGAATCCACCGATGTCATGTTCCCAGGCCACAGGGTTCAAGAATCAATCCTTAGTTATGTTCCCAGGCTACAGGGTTCCAGAATAAAACCTCAGTCATGTTCCCAGTCCACACGGTTTCAGAACCAATGTTCAGTCAGGTTCCCAGGGCACAGTATTCCACAATCTAAACAGATGTCATGTTCCCAAGCCACAGTTTTCCAGAATCTCGCCTCAGTCATGTTCCCAGGCCACAGGGATCCAGAATCAAAACTCAGTCATGTTGCCAGGCCATAGGGTACCACCATCAAACCTCAGTCATATTCCCAGGCCACAGGTCTCCAGAATCAAACCGATATCATGTTCCCAGGACACAGGTTTCCACAATCTAACATCAGTCATGTTCCCAGGCCACAGGGTTCCAGAATAAAACCGTTCTCATGTACCCAGGCCACAGGGTTACAGAATCCACCGATGACATGTTCCCAGGAAAAAGGGTTCCAGAATCAATCCTCAGTTAGGTTCCCAGGCTACAGGATTCTAGAATAAAAACTCAATCATGTTCCAAGTCCACAGGGTTCCAGAATCAATCCTCAGTTAGGTTCCCAGGCTACAGATTTCCAGAATAAAACCTCAGTCATGTTCCACGTCCACGGGGTTCCAGAATCAATTCTCAGTTAGGTTCCCAGGCTACAGGGTTCCAGAATAAAACTTCAGTCATGTTCCCAGTCCACAGGGTTCCAGAACCTAGGCTCAGTCAGGTTCCCAGTGCACAGTATTCCACAATCTAAACACATCTCATGTTCCCAAGCCACATTTTTCCAGAATCTCGCCTAAGTCATGTTCCCAGGCCACAGGGATCCAGAATCAAACCTCAGTCATGTTGCCAGGCCATGGGGTACCACCATCAAACCTCAGTCTTATTCCCAGGCCACAGGTTTCCAGAATCAAACAGATTTCATGTTCCCAGGCAATAGGGAACCAGTATCAAAACCAAAGTCATGTTCCCAGGCCACAGGGATCCAGAATCAAACCTCAGTCATATTCCCAGGCCACAGTGTTCCAGAATCCACCGATGTCATATTCCCAGGCCACAGGGTTCCAGAATCAATCCTCAGTTATGTTCCCAGGCTACAGGGTTCCAGAATAAAACCTCAGTCATGTTCCCAGTCCACAGGGTTCCAGAACCAAGGCTCAGTCAGGTGCTCAGGGCACAGTATTCCACAATCTAAACAGATGTCATGTTCTCAAGCCACAGTTTTCCCGAATCTCTCCTCAGTCATGTTCCCAGGCCACAGGGATCCAGAATCAAACCTCAGTCATGTTGCCAGGCCACAGGGTACCACCATCAAACCTCAGTCATATTCCCAGGCCACAGGCTTCCAGAATCAAATCGATGTCACGTTCCCAGGCTACAGGTTTCCACAATCTAACATCAGTCATGTTCCCAGGCCAATGGTTTCCAGAATAAAACCTCAGTCATATTCCCAGGCCACAGGGTTCCAGAATCCAACCGATGTCCTGGTCCCAGGCCACAGGATTCCACAAGCAAACGTCAGTCTTTTTCCCAGGACACAGGTTTCCAGAATCAACCCGATATCATGTTCCCTGGCCACAGTCTTCCACAATCAAACCGCAGACATGTTGGCAGGCCACAGGTTTCCACCATCAAACCTCAGACATGTTCCCATGCCACAGGGTTCCAGAATAAAACCTCAGTCATGTTCCCAGTCCACAGGGTCCCAGAACCAAGGCTCAGTCAGTTTCCCAGGGCACAGTATTCCACAATCTAAACAGATGTTATGTTCCCAGGCCACAGTTTTCCAGAATCACGCCTCAGTCATGTTCCCAAGTCACAGGGAACCGGAATCAAACCTCAGTCATGTTGCCAGGCCATAGGGTACCACCATCAAACCTCAGTCATATTCCCAAGCCACAGGTTTCCAGAATCAAACCGATGTCATGTTCCCAGGCCACAGATTTCCACAATGTACCATCAGTCATGTTCCCAGGCCAATGGTTTCCAGAATCAAACCTCAGTCATATTCCCAGGCCAGGGTGTTCCAGAATCCAAACGATGTCGTGTTCGCAGGTCACAGGATTCCACAAGCAAACCTCAGTCTTTTTCCCAGGACACAGGTTTCCAGAATCAACCCGATATCAGGTTCCCTGGCCACAGTCTTCCAGAATCAAACCTCAGTCATGTTGCCAGGCCACAGGTTTCCACCATCAAACCTCAGACATGTTCTCAGGCCACAGGGTTCCAGAATAAAACCGTTCTCATGTTCCCAGGCCACAGGGTTCCAGAATCCACCGATGACATGTTCCCAGGCAACAGGGTTCCAGAATCAATCCTCAGTCAGGTTCCCAGGCTACAGGGTTCCAGAATAAAACCTCAGTGATGTTCCAAGTCCACAGGGTTCCAGAATCAATCCTCAGTTAAGTTCCCAGGCTACAGGGATCCAGAATAAAACCTCAGTCATGTTCCCAGTCCACAGGGTTCCAGAACCTAGGCTCAGTCAGGTTCCCAGGGCAGAGTATTCCACAATCTAAACAGATGTCATGTTCCCAGGCCACAGTTTTCCAGAATCACGCCTCAGTCATGTTCCCAGGCCACAGGGATCCAGAATCAAACCTCAGTCATGTTGCCAGGCCATAGGGTACCACCATCAAACCTCAGTCATATTCCCAGGCCACAGGTTTCCAGAATCTAACCGATGTCATGTTCCCAGGACACAGGTTTCCACAATCTAACATCAGTCATGTTCCCAGGCCAATGGTTTCCAGAATCAAACCTCAGTCATATTCCCAGGCCACAGGGTTCCTGAATCCAACTGATGTCGTGTTCCCAGGCCACAGGATTCCACAAGCAAACTTCAGTCTTTTTCCCAGGACACAGGTTTCCAGAATCAACCCGATATCATGTTCCCTGGACACAGTCTTCCAGAATCAAACCTCAGTCATGTTGCCAGGCCACAGCTTTCCACCATCAAACCTCAGATATGTTCCTAAGCCACAGTGTTCCAGAATAAAACCGTTCTCATGTTCCCAGGCCACAGGGTTCCAGAATCCACCGATGACATGTTCCCAGGCAACAGGGTTCCAGAATCAATCCTCAGTTAGGTTCCCAGGCGACAGGGTTCCAGAATAAATCCTCAGTCATGTTCCAATCCACAGGGTTCCAGAATCCAACCTCAGTTAGTTTCCCAGGCTACAGGGTTCAAGAATAAAACCTCAGTCATGTTCCCAGTCCACAGCGTTCCAGAACCAAGGCTCAGTCAGGTTCCCAGGGCACAGTATTCCACAATCTAAACAGATGTCATGTTCCTAGGCCACTGTTTTCCAGAATCACGCCTCAGTCATATTCCCAGGACACAGGGATCCAGAATCAAACCTCAGTCATGTTGCCAGGCCATAGGGTACCACAATCAAATCTCAGTCATATTCCCAGGCCACAAGTTTCCAGAATCAAACCTATGTCATACTCCCAGGTCACAGGTTTCCAGAATCAAACCGATGTCATGTTCCCAGGACACAGGTTTCCACAATCTAACATCAGTCATGTTCCCAGGCCAATGGTTTCCAGAATAAAACCTCAGTCATATTCCCAGGCCACAGGGTTCCAGAATTCAACCGATGTCGTGTTCCCAGGACACAGGATTCCACAAGCAAACCTCAGTCTTTTTCCTAGGACACAGTTTTCCAGAATCAACCCGATATCATGTTCCCTGACCACAGTCTTCAAGAATCAAACCTCAGTCATGTTGCCAGGCCACAGATTTCCACCATCAAACCTCAGACATGTTCCCAGGACACAGGGTTCCAGAATAAAACCGTTCTCATGTTCCCAGGCCACAGGGTTCCAGAATCCACCGATGACATGTTCCCAGGAAAAAGGGTTCCAGAATCAATCCTCAATTAGGTTCCCAGGCTACAGGATTCCAGAATAAAAACTCAGTCATGTTCCAAGTCCACAGCGTTCAAGAATCAATCCTCAGTTAGTTTCCCAGGCTACAGGTTTCCAGAATATAACCTCAGTCATGTTCCACGTCCACGGGGTTCCAGAATCAATCCTCAGTTAGGTTACCAGGCTACAGGGTTCCAGAAAAAATCTTCAGTCATGTTCCCAGTCCACAGGCTTCCAGAACCTAGGCTCAGTCAGGTTCCCAGTGCACGATATTCCACAATCTAAACACATGTCATGTTCCCAAGCCCCATTTTTCCAGAATCTCGCCTCAGTCATGTTCCCAGGACACAGGGATCCAGAATCAAACCTCAGTCATGTTGCCAGGCCATAGGGTACCACCATCAAACCTCAGTCATATTCCCAGGCCACAGGTTTCCAGAATCAAACCGATTTCATGTTCCCAGGAAACAGGGTTCCAGAATACACACCGATGTCATGTTCCCAGACCACAGGATTCCACAATCTAACCTCAGTCATGTTCCCAGGCCAATGGTTTCCAGAATCAAACCTCAGTCATATTCCCAGGCCACAGGGTTCCAGAATCAATCCTCAGTTATGTTCCCAGGCTACAGGGTTCCAGAATAAAACCTCAGTCATGTTCCCAGTCCACAGCGTTCCAGAAACAAGGCTCAGTCAGGTTCCCAGGGCACAGTATTCCACAATCTAAACAGATGTCATGTTCCCAGGCCACAGTTTTCCAGAATCACGCCTCAGTCATGTTCCCAGGCCACAGGGATTCAGAATCAAACCTCAGTCATGTTGTCAGGCCATAGGGTACCACCATCAAACCTCAGTCATATTCCCAGGCCACAGGTTTCCAGAATCAAACCGATGTCATGTTCCCAGGACACAGGTTTCCACAATCTAACCTCAGTCATGTTCCCAAGACAATGGTTTCCAGAATCAAACCTCAGTCATATTCCCAGGCCACAGGTTTCTAGAATCAAACCGATGTCATGTTCCCAGGACACAGGTTTCCACAATCTAACATCAGTCATGTTCCCAGGCCAATGGTTTCCAGAATCAAACCTCAGTCATATTCCCAGGCCACAGGGTTCCAGAATCCACCGATGTCATGTTCCCAGGCCACAGGGTTCAAGAATCAATCCTTAGTTATGTTCCCAGGCTACAGGGTTCCAGAATAAAACCTCAGTCATGTTCCCAGTCCACACGGTTTCAGAACCAATGTTCAGTCAGGTTCCCAGGGCACAGTATTCCACAATCTAAACAGATGTCATGTTCCCAGGCCACAGTTTTCCAGAATCACGCCTCAGTCATGTTCCCAGGCCACAGGGATCCAGAATCAAACCTCAGTCATGTTGCCAGGCCACAGGGTAACACCATCAAACCTCAGTCATATTCCCAGTCCACAGGCTTCCAGAATCAAATCGATGTCACGTTCCCAGGCTACAGGTTTCCACAATCTAACATCTGTCATGTTCCCAGGCCAATGGTTTCCAGAATAAAACCTCAGTCATATTCCCAGGCCACAGGGTTCCAGAATCCAACCGATGTCCTGTTCCCAGGCCACAGGATTCCACAAGCAAACTTCAGTCTTTTTCCCAGGACACAGGTTTCCAGAATCAACCCGATATCAGGTTCCCTGGCCACAGTCTTCCAGAATCAAACCTCAGTCATGTTGCCAGACCACAGGTTTCCACCATCAAACCTCAGACATGTTCTCAGGCCACAGGGTTCCAGAATAAAACCGTTCTCATGTTCCCAGGCCACAGGGTTCCAGAATCCACCGATGACATGTTCCCAGGCAACAGGGTTCCAGAATCAATCCTCAGTCAGGTTCCCAGGCTACAGGGTTCCAGAATAAAACCTCAGTGATGTTCCAAGTCCACAGGGTTCCAGAATCAATCCTCAGTTAATTTCCCAGGCTACAGGGATCCAGAATAAAACCTCAGTCATGTTCCCAGTCCACAGGGTTCCAGAACCTAGGCTCAGTCAGGTTCCCAGGGCACAGTATTCCACAATCTAAACAGATGTCATGTTCCCAGGCCACAGTTTTCCAGAATCACGCCTCAGTCATGTTCCCAGGCCACAGGGATCCAGAATCAAACCTCAGTCATGTTGCCAGGCCATAGGGTATCACCATCAAACCTCATTCATATTCCCAGGCCACAGGTTTCCAAAATCAAACTGATGTCATGTTCCCAGGACACAGGTTTCCACAATCTAACATCAGTCATGTTCCCAGGCCAATGGTTTCCAGAATCAAACCTCAGTCATATTCCCAGGCCACAGGGTTCCAGAATCCACCGATGTCATGTTCCCAGGCCACAGTGTTCCAGAATCAATCCTCAGTTATGTTCCCAGGCTACAGGATTCCAGAATTAAACCTCAGTCATGTTCCCAGTCCACAGGGTCCCAGAACCAAGGCTCAGTCAGGTTCCCAGTGCACAGTATTCCAAAATCTAAACAGATGTCATGTTCCCAGGCCACAGTTTTCCAAAATCACGCCTCAGTCATGTTCCCAGGCCACAGGGAACCGGAATCAATCCTCAGTCATGTTGCCAGGACATAGGGTACCACCATCAAACCTCAGTCATATTCCCAAGCCACAGGTTTCCAGAATCAAACCGATGTCATGTTCCCAGGCCACAGATTTCCAAAATGTACCATCAGTCATGTTCCCAGGCCAATGGTTTCCAGAATCAATCCTCAGTCGTATTCCCAGGCCACAGTGTTCCAGAATCCAAACGATGTCGTGTTCGCAGGTCACAGGATTCCACAAGCAAACCTCAGTCTTTTTCCCAGGACACAGGTTTCCAGAATCAACCCGATAACATGTTCCCTGGCCACAGTCTTCCAGAATCAAACCTCAGTCATGTTGGCAGGCCACAGGTTTCCACCATCAAACCTCAGACATGTTCCAAGGCCACAGGTTTCCAGAATAAAACCGTTCTCATGTTCCCAGGCCACAGGCATCCAGGATCCACCGATGACATGTTCCCAGGCAACAGTGTTCCAGAATCAATCCTCAGTTAGGTTCCCAGTCTACAGGGTTCCAGAATACAACCTCAGTCATTTTCCAAGTCCACAGTGTTCCAGAATCAATCCTCAGTTAGTTTCCCAGGCTACAGGGTTCAGAAAAAAACCTCAGTAATGTTCCCTGTCTACAAGGTTCCAAAACCAAGGCTCAGTCAGGTTCCCAGGGCACAGTATTCCTCAATCTAAACAGATGTCATGTTATCAAGCCACAGTTTTCCAGAATCTCGCCTCAGTCATGTTCCCAGGGCACAGGGATCCAGAATCTGACCTCAGTCATGCTGCCAGGCCATAGGGTACCACCATCAAACCTGTCATATTCCAAGGCCACAGGTTTCCAGAATCAAACCGATTTCATGTTCCCAGGCAACATGGTTCCAGAATACACACCGATATCATGTTCCCAGACCACAGGATTCCACAATCTAACCTCAGTCATGTTCCCAGGCCACTGTTTCCAGAATCAAACCTCAGTCATATTCCCAGGCCACAGGGTTCCAGAATAAAACCTCAGTCATGTTCCCAGTCCACAGCGTTCCAGAACCAAGGCTCAGTCAGGTTCGCAGGGCACAGTATTCCACAATCTAAACAGATGTCATGTTCCCAGGCCACAGTTTTCCAGAATCACGCCTCAGTCATGTTCCCAGACCACAGGGTTCCAGAATCAAACCTCAGTCATGTTGCCAGGCCATAGGGTACCACCATCAAACCTCAGTCATATTCCCAGGCCACAGGTTTCCGGAATCAAACCGATGTCATGTTCCCAGGACACAGCTTTCCACAATCTAACATCAGTCATATTCCCAGGCCAATGGTTTCCAGAATCAAACCTCAGTCATATTCCCAGGCCACAGGGTTCCAGAATCCAACCGATGTCGTGTTCCCAGGCCACAGGATTCCACAAGCAAACTTCAGTCTATTTCCCAGGACACAGGTTTCCAGAATCAACCCGATATCATGTTCCCTGGCCACAGTCTTCCAGAATCAAACCTCAATCATGTTCCCAGGCCACAGCTTTCCACCATCAAACCTCAGACATGTTCCCAGGCCACAGGGTTCCAGAATAAAACCGTTCTCATGTTCCCAGGCCACAGGATTCCAGAATCCACCGATGACATGTTCCCAGGCAACAGGGTTCCAGAATTAATCCTCAGTTAGGTTCCCAGGCGACAGGGTTCCAGAATAAATCCTCAGTCATGTTCCAAGTCCACAGAGTTCCAGAATCAATCCTCAGTTAGTTTGCAGGCAACAGGGTTCTAGAATAAAACCTCAGTCATGTTACCTGTCCAAAGGGTTCCAGAACCTAGGCACAGTCAGGTTCCCAGGGTACAGTATTCCACAAACTAAACAGATGTCATGTTAACAAGCCACAGTTTTCCAGAATCTCGCCTCAGTCATGTTCCCAGGCCACAGGGATCCAGAATCAAACCTCAGTCATGTTGCCAGGCCATAGGGTACCACCATCAAACCTGTCATATTCCAAGGCAACAGGTTTCCAGAATCAAACCGATTTCATGTTCCCAGGCAACAGGGTTCCAGAATCCAAACCGATGTCATTTTCCCAGACCACAGGATTCCACAATCTAACCTCAGTCATATTCCCAGGCCAATGGTTTCCAGAATCAAACCTCAGTCATATTCCCAGGCCACAGGGTTTCAGAATCCACCGATGTCATGTTCCCAGGCCACAGGGTTCCAGAATCAATTCTTAGTTATGTTCCCAGGCTACAGGGTTCCAGAATAAAACCTCAGTCATGTTCCCAGTCCACACGGTTTCAGAACCAATGTTCAGTCAGATTCCCAGGGCACAGTATTCCACAATCTAAACAGATGTCATGTTCCCAGGCCACAGTTTTCCAGAATCACGCCTCAGTCATGTTCCCAGGCCACATGGAACCGGAATCAAACCTCAGTCATGTTGCCAGGCCATAGGGTACCACCATCAAACCTCAGTCATATTCCCAGGCCACAGGGTTCCAGAATCCAACCGATGTTGTGTTCGCAGGCCACAGGATTCCACAAGCAAACCTCAGTCTTTTTCCCAGGGCACAGGTTTCCAGAATCAACCCGATAACATGTTCCCTGGCCACAGTCTTCCAAAATCAAACCTCAGTCACGTTGGCAGGCCACAGGTTTCCACCATCAAACCTCAGACATGTTCCCAGGCCACAGGGTTGCAGAATAAAACCGTTCTCATGTTCCCAGGCCACAGGGATCCAGAATCCACCGATGACATGTTCCCAGGCAACAGTGTTACAGAATCAATCCTCAGGTAGGTTCCCAGGCTACAGGGTTCCTGAATAAAACCTCAGTCATGTTCCAAGGCCACAGTGTTCCAGAATCAATCCTCAGTTAGTTTCCCAGGCTACAGGGTTCAGAAAAAAACCTCAGTAATGTTCCCTGTCCACAGGGTTCCAGAACCAAGGCTCAGTCAGGTTCCCAGGGCACAGTATTCCACAATCTAAACAGATGTCATGTTAACAAGCCACAGTTTTCCAGAATCTCGCCTCAGTCATGTTCCCAGGCCACAGGGATCCAGAATCTAATCTCAGTCATGTTGCCAGGCCATAGGGTACCACCATCAAACCTCAGTCATATTCCAAGTCCACAGGTTTCCAGAATCAAGCCGATTTCATGTTCCCAGTCAACAGGGTTCCAGAATCCAAACCGATGTCATGTTCCCAGGACACCGGATTCCACACTCTAACCTCAGTCATGTTCCCAGTCCAATGGTTTCCAGAATCAAACCTCAGTCATATTCCCAGGCCACAGGGTTCCAGAATCCACCGAGATCTTGTTCCCAGGCCACAGGGTTCCAGAATCAATCCTCAGTTATGTTCCCAGGCTACAGGGTTCCAGAATAAATCCTCAGTCATGTTCCCAGTCCACAGCGTTCCAGAACCAAGGCTCAGTCAGGTTCCCAGGGCACAGTATTCCACAATCTAAACAGATGTCATGTTCCCAGGCCACAGTTTTCCAGAATCACGCCTCAGTCATGTTCCCAGGACACAGGGATCCAGAATCAAACCTCAGTCATGTTGCCAGGCCAAAGGTACCACCATCAAACCTCAGTCATATTCCCAGGCCACAAGTTTCCAGAATCAAACCAATGCCATGTTCCCAGGACACAGGGTTCCAGAATCCACCGATGTCATGTTCCCAGTCCACAGGGTTCCAGAACCAAGGCTCAGTCAGGTTCCCAGGGCACAGTATTCCACAATCTAAACAGATGTCATGTTCCCAGGCCACAGTTTTCAAGAATCACGCCTTAGTCATGTTCCCAGGCCACAGGGATCTAGAATCAAACCTCAGTCATCTTGCCATGCCATAGGGTACCACCATTAACCCTCAGTCATATTCCCAGGACACATTTTTCCAGAATCACACCTAAGACATGTTCCCAGGCCACAAGGATCCAGAATCAAACCTCAGTCATGTTCCCAGTCCACAGGGTTCCAGAACCAAGGCTCAGTCAGGTTCCCAGGGCACAGTATTCCACAATCTAAACAGATGTCATGTTCCCAGGCCACAGGATTCCACAATCTAACCTCAGTCATGTTCCCAGGCAAATGGCTTCCAGAATCAAACCTCAGTCATATTCCCAGGGCAAAGGGTACCAGAATCCAAACCCATGTCTTGTTCCCAGGCCACAGGATTCCACAATCTAACCTCAGTCATCTTCGAGGGAAATGGCTTCCAGAATCAAACCTCAGTCATATTCCCAGGCCACAGGGTTCCAGAATCCACCGATGTCATGTTCCCAGGCCAAAGGGTTCCAGAATCAATCCTCAGTTATGTTTCCAGGCTACAGGGTTCCAGAATAAAACCTCAGACATGTTCCCAGTCCATAGGGTTCCAAAACCTAGGCTCAGTCAGGTTCACAGGGCATAGTGTTCCACAATCTAAACAGATGTCATGTTCCTAGGCCACACTTTTCCAGAATCACGCCTCAGTCATGTTCCCAGGCCACAGGGATCCAAAATCAAACCTCAGTCATATTCCCAGGCCACAAGTTTCCAGAATCAAACCGATGTCATATTCTCAGGCCACAGGTTTCCACAATCTAATATCAGTCATGTTCCCAGTCCAATGGTTTCCAGAATCAAACCTCAGTCATATTCCCAGGCCACAGGGTTCCAGAATCAACCCGATATCATGTTCCCTGGACACAGTCTTCCAGAATCAAACCTCAGTCATGTTGCCAGGCCACAGGTTTCCACCATCAAACCTCAGAAATGTTCCCAGGCCACAGGGTTCCAGAATAAAACCGTTCTCATGTTCCCAGTACATAGGATTCCAGAATCCACCGATGACATGTTCCAGGCAACAGGTTTCCAGAATCAATCCTCAGTTAGGTTCCCAGGCTACAGGGTTCCAGAATAAAACCTCAGTCATGTTCCAAGTCTACAGGGTTCGAGAACCAATCCTCAGTTAGGTTCCCAGGCTACAGGGTTCCATAATAAATCCTCAGTCATGTTCCCAGTCCACAGGGTTCCAGAACCTGGGCTCAGTCAGGTTCCTAGGGCACAGTATTCCACAATCTAAACAGATGTCATGTTCCCAAGCCACAGTTTTCCAGAATCTCGCCTCAATCATGTTCCCAGGCCACAGGGATCCAGAATCAAACCTCAGTCATGTTGCCAGGCCATAGGGTACCACCATAAAAACCAGTCATATTCCAAGGCCACAGGCTTCCAGAATCAAACGGATTTCATGTTCCAGGGCAACAGGGTTCCAGAATCCAAACCGATGTCATGTTCCCAGGCCTCAGGATTCCACAATCTAACCTCAGTCATGTTTCTAGGGCAATGGTTTCCAGAATCAAACCTCAGTCATATTCCCAGGCCACAGGGTTCCAGAATCCACCGATGTCATTTTCCCAGGCCACAGGGTTCCAGAATCAATCCTGAGTTAAGTTCCCAGGCTACAGGGTTCCAGAATAAAACCGTTCTCATGTTCCCAGGCTACAGGGTTCCAGAATAAAACCTCAGTAATTTTCCCAGTCCACAGGGTTCCAGAACTAAGGCTCAGTCAGTTTCCCAGGGCACAGTATTCCACAATCTAAACAGATGTCATGTTCCCAGGCCACAGTTTTCCAGAATCACGCCTCAGTCATGTTCCCAGGCCACAGGGATCCAGAATCAAACCCCAGTCATGTTGCCAGGCCATAGGGTACCACCATCAAACCTCAGTCATATTCCCAGGACACAGGTTTCCAGAATCAAACCGATGTCATGTTCCCAGGACACAGGTTTCCACAATCTAACATCAGTCATGTTCCCAGGCCAATGGTTTCCAGAATCAAACCTCAGTGATATTCCCAGGCCACAGGGTTCCAGAATCCAACCGATGTCGTGTTCCCAGGCCACAGGATTCCACAAGCAAACTTCAGTCTTTTTCCCAGGACACAGGTTTCCAGAATCAACCCAATATCATGTTCCCTGGCCACAGTCTTCCAGAATCAAACCTCAGTCATGTTGCCAGGCCTCAGCTTTCCACCATCAAACCTCAGACATGTTCCCAGGCCACAGGGTTCCAGAATAAAACCGTTCTCATGTTCCCAGGCCACAGGGTTCCAGAATCCACCGATGACATGTTCCCAGGCAACAGGGTTCCAGAATCAATCCGCAGTTAGGTTCCCAGGCGACAGGGTTCCAGAATAAAACCTCAGTCATGTTCCAAGTCCACAGGGTTCCAGAATCAATCCTCAGTTAGTTTCCCAGGCTACAGGGTTCCAGAATAAAACCTCAGTCATGTTCCCAGTCCACAGGGTTCCAGAACCAAGGCTCAGTCAGGTTCCCAGGGCACAGTATTCCACAATCTAAACAGGTGTCATGTTCCCAGGTCACAGTTTTCCAGAATCACGCCTCAGTCATGTTCCCAGGCCACAGGGATCCAGAATCAAACCTCAGTCATGTGGCCAGGCCATCGGGTACCACAATCAAACCTCAGTCATATTCCCAGGCCACAAGTTTCCATAATCAAACCGATGTCATGTTCCCAGGTCACAGTGTTCCAGAATCCACCGATGTCATGTTCCCAGTCCACAGGGTTCCAAAACCAAGGCTCAGTCAGGTTCCCAGGGCACAGTATTCCACAATCTAAACAGATGTCATGTTCCCAGGCCTCAGTTTTTCAGAATCACGCCTCATTCTTGTTCCCAGGCCACAGGGATCCAAAATCAAACCTCAGTCATTTTGCCAGGCTATAGGGTACCACCATCAAACCTCAGCCATATTCCCAGTCCACAAGTTTCCAGAATCAAACCGATGTCATGTTCCCAGGCCACAGCTTTCCACAATCTAACATTAGTCATGTTCCCAGGCCAATGGTTTCCAGAATCAATCCTCAGTCATATTCCCAGGCCACAGGGTTCCAGAATCCAACCGATGTCGTGTTCCCAGGCAACAAGATTCCACAAGCAAACCTCAGTCTTTTTCCCAGTCCACAGGGTTCCAAAACCTAGGCTCTCAGGTTCCCAGGGCACAGTATTCCACAATCTAAACAGATGTCATGTTAACAAGCCACAGTTTTCCAGAATCTTGCCTCAGTCATGTTCCCAGGCCACAGGGATCCAGATTCAAACCTCACTCATGTTGCCAGGCCATAGGGTACCACCATCAAACCTCAATCATATTCCAAGTCCACAGGTTTCCAGAATCAAACCGATTTCATGTTCCCAGGCAACAGGGTTCCAGAATCCAAACCGATGTTATGTTCCCAGACCACAGGATTCCACAATCTAACCTCAGTCATATTCCCAGGCCAATGGTTTCCTGAATCAAACCTCAGTCATATTCCCAGGCCACAGTGTTCCAGAATCCACCGATATCATGTTCCAAGGCCACAGGGTTCCAGAATCAATCCTTAGTTATGATCCCAGGCTACAGGGTTCCAGAATAAAACCTCAGTCATGTTCCCAGTCCACACGGTTTCAGAACCAATGTTCAGTCAGGTTCCCAGGGCACAGTATTCCACAATCTAAACAGATGTCATGTTCCCAGGCAACAGTTTTCCAGAATCACGCCTCAGTCATGTTCCCAGGCCACAGGGATCCAGAATCAAACCTCAGTCATGTTGCCAGGCCATAGGGTACCACCATCAAACCTCAGTCATATTCCCAGTCCACAGGCTTCCAGAATCAAACCGATTTCATGTTCCCAGGAAACAGGGTTCCAGAATCCAAACCGATGTCATGTTCCCAGGACACAGGATTCCACAATCTAACCTCAGTCATATTTCCAGGCCAATGGTTTCCAGAATCAAACCTCAGTCATATTCCCAGGCCACAGGGTTCCAGAATCCACCTATGTCATGTTCCCAGGCAACAGTTTTCCAGAATCAATCCTCAGTTATATTCCCAGGCTACAGGATTCCAGAATAAAACCTCAGTCATGTTCCCAGTAAACAGGGTTCAAGAACCAAGGCTCAGTCAGGTTCCCAGGGCACAGAATTCCACAATCTAAACATATGTTATGTTCCCAGGCCACAGTTTTCCAGAATCACGCCTCAGTCATGTTCCCAGGCCACAGGGAACCGGAATCAAACCTCAGTCATGTTGCCAGGCCATAGGGTACCACCATCAAACCTCAGTCATATTCCCAAGCCACAGGTTTCCAGAATCAAACCGATGTCATGTTCCCAGGCAACAGGTTTCCACAATCTAACATCAGTCATGTTCCCAGGCCAATGGTTTCCAGAATCAATCCTCAGTCATATTCCCAGGCCACAGGGTTCCAGAATCCAACCGATGTTGTGTTCGCAGGCCACAGGATTCCACAAGCAAACCTCAGTCTTTTTCCCAGGACACAGGTTTCCAGAATCAACCCGATATCATGTTCCCTGGCCACAGTCTTCCAGAATCAAACCGCAGACATGTTGGCAGGCCACAGGTTTCCACCATCAAACCTCAGACATGTCCCCATGCCACAGGGTTCCAGAATAAAACCGTTCTCATGTTCCCAGGCCACAGGGTTCCAGAATCCACCGATGACATGTTCCCAGGCAACAGGGTTCCAGAATCAATCCTCAGTTACGTTCCCAGGCGACAGGTTTCCAGAATAAAACCTCAGTCATGTTCCAAGTCCACAGGGTTCCAGAATCAATCCTCAGTTAGTTTCCCAGGCTACAGGGTTCCAGAATAAAACCTCAGTCATGTTCCCAGTCCACAGGGTTCCAGAACCTAGGGTCTCAGGTTCCCAGGGCACAGTATTCCACAATCTAAACAGATGTCAGGTTAACAAGCCACAGTTTTCCAGAATCTTGCCTCAGTCATGTTCCCAGGCCACAGGGATCAAGATTCAAACCTCACTCATGTTGCCAGGCCATAGGGTACCACCATCAAACCTCAGTCATATTCCAAGTCCACAGGTTTCCAGAATCAAACCGATTTCATGTTCCCAGGCAACAGTGTTCCATAATCCAAACCGATGTCATGTTCCCAGGACACAGGATTCCACAATCTAACCTCAGTCATGTTCCCAGGCCTGTGGTTTCCAGAATCAAACCTCAGTCATATTCCCAGGCCACAGGCTTCCAGAATCCAACCGATGTCGTGTTCCCAGGCCACAGGATTCCACAAGCAAACTCACTCGTGTTCCCAGGACACATGTTTCCAGAATCAACCCGATATCATGTTCCCTGGCCACAGTCTTACAGAATCAAACCTCAGTCATGTCGCCAGGCCACAGGTTTCCACCATCAAACCTCAGACATATTCCCAGGCCACAGGGTTCCAGAATAAAACCGTTCTCATGTTCCCAGGTCACAGGGTTCCAGAATCCTCCGATGACATGTTCCCAGGCAACAGGGTTCCAGAATCAATCCTCAGTTAGGTTCCCAGGCTACAGGGTTCCAGAATAAAACCTCAGTCATGTTCCAAGTCCACAGGGTTCCAGAATCAAACCTCACTTAGGTTCCCAGGCTACAGGGTTCCAGAATAAAACCTCAGTCATGTTCCCAGTCCACAGGGTTCCAGAACCTGGGCTCAGTCAGGTTCCCAGGCCACAGTATTCCATAATCTAAACAGATGTCATGTTCCCAAGAAACAGTTTTCCAGAATCTCGCCTCGGTCATGTTCCCAGGCCACAGGGATCCAGAATCAAACCTCAGTCATGTTGCCAGGCCATAGGGTACCACCATCAAACCTCAGTCATATTCCAAGGCCACAGGCTTCCAGAATCAAACGGATTTCATGTTCCCAGGCAACAGGGTTCCAGAATCCAAACCGATGTCATGTTCCCAGGCCACAGGATTCCACAATCTAACATCAGTCATGTTCCCTGGCCACAGGATTCCTCAAGCAAACCTCAGTCGTGTTCCCAGGACACAGGTTTCCAGAATCAACCCGATATCATGTTCCCTGGCCATAGTCTTCCAGAATCAAACCTCAGTCATGTTGCCAGGCCACAGGGTTCCAGAACCTAGGCTCAGTCAGGTTCCCAGGGCACAGTATTCCACAATCTAAACAAATGTCAAGTTCCCAAGCCACAGTTTTCCAGAATCTCGCCTCAGTCATGTTTCCAGGCCACAGGGACCCAGAATCAAACCTCAGTCATTTTGCCAGGCCATAGGGTACCACCATCAAACCTCAGTCATATTCCCAGGCCACAGGATTCCAGAATCAAACGGATTTCATGTTCCCAGGCAACAGGGTTCCAGAATCCAAACCGATGTCATGTTCCCAGGCCTCAGGATTCCACAATCTAACCTCAGTCATGTTTCCAGGCCAATGGTTTCCAGAATCAAACCTCAGTCATATTCCCAGGCCACAGGGTTCCACAATCAATCCTCAGTTATGTTCCCAGGCTACAGGGTTCCAGAATAAAAGCTCAGTCATGTTCCCAGTCCACAGGGTTCCAGACCAAGGCTCAGTCAGGTTCCCAGGGCACAGTATTCCACAATCTAAACAGATGTCATGTTCCCAGGCCACAGTTTTCCAGAATCACGCCTCAGTCATGTTCCCAGGCCTCAGGGATCCAGAAACAAACCTCAGTCATGTTGCCAGGCCATAGGGTACCACCATCAAACCTCAGTCATATTCCCAGGCCACAGGTTTCCAGAATCAAAACGATGTCATGTTCCCAGGCCAATGGTTTCCAGAATCAAACCTCAGTCATATTCCCAGGCCACAGGGTTCCAGAATCCAACCGATGTCATGTTCCCAGGCCTCAGGATTCCACAAGCAAACCTCAGTCTTTTTCCCAGGACACAGATTTCCAGAATCAACCCGATATCATGTTCCCTGGACACAGTCTTCCAGAATCAAACCTCAGTCATGTTGCCAGGCCACAGGTTTCCACCATCAAACCTCAGACATGTTCCCAGGCCACAGGGTTCCAGAATAAAACCTTTCTCATGTTCCCAGGCCACAGTGTTCCAGAATCCACCGATGACATGTTCCCAGGCAAAAGGGTTCCAGAATCAATCCTCAGTTAGGCTCCCTGGCTACAGGGTTCCAGAATAAAACCTCAGTCATATTCCACGTCCACAGGGTTCCAGAATCAATCCTCAGTTAGGTTCCCAGGCTACAGGGTTCCAGAATAAAACCTCAGTCATGTTCCCAGGCCACAGGGTTCCAGAACCTAGGCTCAGTCAGGTTCCCAGGGCACAGTATTCCACAATCTAAACAAATGTCAAGTTCCCAAGCCACAGTTTTCCAGAATCTCGCCTCAGTCATGTTTCCAGGCCACAGGGAGCCAGAATCAAACCTCTGTCATATTCCCAGGCCACAGGCTTCCAGAATCAAACGGATTTCATGTTCCCAGGCAACAGGGTTCCAGAATCCAAACCGATGTCATGTTCCCAGGCCACAGGATTCCACAATCTAACCTCAGTCATGTTCCCAGGCCAGTGGTTTCTAGAATCAAACCTCAGTCATATTCCGAGGCCACAGGGTTACAGAATCCACCGACATCATGTTCCCAGGCCACAGGCTTCCAGAATCAATCCTCAGTTATGTTCCCAGGCTACAGGGTTCCCGAATAAAACCTCAATCATATTCCACGTCCACAGGGTTCCAGAATCAATCCTCAGTTATGTTCCCATGCTACAGGGTTCCAGAATAAAACCTAAGTCATGTTCCCAGTCCACAGGTTTCTAGAACCTACTCTCTCAGTTTCCCAGGGCACAGTATTCCACAATCTTAACAGATGTCATGTTAACAAGCCACAGTTTTCCAGAATCTTGCCTCAGTCATGTTCCCAGGACACAGGGATCCAGATTCAAACCTCACTCATGTTGCCAGGCCATAGGGTACCACCATCAAACCTCAGTCATATTCCAAGTCCACAGGTTTCCAGAATCAAACCGATTTCATGTTCCCAGGCAACAGGGTTCCAGAATCCAAACCGATGTCATGTTCCCAGGACACAGGATTCCACAATCTAACCTCAGTCATTTTCCCAGGCCAGTGGTTTCCAGAATCAAACCTCAGTCATATTCCCAGGCCACAGGGTTACAGAATCCACCGATATCATGTTCCCAGGCCACAGGGTTCCAGAATCAATCCTCAGTTATGTTCCCAGGCTACAGGGTTCCCGAATAAAACCTCAGTCATGTTCTCATTCCAAAGGCTTCCAGATCCAAGGCTCAGTCAGGTTCCCAGGGCACAGTATTCCACAATCTAAACAGATGTCATGTTCCCAGGCCACAATTTTGCAGAATCACGCCTCAGTCATGTTCCCAGGCCACAGGGATACAGAATCAAACCTCAGTCATGTTGCCAGGCCATAGGGTACCACCATCAAACCTCAGTCATATTCCCAGGCCACAGGGTTCCAGAATCCAACCGATGTCATGTTCCCAGGCCACAGGATTCCACAAGCAAAACTCAGTCTTTTTCCCAGGACACAGGTTTCCAGAATCAACCCGATAACATGTTCCTTGGCCACAGTCTTCCAGAATCAAACCTCAGTCATGTTGCCAGGCCACAGGTTTCCACCATGAAACCTCAGACATGTTCCCAGGCCACAGGTTCCAGAATAAAACTGTTCTCATGTTCCCAGGCCACAGGGTTCCAGAATCCACCGATGACATGTTCCCAGGCAACAGGGTTTCAGAATCAATCCTCAGTTAGGCTCCCAGGCTACAGGGTTCCAGAATAAAACCTCAGTTATGTTCCACGTCCACAGGGTTCCAGAATCAATCCTCAGTTAGGTTCCCAGGCTACAGGGTTCCAGAATAATACCTCACTCATGTTCCCGGTCCACAGGGTTCCAGACCCTAGGCTCAGTCAGATTCCCAGGGCACAGTATTCCACAATCTAAACAGATGTCATGTTCCCAGGCCACAGGATTCCACAATCTAACCTCAGTCATGTTTCTAGGGCAATGGTTTCCAGAATCAAACCTCAGTCCTATTCCCAGGCCACAGGGTTCCAGAATCCACCGATGTCATGTTCCCAGGCCACAGGGTTCCAGAATCAATCCTCAGTTATGTTCCCAGGCAAAAGGCTTCCAGAATCAAACCTCAGTCATATTCCCAGGCCACAGGGTTCCAGAATCAATCCTCAGTTATACTCCCAGGCTACAGGGTTCCAGAATAAAACCTCAGTCATGTTCCCAGTCCATAGGGTTCCAAAACCTAGGCTCAGTCAGGTTCACAGGGCACAGTGTTCCACAATCTAAACAGATGTCATGTTCCTAGGCCACAGTTTTCCAGAATCACGTCTCAGTCATGTTCCCAGGCCACAGGGATCCAAAATCAAACCTCATTCATGTTGCCAGGCCACAGGGTGCCACCATCAAACCTCAGTCATATTCCCAGGCCACAGGTTTCCAGAATCAAACCGATGTCATGTTCCCAGGCCACAGGTTTCCACAATCTAATATCAGTCATGTTCCCAGTCCAATGGTTTCCAGAATCAAACCTCAGTCATATTCCCAGGCCACAGGGTTCCAGAATCAAACCGATGTCGTGTTCCCAGGCCACAGGATTCCACAAGCAAACCTCAGTCGTGTTCCCAGGACACAGGTTTCCAGAATCAACCCGATATCATGTTCCCTGGACACAGTCTTCCAGAATCAAACCTCAGTCATGTTGCCAGGCCACAGGTTTCCACCATCAAACCTCAGAAATGTTCCCAGGCCACAGGGTTCCAGAATAAAACCGTTCTCATGTTCCCAGTACACAGGATTCCAGAATCCACAGATGTCATGTTCCCAGGCAACAGGGTTCCAGAATCAATCCTCAGTTACGCTCCCAGGCTACAGGGTTCCAGAATAAAACCTCAGTCATGTTCCAAGTCTACAGGGTTCGAGAATCAATCCTCAGTTAGGTTCCCAGGGTACAGAGTTCCAGAATATATCCTCAGTCATGTTCCCAGTCCACAGGGTTCCAGAACCTGGGCTCACTCAGATTCCCAGGTCACAGTATTCCACAATCTAAACAGATGTCATGTTCCCAAGCCACAGTTTTCCAGAATCTCGCCTCAGTCATGTTCCCAGGCCACAGGGATCCAGAATCAAACCTCAGTCATGTTGCCAGGCCATAGGGTACCACCATCAAACCTCAGTCATATTCCCAGGTCACAGTGTTCCAGAATCCACCGATGTCATGTTCCCAGGCCACAGGGTTCCAGAATCAATCCTCAGTTATGTTCCCAGGCTACAGGGTTCCAGAATAAAACCGTTCTCATGTTCCCAGGCTACAGGGTTCCAGAATAAAACCTCAGTCATGTTCCCAGTCCACAGGTTTCCAGAACTAAGGCGCAGTCAGTTTCCCAGGGCACAGTATTCCAAAATCTAAACAGATGTCATGTTCCCAGGCCACAGTTTTCCAAAATCACGCCTCAGTCATGTTCCCAGGCCACAGGGATCCAGAATCAAACCTCAGTCATGTTGCCAGGCCATAGGGTACCACCATCAAACCTCAGTCATATTCCCAGGCCACAAGTTTCCAGAATCAAACAGATGTCATGTTCCCAGGACACAGGTTTCCACAATCTAACAGCAGTCATGTTCCCAGGCCACAGGATTCCAGAAACAAATCTCAGTCTTATTCCCAGGACACAGGGTTCCAGAATCCACCGATGTCATGTTCCCAGGGCACAGGGTTCCAGAATCAATCCTCAGTTATGTTCCCAGGCTACAGGGTTCCAGAATAAAACCTCAGTCATGTTCCCAGTCCACAGGGTTCCAAAGCCAAGGCTCAGTCAGGTTCACAGGGCACATTATTCCACAATCTAAACAGATGTCATGTTCCCATGCAACAGTTTTCCAGAATCACGCCTCAGTCATGTTCCCAGGCCTCAGGGATCCAGAAACAAACCTCAGTCATGTTGCCAGGCCATAGGGTACCACCATCAATCCTCAGTCATATTCCCAAGCCACAGGTTTCCAGAATCAAACCGATGTCATGTTCCCAGGCCACAGGTTTCCACAATCTAACATCAGTCATGTTCCCAGGCCAATGGTTTCCAGAATCAATCCTCAGTCACATTCCCAGGCCACAGGGTTCCAGAATCCAACCGATGTTGTGTTCGAAGGCCACAGGATTCCACAAGCAAACCTCAGTCTTTTTCCCAGGACACAGGTTTCCAGAATCAACCCGATATCATGTTCCCTGGCCACAGTCTTCCACAATCAAACCGCAGACATGTTGGCAGGCCACAGGTTTCCACCATCAAACCTCAGACATGTTCCCATGCCACAGGGTTCCAGAATAAAACCGTTCTCATGTTCCCAGGCCACAGGGTTCCAGAATCCACCGATGACATGTTCCCAGGCAACAGGGTTCCAGAATCAATCCTCAGTTAGGTTCCCAGGCGACAGGGTTCCAGAATAAAACCTCAGTCATGTTCCAAGTCCACAGCGTTCCAGAATCAATCCTCAGTTAGTTTCGCAGGCTACAGGGTTCCAGAATAAAACCTCAGTCATGTTTCCAGTCCACAGGGTTCCAGAACCTAGGGTCTCAGGTTCCCAGGGCACAGTATTCCACAATCTAAACAGATGTCAGGTTAACAAGCCACAGTTTTCCAGAATCTTGCCTCAGTCATGTTCCCAGGCCACAGGGATCAAGATTCAAACCTCACTCATGTTGCCAGGCCATTGGGTACCACCATCAAACCTCAGTCATATTCCAAGTCCACAGGTTTCCAGAATCAAACCGATTTCATGTTCCCAGGCAACAGTGTTCCATAATCCAAACCGATGTCATGTTCCCAGGACACAGGATTCCACAATCTAACCTCAGTCATGTTCCCAGGCCTGTGGTTTCCAGAATCAAACCTCAGTCATATTCCCAGGCCACAGGGTTCCAGAATCCACCGATGTCAGGTTCCCAGGCCACAGGGTTCCAGAATCAATCCTCAGTTATGTTCCCAGGCTACAGGGTTCCCGAATAAAACCTCAGTCATGTTCCAAGTCTACAGGGTTCGAGAATCAATCCTCAGTTAGGTTCCCAGGGTACAGAGTTCCAGTATAAATCCTCAGTCATGTTCCCAGTCCACAGGGTTCCAGAACCTGGGCTCACTCAGATTCCCAGGGCACAGTATTCCACAATCTAAACAGATGTCATGTTCCCAAACCACAGTTTTCCAGAATCTCGCCTCAGTCATGTTCCCAGGCCACAGGGATCCAGAATCAAACCTCAGTCATGTTGCCAGGCCATAGGGTACCACCATCAAACCTCAGTCATATTCCCAGGTCACAGGGTTCCAGAATCCACCGATGTCATGTTCCCAGGCCACAGGGTTCCAGAATCAATCCTCAGTTATGTTCCCAGGCTACAGGGTTCCAGAATAAAACC
Source organism: Eschrichtius robustus (assembly GCF_028021215.1). NCBI lineage: Eukaryota > Metazoa > Chordata > Mammalia > Artiodactyla > Eschrichtiidae > Eschrichtius > Eschrichtius robustus. The sequence goes on from NC_090842.1 coordinate 42,161,792, forward strand.
GTTCTCATGTTCCCAGGCTACAGGGTTCCAGAATAAAACCTCAGTCATGTTCCCAGTCCACAGGTTTCGAGAACTAAGGCGCAGTCAGTTTCCCAGGGCACAGTATTCCACAATCTAAACAGATGTCATGTTCCCAGGCCACAGTTTTCCAAAATCACGCCTCAGTCATGTTCCCAGGCCACAGGGATCCAGAATCAAACCTCAGTCATGTTGCCAGGCCATAGGGTACCACCATCAAACCTCAGTCATATTCCCAGGCCACAAGTTTCCAGAATCAAACAGATGTCATGTTCCCAGGACACAGGTTTCCACAATCTAACAGCAGTCATGTTCCCAGGCCACAGGATTCCAGAAACAAATCTCAGTCTTATTCCCAGGACACAGGGTTCCAGAATCCACCGATGTCATGTTCCCAGGCTACAGGGTTCCAGAATGAAACCTCAGTCATGTTCCCAGTCCACAGGGTTCCAAAACCAAGGCTCAGTCAGGTTCACAGGGCACATTATTCCACAATCTAAACAGATGTCATGTTCCCATGCAACAGTTTTCCAGAATCACGCCTCAGTCATGTTCCCAGGCCACAGGGATCCAAAATCAAACCTCAGTCATGTTGCCAGGCCATAGGGTGCCACCATCAAACCTCAGTCATATTCCCAGGCCACAAGTTTCCAGAATCAAACTGATGTCATGTTCCCAGTCCACAGGTTTCCACAATCTAACATCAGTCATGTTCCCAGGCCAATGGTTTCCAAAATCAAACCTCAGTCATATTCCCAGGCCACAGGCTTCCAGAATCCAACCGATGTCGTGTTCCCAGGCCACAGGATTCCACAAGCAAACTCACTCGTGTTCCCAGGACACATGTTTCCAGAATCAACCCGATATCATGTTCCCTGGCCACAGTCTTACAGAATCAAACCTCAGTCATGTCGCCAGGCCACAGGTTTCCACCATCAAACCTCAGACATATTCCCAGGCCACAGGGTTCCAGAATAAAACCGTTCTCATGTTCCCAGGTCACAGGGTTCCAGAATCCTCCGATGACATGTTCCCAGGCAACAGGGTTCCAGAATCAATCCTCAGTTAGGTTCCCAGGCTACAGGGTTCCAGAATAAAACCTCAGTCATGTTACAAGTCCACAGGGTTCCAGAATCAAACCTCACTTAGGTTCCCAGGCTACAGGGTTCCAGAATAAAACCTCAGTCATGTTCCCAGTCCACAGGGTTCCAGAACCTGGGCTCAGTCAGGTTCCCAGGCCACAGTATTCCATAATCTAAACAGATGTCATGTTCCCAAGAAACAGTTTTCCAGAATCTCGCCTCGGTCATGTTCCCAGGCCACAGGGATCCAGAATCAAACCTCAGTCATGTTGCCAGACCATAGGGTACCACCATCAAACCTCAGTCATATTCCAAGGCCACAGGCTTCCAGAATCAAACGGATTTCATGTTCCCAGGCAACAGGGTTCCAGAATCCAAACCGATGTCATGTTCCCAGGCCACAGGATTCCACAATCTAACATCAGTCATGTTCCCTGGCCACAGGATTCCTCAAGCAAACCTCAGTCGTGTTCCCAGGACACAGGTTTCCAGAATCAACCCGATATCATGTTCCCTGGCCATAGTCTTCCAGAATCAAACCTCAGTCATGTTGCCAGGCCACAGGGTTCCAGAACCTAGGCTCAGTCAGGTTCCCAGGGCACAGTATTCCACAATCTAAACAAATGTCAAGTTCCCAAGCCACAGTTTTCCAGAATCTCGCCTCAGTCATGTTTCCAGGCCACAGGGACCCAGAATCAAACCTCAGTCATTTTGCCAGGCCATAGGGTACCACCATCAAACCTCAGTCATATTCCCAGGCCACAGGCTTCCAGAATCAAACGGATTTCATGTTCCCAGGCAACAGGGTTCCAGAATCCAAACCGATGTCATGTTCCCAGGCCTCAGGATTCCACAATCTAACCTCAGTCATGTTTCCAGGCCAATGGTTTCCAGAATCAAACCTCAGTCATATTCCCAGGCCACAGGGTTCCACAATCAATCCTCAGTTATGTTCCCAGGCTACAGGGTTCCAGAATAAAAGCTCAGTCATGTTCCCAGTCCACAGGGTTCCAGACCAAGGCTCAGTCAGGTTCCCAGGGCACAGTATTCCACAATCTAAACAGATGTCATGTTCCCAGGCCACAGTTTTCCAGAATCACGCCTCAGTCATGTTCCCAGGCCTCAGGGATCCAGAAACAAACCTCAGTCATGTTGCCAGGCCATAGGGTACCACCATCAAACCTCAGTCATATTCCCAGGCCACAGGTTTCCAGAATCAAAACGATGTCATGTTCCCAGGCCAATGGTTTCCAGAATCAAACCTCAGTCATATTCCCAGGCCACAGGGTTCCAGAATCCAACCGATGTCATGTTCCCAGGCCTCAGGATTCCACAAGCAAACCTCAGTCTTTTTCCCAGGACACAGATTTCCAGAATCAACCCGATATCATGTTCCCTGGACACAGTCTTCCAGAATCAAACCTCAGTCATGTTGCCAGGCCACAGGTTTCCACCATCAAACCTCAGACATGTTCCCAGGCCACAGGGTTCCAGAATAAAACCTTTCTCATGTTCCCAGGCCACAGTGTTCCAGAATCCACCGATGACATGTTCCCAGGCAAAAGGGTTCCAGAATCAATCCTCAGTTAGGCTCCCTGGCTACAGGGTTCCAGAATAAAACCTCAGTCATATTCCACGTCCACAGGGTTCCAGAATCAATCCTCAGTTAGGTTCCCAGGCTACAGGGTTCCAGAATAAAACCTCAGTCATGTTCCCAGTCCACAGGGTTCCAGAACCTGGGCTCAGTCAGGTTCCCAGGCCACAGTATTCCATAATCTAAACAGATGTCATGTTCCCAAGAAACAGTTTTCCAGAATCTCGCCTCAGTCATGTTCCCAGGCCACAGGGATCCAGAATCAAACCTCAGTCATGTTGCCAGGCCATAGGGTATCACCATCAAACCTCAGTCATATTCCAAGGCCACAGGCTTCCAGAATCAAACGGATTTCATGTTCCCAGGCAACAGGGTTCCAGAATCCAAACCGATGACATGTTCCCAGGCCACAGGATTCCACAATCTAACATCAGTCATGTTCCCAGGCCACAGGATTACACAAGCAAACCTCAGTCGTGTTCCCAGGACACAGGTTTCCAGAATCAACCCGATATCATGTTCCCTGGCCACAGTCTTCCAGAATCAAACCTCAGTCATGTTGCCAGGCCACAGGGTTCCAGAACCTAGGCTCAGTCAGGTTCCCAGGGCACAGTATTCCACAATCTAAACAAATGTCAAGTTCCCAAGCCACAGTTTTCCAGAATCTCGCCTCAGTCATGTTTCCAGGCCACAGGGACCCAGAATCAAACCTCTGTCATATTCCCAGGGCACAGGCTTCCAGAATCAAACGGATTTCATGTTCCCAGGCAACAGGGTTCCAGAATCCAAACCGATGTCATGTTCCCAGGCCACAGGATTCCACAATCTAACCTCAGTCATGTTCCCAGGCCAGTGGTTTCTAGAATCAAACCTCAGTCATATTCCGAGGCCACAGGGTTACAGAATCCACCGACATCATGTTCCCAGGCCACAGGCTTCCAGAATCAATCCTCAGTTATGTTCCCAGGCTACAGGGTTCCCGAATAAAACCTCAATCATATTCCACGTCCACAGGGTTCCAGAATCAATCCTCAGTTAGGTTCCCATGCTACAGGGTTCCAGAATAAAACCTCAGTCATGTTCCCAGTCCACAGGTTTCCAGAACCTACTCTCTCAGTTTCCCAGGGCACAGTATTCCACAATCTAAACAGATGTCATGTTAACAAGCCACAGTTTTCCAGAATCTTGCCTCAGTCATGTTCCCAGGACACAGGGATCCAGATTCAAACCTCACTCATGTTGCCAGGCCATAGGGTACCACCATCAAACCTCAGTCATATTCCAAGTCCACAGGTTTCCAGAATCAAACCGATTTCATGTTCCCAGGCAACAGGGTTCCAGAATCCAAACCGATGTCATGTTCCCAGGACACAGGATTCCACAATCTAACCTCAGTCATGTTCCCAGGCCAGTGGTTTCCAGAATCAAACCTCAGTCATATTCCCAGGCCACAGGGTTACAGAATCCACCGATATCATGTTCCCAGGCCACAGGGTTCCAGAATCAATCCTCAGTTATGTTCCCAGGCTACAGGGTTCCCGAATAAAACCTCAGTCATGTTCTCATTCCAAAGGCTTCCAGATCCAAGGCTCAGTCAGGTTCCCAGGGCACAGTATTCCACAATCTAAACAGATGTCATGTTCCCAGGCCACAATTTTGCAGAATCACGCCTCAGTCATGTTCCCAGGCCACAGGGATACAGAATCAAACCTCAGTCATGTTGCCAGGCCATAGGGTACCACCATCAAACCTCAGTCATATTCCCAGGCCACAGGGTTCCAGAATCCAACCGATGTCATGTTCCCAGGCCACAGGATTCCACAAGCAAAACTCAGTCTTTTTCCCAGGACACAGGTTTCCAGAATCAACCCGATAACATGTTCCTTGGCCACAGTCTTCCAGAATCAAACCTCAGTCATGTTGCCAGGCCACAGGTTTCCACCATGAAACCTCAGACATGTTCCCAGGCCACAGGTTCCAGAATAAAACTGTTCTCATGTTCCCAGGCCACAGGGTTCCAGAATCCACCGATGACATGTTCCCAGGCAACAGGGTTTCAGAATCAATCCTCAGTTAGGCTCCCAGGCTACAGGGTTCCAGAATAAAACCTCAGTCATGTTCCACGTCCACAGGGTTCCAGAATCAATCCTCAGTTAGGTTCCCAGGCTACAGGGTTCCAGAATAATACCTCACTCATGTTCCCGGTCCACAGGGTTCCAGACCCTAGGCTCAGTCAGATTCCCAGGGCACAGTATTCCACAATCTAAACAGATGTCATGTTCCCAGGCCACAGGATTCCACAATCTAACCTCAGTCATGTTTCTAGGGCAATGGTTTCCAGAATCAAACCTCAGTCCTATTCCCAGGCCACAGGGTTCCAGAATCCACCGATGTCATGTTCCCAGGCCACAGGGTTCCAGAATCAATCCTCAGTTATGTTCCCAGGCAAACGGCTTCCAGAATCAAACCTCAGTCATATTCCCAGGCCACAGGGTTCCAGAATCAATCCTCAGTTATATTCCCAGGCTAAAGGGTTCCAGAATAAAACCTCAGTCATGTTCCCATTCCATAGGGTTCCAAAACCTAGGCTCAGTCAGGTTCACAGGGCACAGTGTTCCACAATCTAAACAGATGTCATGTTCCTAGGCCACAGTTTTCCAGAATCACGTCTCAGTCATGTTCCCAGGCCACAGGGATCCAAAATCAAACCTCATTCATGTTGCCAGGCCACAGGGTGCCACCATCAAACCTCAGTCATATTCCCAGGCCACAGGTTTCCAGAATCAAACCGATGTCATGTTCCCAGGCCACAGGTTTCCACAATCTAATATCAGTCATGTTCCCAGTCCAATGGTTTCCAGAATCAAACCTCAGTCATATTCCCAGGCCACAGGGTTCCAGAATCAAACCGATGTCGTGTTCCCAGGCCACAGGATTGCACAAGCAAACCTCAGTCGTGTTCCCAGGACACAGGTTTCCAGAATCAACCCGATATCATGTTCCCTGGACACAGTCTTCCAGAATCAAACCTCAGTCATGTTGCCAGGCCACAGGTTTCCACCATCAAACCTCAGAAATGTTCCCAGGCCACAGGGTTCCAGAATAAAACCGTTCTCATGTTCCCAGTACACAGGATTCCAGAATCCACAGATGACATGTTCCCAGGCAACAGGGTTCCAGAATCAATCCTCAGTTACGCTCCCAGGCTACAGGGTTCCAGAATAAAACCTCAGTCATGTTCCAAGTCTACAGGGTTCGAGAATCAATCCTCAGTTAGGTTCCCAGGGTACAGAGTTCCAGAATATATCCTCAGTCATGTTCCCAGTCCACAGGGTTCCAGAACCTGGGCTCACTCAGATTCCCAGGTCACAGTATTCCACAATCTAAACAGATGTCATGTTCCCAAGCCACAGTTTTCCAGAATCTCGCCTCAGTCATGTTCCCAGGCCACAGGGATCCAGAATCAAACCTCAGTCATGTTGCCAGGCCATAGGGTACCACCATCAAACCTCAGTCATATTCCCAGGTCACAGTGTTCCAGAATCCACCGATGTCATGTTCCCAGGCCACAGGGTTCCAGAATCAATCCTCAGTTATGTTCCCAGGCTACAGGGTTCCAGAATAAAACCGTTCTCATGTTCCCAGGCTACAGGGTTCCAGAATAAAACCTCAGTCATGTTCCCAGTCCACAGGTTTCCAGAACTAAGGCGCAGTCAGTTTCCCAGGGCACAGTATTCCAAAATCTAAACAGATGTCATGTTCCCAGGCCACAGTTTTCCAAAATCACGCCTCAGTCATGTTCCCAGGCCACAGGGATCCAGAATCAAACCTCAGTCATGTTGCCAGGCCATAGGGTACCACCATCAAACCTCAGTCATATTCCCAGGCCACAAGTTTCCAGAATCAAACAGATGTCATGTTCCCAGGACACAGGTTTCCACAATCTAACAGCAGTCATGTTCCCAGGCCACAGGATTCCAGAAACAAATCTCAGTCATATTCCCAGGACACAGGGTTCCAGAATCCACCGATGTCATGTTCCCAGGGCACAGGGTTCCAGAATCAATCCTCAGTTATGTTCCCAGGCTACAGGGTTCCAGAATAAAACCTCAGTCATGTTCCCAGTCCACAGGGTTCCAAAACCAAGGCTCAGTCAGGTTCACAGGGCACATTATTCCACAATCTAAACAGATGTCATGTTCCCATGCAACAGTTTTCCAGAATCACGCCTCAGTCATGTTCCCAGGCCTCAGGGATCCAGAAACAAACCTCAGTCATGTTGCCAGGCCATAGGGTACCACCATCAATCCTCAGTCATATTCGCAAGCCACAGGTTTCCAGAATCAAACCGATGTCATGTTCCCAGGCCACAGGTTTCCACAATCTAACATCAGTCATGTTCCCAGGCCAATGGTTTCCAGAATCAATCCTCAGTCATATTCCCAGGCCACAGGGTTCCAGAATCCAACCGATGTTGTGTTCGAAGGCCACAGGATTCCACAAGCAAACCTCAGTCTTTTTCCCAGGACACAGGTTTCCAGAATCAACCCGATATCATGTTCCCTGGCCACAGTCTTCCACAATCAAACCGCAGACATGTTGGCAGGCCACAGGTTTCCACCATCAAACCTCAGACATGTTCCCATGCCACAGGGTTCCAGAATAAAACCGTTCTCATGTTCCCAGGCCACAGGGTTCCAGAATCCACCGATGACATGTTCCCAGGCAACAGGGTTCCAGAATCAATCCTCAGATAGGTTCCCAGGCGACAGGGTTCCAGAATAAAACCTCAGTCATGTTCCAAGTCCACAGCGTTCCAGAATCAATCCTCAGTTAGTTTCGCAGGCTACAGGGTTCCAGAATAAAACCTCAGTCATGTTTCCAGTCCACAGGGTTCCAGAACCTAGGGTCTCAGGTTCCCAGGGCACAGTATTCCACAATCTAAACAGATGTCAGGTTAACAAGCCACAGTTTTCCAGAATCTTGCCTCAGTCATGTTCCCAGGCCACAGGGATCAAGATTCAAACCTCACTCATGTTGCCAGGCCATTGGGTACCACCATCAAACCTCAGTCATATTCCAAGTCCACAGGTTTCCAGAATCAAACCGATTTCATGTTCCCAGGCAACAGTGTTCCATAATCCAAACCGATGTCATGTTCCCAGGACACAGGATTCCACAATCTAACCTCAGTCATGTTCCCAGGCCTGTGGTTTCCAGAATCAAACCTCAGTCATATTCCCAGGCCACAGGGTTCCAGAATCCACCGATGTCAGGTTCCCAGGCCACAGGGTTCCAGAATCAATCCTCAGTTATGTTCCCAGGCTACAGGGTTCCCGAATAAAACCTCAGTCATGTTCCAAGTCTACAGGGTTCGAGAATCAATCCTCAGTTAGGTTCCCAGGGTACAGAGTTCCAGTATAAATCCTCAGTCATGTTCCCAGTCCACAGGGTTCCAGAACCTGGGCTCACTCAGATTCCCAGGGCACAGTATTCCACAATCTAAACAGATGTCATGTTCCCAAACCACAGTTTTCCAGAATCTCGCCTCAGTCATGTTCCCAGGCCACAGGGATCCAGATTCAAACCTCAGTCATGTTGCCAGGCCATAGGGTACCACAATCAAACCTCAGTCATATTCCCAGGTCACAGGGTTCCAGAATCCACCGATGTCATGTTCCCAGGCCACAGGGTTCCAGAATCAATCCTCAGTTATGTTCCCAGGCTACAGGGTTCCAGAATAAAACCGTTCTCATGTTCCCAGGCTACAGGGTTCCAGAATAAAACCTCAGTCATGTTCCCAGTCCACAGGTTTCGAGAACTAAGGCGCAGTCAGTTTCCCAGGGCACAGTATTCCACAATCTAAACAGATGTCATGTTCCCAGGCCACAGTTTTCCAAAATCACGCCTCAGTCATGTTCCCAGGCCACAGGGATCCAGAATCAAACCTCAGTCATGTTGCCAGGCCATAGGGTACCACCATCAAACCTCAGTCATATTCCCAGGCCACAAGTTTCCAGAATCAAACAGATGTCATGTTCCCAGGACACAGGTTTCCACAATCTAACAGCAGTCATGTTCCCAGGCCACAGGATTCCAGAAACAAATCTCAGTCTTATTCCCAGGACACAGGGTTCCAGAATCCACCGATGTCATGTTCCCAGGCTACAGGGTTCCAGAATGAAACCTCAGTCATGTTCCCAGTCCACAGGGTTCCAAAACCAAGGCTCAGTCAGGTTCACAGGGCACATTATTCCACAATCTAAACAGATGTCATGTTCCCATGCAACAGTTTTCCAGAATCACGCCTCAGTCATGTTCCCAGGCCAAAGGGATCCAAAATCAAACCTCAGTCATGTTGCCAGGCCATAGGGTGCCACCATCAAACCTCAGTCATATTCCCAGGCCACAAGTTTCCAGAATCAAACTGATGTCATGTTCCCAGTCCACAGGTTTCCACAATCTAACATCAGTCATGTTCCCAGGCCAATGGTTTTCAAAATCAAACCTCAATCATATTCCCAGGCCACAGGCTTCCAGAATCCAACCGATGTCGTGTTCCCAGGCAACAGGATTCCACAAGCAAACTCACTCGTGTTCCCTGGACACATGTTTCCAGAATCAACCCGATATCATGTTCCCTGGCCACAGTCTTACAGAATCAAACCTCAGTCATGTCGCCAGGCCACAGGTTTCCACCATCAAACCTCAGACATATTCCCAGGCCACAGGGTTCCAGAATAAAACCGTTCTCATGTTCCCAGGTCACAGGGTTCCAGAATCCTCCGATGACATGTTCCCAGGCAACAGGGTTCCAGAATCAATCCTCAGTTAGGTTCCCAGGCTACAGGGTTCCAGAATAAAACCTCAGTCATGTTACAAGTCCACAGGGTTCCAGAATCAAACCTCACTTAGGTTCCCAGGCTACAGGGTTCCAGAATAAAACCTCAGTCATGTTCCCAGTCCACAGGGTTCCAGAACCTGGGCTCAGTCAGGTTCCCAGGCCACAGTATTCCATAATCTAAACAGATGTCATGTTCCCAAGAAACAGTTTTCCAGAATCTCGCCTCGGTCATGTTCCCAGGCCACAGGGATCCAGAATCAAACCTCAGTCATGTTGCCAGACCATAGGGTACCACCATCAAACCTCAGTCATATTCCAAGGCCACAGGCTTCCAGAATCAAACGGATTTCATGTTCCCAGGCAACAGGGTTCCAGAATCCAAACCGATGTCATGTTCCCAGGCCACAGGATTCCACAATCTAACATCAGTCATGTTCCCTGGCCACAGGATTCCTCAAGCAAACCTCAGTCGTGTTCCCAGGACACAGGTTTCCAGAATCAACCCGATATCATGTTCCCTGGCCATAGTCTTCCAGAATCAAACCTCAGTCATGTTGCCAGGCCACAGGGTTCCAGAACCTAGGCTCAGTCAGGTTCCCAGGGCACAGTATTCCACAATCTAAACAAATGTCAAGTTCCCAAGCCACAGTTTTCCAGAATCTCGCCTCAGTCATGTTTCCAGGCCACAGGGACCCAGAATCAAACCTCAGTCATTTTGCCAGGCCATAGGGTACCACCATCAAACCTCAGTCATATTCCCAGGCCACAGGCTTCTAGAATCAAACGGATTTCATGTTCCCAGGCAACAGGGTTCCAGAATCCAAACCGATGTCATGTTCCCAGGCCTCAGGATTCCACAATCTAACCTCAGTCATGTTTCCAGGCCAATGGTTTCCAGAATCAAACCTCAGTCATATTCCCAGGCCACAGGGTTCCACAATCAATCCTCAGTTATGTTCCCAGGCTACAGGTATCCAGAATAAAAGCTCAGTAATGTTCCCAGTCCACAGGGTTCCAGACCAAGGCTCAGTCAGGTTCCCAGGGCACAGTATTCCACAATCTAAACAGATGTCATGTTCCCAGGCCACAGTTTTCCAGAATCACGCCTCAGTCATGTTCCCAGGCCTCAGGGATCCAGAAACAAACCTCAGTCATGTTGCCAGGCCATAGGGTACCACCATCAAACCTCAGTCATATTCCCAGGCCACAGGTTTCCAGAATCAAAACGATGTCATGTTCCCAGGCCAATGGTTTCCAGAATCAAACCTCAGTCATATTCCCAGGCCACAGGGTTCCAGAATCCAACCGATGTCATGTTCCCAGGCCTCAGGATTCCACAAGCAAACCTCAGTCTTTTTCCCAGGACACAGATTTCCAGAATCAACCCGATATCATGTTCCCTGGACACAGTCTTCCAGAATCAAACCTCAGTCATGTTGCCAGGGCACAGGTTTCCACCATCAAACCTCAGACATGTTCCCAGGCCACAGGGTTCCAGAATAAAACCTTTCTCATGTTCCCAGGCCACAGTGTTCCAGAATCCACCGATGACATGTTCCCAGGCAAAAGGGTTCCAGAATCAATCCTCAGTTAGGTTCCCTGGCTACAGGGTTCCAGAATAAAACCTCAGTCATATTCCACGTCCACAGGGTTCCAGAATCAATCCTCAGTTAGGTTCCCAGGCTACAGGGTTCCAGAATAAAACCTCAGTCATGTTCCCAGTCCACAGGGTTCCAAAACCTAGGCTCTCAGGTTCCCAGGGCACAGTATTCCACAATCTAAACAGATGTCATGTTAACAAGCCACAGTTTTCCAGAATCTTGCCTCAGTCATGTTCCCAGGCCACAGGGATCCAGATTCAAACCTCACTCATGTTGCCAGGCCATAGGGTACCACCATCAAACCTCAATCATATTCCAAGTCCACAGGTTTCCAGAATCAAAACGATTTCATGTTCCCAGGCAACAGGGTTCCAGAATCCAAACCGATGTCATGTTCCCAGACCACAGGATTCCACAATCTAACCTCAGTCATATTCCCAGGCCAATGGTTTCCAGAATCAAACCTCAGTCATATTCCCAGGCCACAGGGTTCCAGAATCCACCGATATCATGTTCCTAGGCCACAGGGTTCCAGAATCAATCCTTAGTTATGATCCCAGGCTACAGGGTTCCAGAATAAAACCTCAGTCATGTTCCCAGTCCACACGGTTTCAGAACCAATGTTCAGTCAGGTTCCCAGGGCACAGTATTCCACAATCTAAACAGATGTTATGTTCCCAGGCAACAGTTTTCCAGAATCACGCCTCAGTCATGTTCCCAGGCCACAGGCATCCAGAATCAAACCTCAGTCATGTTGCCAGGCCATAGGGTACCACCATCAAACCTCAGTCATATTCCCAGTCCACAGGCTTCCAGAATCAAACCGATTTCATGTTCCCAGGAAACAGGGTTCCAGAATCCAAACCGATGTCATGTTCCCAGGACACAGGATTCCACAATCTAACCTCAGTCATATTTCCAGGCCAATGGTTTCCAGAATCAAACCTCAGTCATATTCCCAGGCCACAGGGTTCCAGAATCCACCTATGTCATGTTCCCAGGCCACAGTGTTCCAGAATCAATCCTCAGTTATATTCCCAGGCTACAGGATTCCAGAATAAAACCTCAGTCATGTTCCCAGTCCACAGGGTTCAAGAACCAAGGCTCAGTCAGGTTCCCAGGGCACAGAATTCCACAATCTAAACATATGTTATGTTCCCAGGCCACAGTTTTCCAGAATCACGCCTCAGTCATGTTCCCAGGCCACAGGGAACCGGAATCAAACCTCAGTCATGTTGCCAGGCCATAGGGTACCACCATCAAACCTCAGTCATATTCCCAGGCCACAAGTTTCCAGAATCAAACAGATGTCATGTTCCCAGGACACAGGTTTCCACAATCTAACAGCAGTCATGTTCCCAGGCCACAGGATTCCAGAAACAAATCTCAGTCTTATTCCCAGGACACAGGGTTCCAGAATCCACCGATGTCATGTTCCCAGGCTACAGGGTTCCAGAATGAAACCTCAGTCATGTTCCCAGTCCACAGGGTTCCAAAACCAAGGCTCAGTCAGGTTCACAGGGCACATTATTCCACAATCTAAACAGATGTCATGTTCCCATGCAACAGTTTTCCAGAATCACGCCTCAGTCATGTTCCCAGGCCACAGGGATCCAAAATCAAACCTCAGTCATGTTGCCAGGCCATAGGGTGCCACCATCAAACCTCAGTCATATTCCCAGGCCACAAGTTTCCAGAATCAAACTGATGTCATGTTCCCAGTCCACAGGTTTCCACAATCTAACATCAGTCATGTTCCCAGGCCAATGGTTTCCAAAATCAAACCTCAATCATATTCCCAGGCCACAGGCTTCCAGAATCCAACCGATGTCGTGTTCCCAGGCCACAGGATTCCACAAGCAAACTCACTCGTGTTCCCAGGACACATGTTTCCAGAATCAACCCGATATCATGTTCCCTGGCCACAGTCTTACAGAATCAAACCTCAGTCATGTCGCCAGGCCACAGGTTTCCACCATCAAACCTCAGACATATTCCCAGGCCACAGGGTTCCAGAATAAAACCGTTCTCATGTTCCCAGGTCACAGGGTTCCAGAATCCTCCGATGACATGTTCCCAGGCAACAGGGTTCCAGAATCAATCCTCAGTTAGGTTCCCAGGCTACAGGGTTCCAGAATAAAACCTCAGTCATGTTACAAGTCCACAGGGTTCCAGAATCAAACCTCACTTAGGTTCCCAGGCTACAGGGTTCCAGAATAAAACCTCAGTCATGTTCCCAGTCCACAGGGTTCCAGAACCTGGGCTCAGTCAGGTTCCCAGGCCACAGTATTCCATAATCTAAACAGATGTCATGTTCCCAAGAAACAGTTTTCCAGAATCTCGCCTCGGTCATGTTCCCAGGCCACAGGGATCCAGAATCAAACCTCAGTCATGTTGCCAGACCATAGGGTACCACCATCAAACCTCAGTCATATTCCAAGGCCACAGGCTTCCAGAATCAAACGGATTTCATGTTCCCAGGCAACAGGGTTCCAGAATCCAAACCGATGTCATGTTCCCAGGCCACAGGATTCCACAATCTAACATCAGTCATGTTCCCTGGCCACAGGATTCCTCAAGCAAACCTCAGTCGTGTTCCCAGGACACAGGTTTCCAGAATCAACCCGATATCATGTTCCCTGGCCATAGTCTTCCAGAATCAAACCTCAGTCATGTTGCCAGGCCACAGGGTTCCAGAACCTAGGCTCAGTCAGGTTCCCAGGGCACAGTATTCCACAATCTAAACAAATGTCAAGTTCCCAAGCCACAGTTTTCCAGAATCTCGCCTCAGTCATGTTTCCAGGCCACAGGGACCCAGAATCAAACCTCAGTCATTTTGCCAGGCCATAGGGTACCACCATCAAACCTCAGTCATATTCCCAGGCCACAGGCTTCCAGAATCAAACGGATTTCATGTTCCCAGGCAACAGGGTTCCAGAATCCAAACCGATGTCATGTTCCCAGGCCTCAGGATTCCACAATCTAACCTCAGTCATGTTTCCAGGCCAATGGTTTCCAGAATCAAACCTCAGTCATATTCCCAGGCCACAGGGTTCCACAATCAATCCTCAGTTATGTTCCCAGGCTACAGGGTTCCAGAATAAAAGCTCAGTCATGTTCCCAGTCCACAGGGTTCCAGACCAAGGCTCAGTCAGGTTCCCAGGGCACAGTATTCCACAATCTAAACAGATGTCATGTTCCCAGGCCACAGTTTTCCAGAATCACGCCTCAGTCATGTTCCCAGGCCTCAGGGATCCAGAAACAAACCTCAGTCATGTTGCCAGGCCATAGGGTACCACCATCAAACCTCAGTCATATTCCCAGGCCACAGGTTTCCAGAATCAAAACGATGTCATGTTCCCAGGCCAATGGTTTCCAGAATCAAACCTCAGTCATATTCCCAGGCCACAGGGTTCCAGAATCCAACCGATGTCATGTTCCCAGGCCTCAGGATTCCACAAGCAAACCTCAGTCTTTTTCCCAGGACACAGATTTCCAGAATCAACCCGATATCATGTTCCCTGGACACAGTCTTCCAGAATCAAACCTCAGTCATGTTGCCAGGCCACAGGTTTCCACCATCAAACCTCAGACATGTTCCCAGGCCACAGGGTTCCAGAATAAAACCTTTCTCATGTTCCCAGGCCACAGTGTTCCAGAATCCACCGATGACATGTTCCCAGGCAAAAGGGTTCCAGAATCAATCCTCAGTTAGGCTCCCTGGCTACAGGGTTCCAGAATAAAACCTCAGTCATATTCCACGTCCACAGGGTTCCAGAATCAATCCTCAGTTAGGTTCCCAGGCTACAGGGTTCCAGAATAAAACCTCAGTCATGTTCCCAGGCCACAGGGTTCCAGAACCTAGGCTCAGTCAGGTTCCCAGGGCACAGTATTCCACAATCTAAACAAATGTCAAGTTCCCAAGCCACAGTTTTCCAGAATCTCGCCTCAGTCATGTTTCCAGGCCACAGGGAGCCAGAATCAAACCTCTGTCATATTCCCAGGCCACAGGCTTTCAGAATCAAACGGATTTCATGTTCCCAGGCAACAGGGTTCCAGAATCCAAACCGATGTCATGTTCCCAGGCCACAGGATTCCACAATCTAACCTCAGTCATGTTCCCAGGCCAGTGGTTTCTAGAATCAAACCTCAGTCATATTCCGAGGCCACAGGGTTACAGAATCCACCGACATCATGTTCCCAGGCCACAGGCTTCCAGAATCAATCCTCAGTTATGTTCCCAGGCTACAGGGTTCCCGAATAAAACCTCAATCATATTCCACGTCCACAGGGTTCCAGAATCAATCCTCAGTTATGTTCCCATGCTACAGGGTTCCAGAATAAAACCTAAGTCATGTTCCCAGTCCACAGGTTTCTAGAACCTACTCTCTCAGTTTCCCAGGGCACAGTATTCCACAATCTTAACAGATGTCATGTTAACAAGCCACAGTTTTCCAGAATCTTGCCTCAGTCATGTTCCCAGGACACAGGGATCCAGATTCAAACCTCACTCATGTTGCCAGGCCATAGGGTACCACCATCAAACCTCAGTCATATTCCAAGTCCACAGGTTTCCAGAATCAAACCGATTTCATGTTCCCAGGCAACAGGGTTCCAGAATCCAAACCGATGTCATGTTCCCAGGACACAGGATTCCACAATCTAACCTCAGTCATGTTCCCAGGCCAGTGGTTTCCAGAATCAAACCTCAGTCATATTCCCAGGCCACAGGGTTACAGAATCCACCGATATCATGTTCCCAGGCCACAGGGTTCCAGAATCAATCCTCAGTTATGTTCCCAGGCTACAGGGTTCCCGAATAAAACCTCAGTCATGTTCTCATTCCAAAGGCTTCCAGATCCAAGGCTCAGTCAGGTTCCCAGGGCACAGTATTCCACAATCTAAACAGATGACATGTTCCCAGGCCACAATTTTGCAGAATCACGCCTCAGTCATGTTCCCAGGCCACAGGGATACAGAATCAAACCTCAGTCATGTTGCCAGGCCATAGGGTACCACCATCAAACCTCAGTCATATTCCCAGGCCACAGGGTTCCAGAATCCAACCGATGTCATGTTCCCAGGCCACAGGATTCCACAAGCAAAACTCAGTCTTTTTCCCAGGACACAGGTTTCCAGAATCAACCCGATAACATGTTCCTTGGCCACAGTCTTCCAGAATCAAACCTCAGTCATGTTGCCAGGCCACAGGTTTCCACCATGAAACCTCAGACATGTTCCCAGGCCACAGGTTCCAGAATAAAACTGTTCTCATGTTCCCAGGCCACAGGGTTCCAGAATCCACCGATGACATGTTCCCAGGCAACAGGGTTTCAGAATCAATCCTCAGTTAGGCTCCCAGGCTACAGGGTTCCAGAATAAAACCTCAGTTATGTTCCACGTCCACAGGGTTCCAGAATCAATCCTCAGTTAGGTTCCCAGGCTACAGGGTTCCAGAATAATACCTCACTCATGTTCCCGGTCCACAGGGTTCCAGACCCTAGGCTCAGTCAGATTCCCAGGGCACAGTATTCCACAATCTAAACAGATGTCATGTTCCCAGGCCACAGGATTCCACAATCTAACCTCAGTCATGTTTCTAGGGCAATGGTTTCCAGAATCAAACCTCAGTCCTATTCCCAGGCCACAGGGTTCCAGAATCCACCGATGTCATGTTCCCAGGCCACAGGGTTCCAGAATCAATCCTCAGTTATGTTCCCAGGCAAACGGCTTCCAGAATCAAACCTCAGTCATATTCCCAGGCCACAGGGTTCCAGAATCAATCCTCAGTTATATTCCCAGGCTACAGGGTTCCAGAATAAAACCTCAGTCATGTTCCCAGTCCATAGGGTTCCAAAACCTAGGCTCAGTCAGGTTCACAGGGCACAGTGTTCCACAATCTAAACAGATGTCATGTTCCTAGGCCACAGTTTTCCAGAATCACGTCTCAGTCATGTTCCCAGGCCACAGGGATCCAAAATCAAACCTCATTCATGTTGCCAGGCCACAGGGTGCCACCATCAAACCTCAGTCATATTCCCAGGCCACAGGTTTCCAGAATCAAACCGATGTCATGTTCCCAGGCCACAGGTTTCCACAATCTAATATCAGTCATGTTCCCAGTCCAATGGTTTCCAGAATCAAACCTCAGTCATATTCCCAGGCCACAGGGTTCCAGAATCAAACCGATGTCGTGTTCCCAGGCCACAGGATTCCACAAGCAAACCTCAGTCGTGTTCCCAGGACACAGGTTTCCAGAATCAACCCGATATCATGTTCCCTGGACACAGTCTTCCAGAATCAAACCTCAGTCATGTTGCCAGGCCACAGGTTTCCACCATCAAACCTCAGAAATGTTCCCAGGCCACAGGGTTCCAGAATAAAACCGTTCTCATGTTCCCAGTACACAGGATTCCAGAATCCACAGATGTCATGTTCCCAGGCAACAGGGTTCCAGAATCAATCCTCAGTTACGCTCCCAGGCTACAGGGTTCCAGAATAAAACCTCAGTCATGTTCCAAGTCTACAGGGTTCGAGAATCAATCCTCAGTTAGGTTCCCAGGGTACAGAGTTCCAGAATATATCCTCAGTCATGTTCCCAGTCCACAGGGTTCCAGAACCTGGGCTCACTCAGATTCCCAGGTCACAGTATTCCACAATCTAAACAGATGTCATGTTCCCAAGCCACAGTTTTCCAGAATCTCGCCTCAGTCATGTTCCCAGGCCACAGGGATCCAGAATCAAACCTCAGTCATGTTGCCAGGCCATAGGGTACCACCATCAAACCTCAGTCATATTCCCAGGTCACAGTGTTCCAGAATCCACCGATGTCATGTTCCCAGGCCACAGGGTTCCAGAATCAATCCTCAGTTATGTTCCCAGGCTACAGGGTTCCAGAATAAAACCGTTCTCATGTTCCCAGGCTACAGGGTTCCAGAATAAAACCTCAGTCATGTTCCCAGTCCACAGGTTTCCAGAACTAAGGCGCAGTCAGTTTCCCAGGGCACAGTATTCCAAAATCTAAACAGATGTCATGTTCCCAGGCCACAGTTTTCCAAAATCACGCCTCAGTCATGTTCCCAGGCCACAGGGATCCAGAATCAAACCTCAGTCATGTTGCCAGGCCATAGGGTACCACCATCAAACCTCAGTCATATTCCCAGGCCACAAGTTTCCAGAATCAAACAGATGTCATGTTCCCAGGACACAGGTTTCCACAATCTAACAGCAGTCATGTTCCCAGGCCACAGGATTCCAGAAACAAATCTCAGTCTTATTCCCAGGACACAGGGTTCCAGAATCCACCGATGTCATGTTCCCAGGGCACAGGGTTCCAGAATCAATCCTCAGTTATGTTCCCAGGCTACAGGGTTCCAGAATAAAACCTCAGTCATGTTCCCAGTCCACAGGGTTCCAAAGCCAAGGCTCAGTCAGGTTCACAGGGCACATTATTCCACAATCTAAACAGATGTCATGTTCCCATGCAACAGTTTTCCAGAATCACGCCTCAGTCATGTTCCCAGGCCTCAGGGATCCAGAAACAAACCTCAGTCATGTTGCCAGGCCATAGGGTACCACCATCAATCCTCAGTCATATTCCCAAGCCACAGGTTTCCAGAATCAAACCGATGTCATGTTCCCAGGCCACAGGTTTCCACAATCTAACATCAGTCATGTTCCCAGGCCAATGGTTTCCAGAATCAATCCTCAGTCATATTCCCAGGCCACAGGGTTCCAGAATCCAACCGATGTTGTGTTCGAAGGCCACAGGATTCCACAAGCAAACCTCAGTCTTTTTCCCAGGACACAGGTTTCCAGAATCAACCCGATATCATGTTCCCTGGCCACAGTCTTCCAGAATCAAACCGCAGACATGTTGGCAGGCCACAGGTTTCCACCATCAAACCTCAGACATGTTCCCATGCCACAGGGTTCCAGAATAAAACCGTTCTCATGTTCCCAGGCCACAGGGTTCCAGAATCCACCGATGACATGTTCCCAGGCAACAGGGTTCCAGAATCAATCCTCAGTTAGGTTCCCAGGCGACAGGGTTCCAGAATAAAACCTCAGTCATGTTCCAAGTCCACAGCGTTCCAGAATCAATCCTCAGTTAGTTTCGCAGGCTACAGGGTTCCAGAATAAAACCTCAGTCATGTTTCCAGTCCACAGGGTTCCAGAACCTAGGGTCTCAGGTTCCCAGGGCACAGTATTCCACAATCTAAACAGATGTCAGGTTAACAAGCCACAGTTTTCCAGAATCTTGCCTCAGTCATGTTCCCAGGCCACAGGGATCAAGATTCAAACCTCACTCATGTTGCCAGGCCATTGGGTACCACCATCAAACCTCAGTCATATTCCAAGTCCACAGGTTTCCAGAATCAAACCGATTTCATGTTCCCAGGCAACAGTGTTCCATAATCCAAACCGATGTCATGTTCCCAGGACACAGGATTCCACAATCTAACCTCAGTCATGTTCCCAGGCCTGTGGTTTCCAGAATCAAACCTCAGTCATATTCCCAGGCCACAGGGTTCCAGAATCCACCGATGTCAGGTTCCCAGGCCACAGGGTTCCAGAATCAATCCTCAGTTATGTTCCCAGGCTACAGGGTTCCCGAATAAAACCTCAGTCATGTTCCAAGTCTACAGGGTTCGAGAATCAATCCTCAGTTAGGTTCCCAGGGTACAGAGTTCCAGTATAAATCCTCAGTCATGTTCCCAGTCCACAGGGTTCCAGAACCTGGGCTCACTCAGATTCCCAGGGCACAGTATTCCACAATCTAAACAGATGTCATGTTCCCAAACCACAGTTTTCCAGAATCTCGCCTCAGTCATGTTCCCAGGCCACAGGGATCCAGAATCAAACCTCAGTCATGTTGCCAGGCCATAGGGTACCACCATCAAACCTCAGTCATATTCCCAGGTCACAGGGTTCCAGAATCCACCGATGTCATGTTCCCAGGCCACAGGGTTCCAGAATCAATCCTCAGTTATGTTCCCAGGCTACAGGGTTCCAGAATAAAACCGTTCTCATGTTCCCAGGCTACAGGGTTCCAGAATAAAACCTCAGTCATGTTCCCAGTCCACAGGTTTCGAGAACTAAGGCGCAGTCAGTTTCCCAGGGCACAGTATTCCACAATCTAAACAGATGTCATGTTCCCAGGCCACAGTTTTCCAAAATCACGCCTCAGTCATGTTCCCAGGCCACAGGGATCCAGAATCAAACCTCAGTCATGTTGCCAGGCCATAGGGTACCACCATCAAACCTCAGTCATATTCCCAGGCCACAAGTTTCCAGAATCAAACAGATGTCATGTTCCCAGGACACAGGTTTCCACAATCTAACAGCAGTCATGTTCCCAGGCCACAGGATTCCAGAAACAAATCTCAGTCTTATTCCCAGGACACAGGGTTCCAGAATCCACCGATGTCATGTTCCCAGGCTACAGGGTTCCAGAATGAAACCTCAGTCATGTTCCCAGTCCACAGGGTTCCAAAACCAAGGCTCAGTCAGGTTCACAGGGCACATTATTCCACAATCTAAACAGATGTCATGTTCCCATGCAACAGTTTTCCAGAATCACGCCTCAGTCATGTTCCCAGGCCACAGGGATCCAAAATCAAACCTCAGTCATGTTGCCAGGCCATAGGGTGCCACCATCAAACCTCAGTCATATTCCCAGGCCACAAGTTTCCAGAATCAAACTGATGTCATGTTCCCAGTCCACAGGTTTCCACAATCTAACATCAGTCATGTTCCCAGGCCAATGGTTTCCAAAATCAAACCTCAGTCATATTCCCAGGCCACAGGCTTCCAGAATCCAACCGATGTCGTGGTCCCAGGCCACAGGATTCCACAAGCAAACTCACTCGTGTTCCCAGGACACATGTTTCCAGAATCAACCCGATATCATGTTCCCTGGCCACAGTCTTACAGAATCAAACCTCAGTCATGTCGCCAGGCCACAGGTTTCCACCATCAAACCTCAGACATATTCCCAGGCCACAGGGTTCCAGAATAAAACCGTTCTCATGTTCCCAGGTCACAGGATTCCAGAATCCTCCGATGACATGTTCCCAGGCAACAGGGTTCCAGAATCAATCCTCAGTTAGGTTCCCAGGCTACAGGGTTCCAGAATAAAACCTCAGTCATGTTACAAGTCCACAGGGTTCCAGAATCAAACCTCACTTAGGTTCCCAGGCTACAGGGTTCCAGAATAAAACCTCAGTCATGTTCCCAGTCCACAGGGTTCCAGAACCTGGGCTCAGTCAGGTTCCCAGGCCACAGTATTCCATAATCTAAACAGATGTCATGTTCCCAAGAAACAGTTTTCCAGAATCTCGCCTCGGTCATGTTCCCAGGCCACAGGGATCCAGAATCAAACCTCAGTCATGTTGCCAGACCATAGGGTACCACCATCAAACCTCAGTCATATTCCAAGGCCACAGGCTTCCAGAATCAAACGGATTTCATGTTCCCAGGCAACAGGGTTCCAGAATCCAAACCGATGTCATGTTCCCAGGCCACAGGATTCCACAATCTAACATCAGTCATGTTCCCTGGCCACAGGATTCCTCAAGCAAACCTCAGTCGTGTTCCCAGGACACAGGTTTCCAGAATCAACCCGATATCATGTTCCCTGGCCATAGTCTTCCAGAATCAAACCTCAGTCATGTTGCCAGGCCACAGGGTTCCAGAACCTAGGCTCAGTCAGGTTCCCAGGGCACAGTATTCCACAATCTAAACAAATGTCAAGTTCCCAAGCCACAGTTTTCCAGAATCTCGCCTCAGTCATGTTTCCAGGCCACAGGGACCCAGAATCAAACCTCAGTCATTTTGCCAGGCCATAGGGTACCACCATCAAACCTCAGTCATATTCCCAGGCCACAGGCTTCCAGAATCAAACGGATTTCATGTTCCCAGGCAACAGGGTTCCAGAATCCAAACCGATGTCATGTTCCCAGGCCTCAGGATTCCACAATCTAACCTCAGTCATGTTTCCAGGCCAATGGTTTCCAGAATCAAACCTCAGTCATATTCCCAGGCCACAGGGTTCCACAATCAATCCTCAGTTATGTTCCCAGGCTACAGGGTTCCAGAATAAAAGCTCAGTCATGTTCCCAGTCCACAGGGTTCCAGACCTAGGCTCAGTCAGGTTCCCAGGGCACAGTATTCCACAATCTAAACAAATGTCAAGTTCCCAAGCCACAGTTTTCCAGAATCTCGCCTCAGTCATGTTCCCAGGCCACAGGGACCCAGAATCAAACCTCTGTCATATTCCCAGGGCACAGGCTTCCAGAATCAAACGGATTTCATGTTCCCAGGCAACAGGGTTCCAGAATCCAAACCGATGTCATGTTCCCAGGCTACAGGATTCCACAATCTAACCTCAGTCATGTTCCCAGGCCAGTGGTTTCTAGAATCAAACCTCAGTCATATTCCGAGGCCACAGGGTTACAGAATCCACCGACATCATGTTCCCAGGCCACAGGCTTCCAGAATCAATCCTCAGTTATGTTCCCAGGCTACAGGGTTCCCGAATAAAACCTCAATCATATTCCACGTCCACAGGGTTCCAGAATCAATCCTCAGTTAGGTTCCCATGCTACAGGGTTCCAGAATAAAACCTCAGTCATGTTCCCAGTCCACAGGTTTCCAGAACCTACTCTCTCAGTTTCCCAGGGCACAGTATTCCACAATCTAAACAGATGTCATGTTAACAAGCCACAGTTTTCCAGAATCTTGCCTCAGTCATGTTCCCAGGACACAGGGATCCAGATTCAAACCTCACTCATGTTGCCAGGCCATAGGGTACCACCATCAAACCTCAGTCATATTCCAAGTCCACAGGTTTCCAGAATCAAACCGATTTCATGTTCCCAGGCAACAGGGTTCCAGAATCCAAACCGATGTCATGTTCCCAGGACACAGGATTCCACAATCTAACCTCAGTCATGTTCCCAGGCCAGTGGTTTCCAGAATCAAACCTCAGTCATATTCCCAGGCCACAGGGTTACAGAATCCACCGATATCATGTTCCCAGGCCACAGGGTTCCAGAATCAATCCTCAGTTATGTTCCCAGGCTACAGGGTTCCCGAATAAAACCTCAGTCATGTTCTCATTCCAAAGGCTTCCAGATCCAAGGCTCAGTCAGGTTCCCAGGGCACAGTATTCCACAATCTAAACAGATGTCATGTTCCCAGGCCACAATTTTGCAGAATCACGCCTCAGTCATGTTCCCAGGCCACAGGGATACAGAATCAAACCTCAGTCATGTTGCCAGGCCATAGGGTACCACCATCAAACCTCAGTCATATTCCCAGGCCACAGGGTTCCAGAATCCAACCGATGTCATGTTCCCAGGCCACAGGATTCCACAAGCAAAACTCAGTCTTTTTCCCAGGACACAGGTTTCCAGAATCAACCCGATAACATGTTCCTTGGCCACAGTCTTCCAGAATCAAACCTCAGTCATGTTGCCAGGCCACAGGTTTCCACCATGAAACCTCAGACATGTTCCCAGGCCACAGGTTCCAGAATAAAACTGTTCTCATGTTCCCAGGCCACAGGGTTCCAGAATCCACCGATGACATGTTCCCAGGCAACAGGGTTTCAGAATCAATCCTCAGTTAGGCTCCCAGGCTACAGGGTTCCAGAATAAAACCTCAGTTATGTTCCACGTCCACAGGGTTCCAGAATCAATCCTCAGTTAGGTTCCCAGGCTACAGGGTTCCAGAATAATACCTCACTCATGTTCCCGGTCCACAGGGTTCCAGACCCTAGGCTCAGTCAGATTCCCAGGGCACAGTATTCCACAATCTAAACAGATGTCATGTTCCCAGGCCACAGGATTCCACAATCTAACCTCAGTCATGTTTCTAGGGCAATGGTTTCCAGAATCAAACCTCAGTCCTATTCCCAGGCCACAGGGTTCCAGAATCCACCGATGTCATGTTCCCAGGCCACAGGGTTCCAGAATCAATCCTCAGTTATGTTCCCAGGCAAACGGCTTCCAGAATCAAACCTCAGTCATATTCCCAGGCCACAGGGTTCCAGAATCAATCCTCAGTTATATTCCCAGGCTAAAGGGTTCCAGAATAAAACCTCAGTCATGTTCCCATTCCATAGGGTTCCAAAACCTAGGCTCAGTCAGGTTCACAGGGCACAGTGTTCCACAATCTAAACAGATGTCATGTTCCTAGGCCACAGTTTTCCAGAATCACGTCTCAGTCATGTTCCCAGGCCACAGGGATCCAAAATCAAACCTCATTCATGTTGCCAGGCCACAGGGTGCCACCATCAAACCTCAGTCATATTCCCAGGCCACAGGTTTCCAGAATCAAACCGATGTCATGTTCCCAGGCCACAGGTTTCCACAATCTAATATCAGTCATGTTCCCAGTCCAATGGTTTCCAGAATCAAACCTCAGTCATATTCCCAGGCCACAGGGTTCCAGAATCAAACCGATGTCGTGTTCCCAGGCCACAGGATTGCACAAGCAAACCTCAGTCGTGTTCCCAGGACACAGGTTTCCAGAATCAACCCGATATCATGTTCCCTGGACACAGTCTTCCAGAATCAAACCTCAGTCATGTTGCCAGGCCACAGGTTTCCACCATCAAACCTCAGAAATGTTCCCAGGCCACAGGGTTCCAGAATAAAACCGTTCTCATGTTCCCAGTACACAGGATTCCAGAATCCACAGATGACATGTTCCCAGGCAACAGGGTTCCAGAATCAATCCTCAGTTACGCTCCCAGGCTACAGGGTTCCAGAATAAAACCTCAGTCATGTTCCAAGTCTACAGGGTTCGAGAATCAATCCTCAGTTAGGTTCCCAGGGTACAGAGTTCCAGAATATATCCTCAGTCATGTTCCCAGTCCACAGGGTTCCAGAACCTGGGCTCACTCAGATTCCCAGGTCACAGTATTCCACAATCTAAACAGATGTCATGTTCCCAAGCCACAGTTTTCCAGAATCTCGCCTCAGTCATGTTCCCAGGCCACAGGGATCCAGAATCAAACCCCAGTCATGTTGCCAGGCCATAGGGTACCACCATCAAACCTCAGTCATATTCCCAGGTCACAGTGTTCCAGAATCCACCGATGTCATGTTCCCAGGCCACAGGGTTCCAGAATCAATCCTCAGTTATGTTCCCAGGCTACAGGGTTCCAGAATAAAACCGTTCTCATGTTCCCAGGCTACAGGGTTCCAGAATAAAACCTCAGTCATGTTCCCAGTCCACAGGTTTCCAGAACTAAGGCGCAGTCAGTTTCCCAGGGCACAGTATTCCAAAATCTAAACAGATGTCATGTTCCCAGGCCACAGTTTTCCAAAATCACGCCTCAGTCATGTTCCCAGGCCACAGGGATCCAGAATCAAACCTCAGTCATGTTGCCAGGCCATAGGGTACCACCATCAAACCTCAGTCATATTCCCAGGCCACAAGTTTCCAGAATCAAACAGATGTCATGTTCCCAGGACACAGGTTTCCACAATCTAACAGCAGTCATGTTCCCAGGCCACAGGATTCCAGAAACAAATCTCAGTCTTATTCCCAGGACACAGGGTTCCAGAATCCACCGATTTCATGTTCCCAGGGCACAGGGTTCCAGAATCAATCCTCAGTTATGTTCCCAGGCTACAGGGTTCCAGAATAAAACCTCAGTCATGTTCCCAGTCCACAGGGTTCCAAAACCAAGGCTCAGTCAGGTTCACAGGGCACATTATTCCACAATCTAAACAGATGTCATGTTCCCATGCAACAGTTTTCCAGAATCACGCCTCAGTCATGTTCCCAGGCCTCAGGGATTCAGAAACAAACCTCAGTCATGTTGCCAGGCCATAGGGTACCACCATCAATCCTCAGTCATATTCCCAAGCCACAGGTTTCCAGAATCAAACCGATGTCATGTTCCCAGGCCACAGGTTTCCACAATCTAACATCAGTCATGTTCCCAGGCCAATGGTTTCCAGAATCAATCCTCAGTCATATTCGCAGGCCACAGGGTTCCAGAATCCAACCGATGTTGTGTTCGAAGGCCACAGGATTCCACAAGCAAACCTCAGTCTTTTTCCCAGGACACAGGTTTCCAGAATCAACCCGATATCATGTTCCCTGGCCACAGTCTTCCACAATCAAACCGCAGACATGTTGGCAGGCCACAGGTTTCCACCATCAAACCTCAGACATGTTCCCATGCCACAGGGTTCCAGAATAAAACCGTTCTCATGTTCCCAGGCCACAGGGTTCCAGAATCCACCGATGACATGTTCCCAGGCAACAGGGTTCCAGAATCAATCCTCAGTTAGGTTCCCAGGCGACAGGGTTCCAGAATAAAACCTCAGTCATGTTCCAAGTCCACAGCGTTCCAGAATCAATCCTCAGTTAGTTTCGCAGGCTACAGGGTTCCAGAATAAAACCTCAGTCATGTTTCCAGTCCACAGGGTTCCAGAACCTAGGGTCTCAGGTTCCCAGGGCACAGTATTCCACAATCTAAACAGATGTCAGGTTAACAAGCCACAGTTTTCCAGAATCTTGCCTCAGTCATGTTCCCAGGCCACAGGGATCAAGATTCAAACCTCACTCATGTTGCCAGGCCATTGGGTACCACCATCAAACCTCAGTCATATTCCAAGTCCACAGGTTTCCAGAATCAAACCGATTTCATGTTCCCAGGCAACAGTGTTCCATAATCCAAACCGATGTCATGTTCCCAGGACACAGGATTCCACAATCTAACCTCAGTCATGTTCCCAGGCCTGTGGTTTCCAGAATCAAACCTCAGTCATATTCCCAGGCCACAGGGTTCCAGAATCCACCGATGTCAGGTTCCCAGGCCACAGGGTTCCAGAATCAATCCTCAGTTATGTTCCCAGGCTACAGGGTTCCCGAATAAAACCTCAGTCATGTTCCAAGTCTACAGGGTTCGAGAATCAATCCTCAGTTAGGTTCCCAGGGTACAGAGTTCCAGTATAAATCCTCAGTCATGTTCCCAGTCCACAGGGTTCCAGAACCTGGGCTCACTCAGATTCCCAGGGCACAGTATTCCACAATCTAAACAGATGTCATGTTCCCAAACCACAGTTTTCCAGAATCTCGCCTCAGTCATGTTCCCAGGCCACAGGGATCCAGATTCAAACCTCAGTCATGTTGCCAGGCCATAGGGTGCCACCATCAAACCTCAGTCATATTCCCAGGCCACAAGTTTCCAGAATCAAACTGATGTCATGTTCCCAGTCCACAGGTTTCCACAATCTAACATCAGTCATGTTCCCAGGCCAATGGTTTCCAAAATCAAACCTCAGTCATATTCCCAGGCCACAGGCTTCCAGAATCCAACCGATGTCGTGGTCCCAGGCCACAGGATTCCACAAGCAAACTCACTCGTGTTCCCAGGACACATGTTTCCAGAATCAACCCGATATCATGTTCCCTGGCCACAGTCTTACAGAATCAAACCTCAGTCATGTCGCCAGGCCACAGGTTTCCACCATCAAACCTCAGACATATTCCCAGGCCACAGGGTTCCAGAATAAAACCGTTCTCATGTTCCCAGGTCACAGGATTCCAGAATCCTCCGATGACATGTTCCCAGGCAACAGGGTTCCAGAATCAATCCTCAGTTAGGTTCCCAGGCTACAGGGTTCCAGAATAAAACCTCAGTCATGTTACAAGTCCACAGGGTTCCAGAATCAAACCTCACTTAGGTTCCCAGGCTACAGGGTTCCAGAATAAAACCTCAGTCATGTTCCCAGTCCACAGGGTTCCAGAACCTGGGCTCAGTCAGGTTCCCAGGCCACAGTATTCCATAATCTAAACAGATGTCATGTTCCCAAGAAACAGTTTTCCAGAATCTCGCCTCGGTCATGTTCCCAGGCCACAGGGATCCAGAATCAAACCTCAGTCATGTTGCCAGACCATAGGGTACCACCATCAAACCTCAGTCATATTCCAAGGCCACAGGCTTCCAGAATCAAACGGATTTCATGTTCCCAGGCAACAGGGTTCCAGAATCCAAACCGATGTCATGTTCCCAGGCCACAGGATTCCACAATCTAACATCAGTCATGTTCCCTGGCCACAGGATTCCTCAAGCAAACCTCAGTCGTGTTCCCAGGACACAGGTTTCCAGAATCAACCCGATATCATGTTCCCTGGCCATAGTCTTCCAGAATCAAACCTCAGTCATGTTGCCAGGCCACAGGGTTCCAGAACCTAGGCTCAGTCAGGTTCCCAGGGCACAGTATTCCACAATCTAAACAAATGTCAAGTTCCCAAGCCACAGTTTTCCAGAATCTCGCCTCAGTCATGTTTCCAGGCCACAGGGACCCAGAATCAAACCTCAGTCATTTTGCCAGGCCATAGGGTACCACCATCAAACCTCAGTCATATTCCCAGGCCACAGGCTTCCAGAATCAAACGGATTTCATGTTCCCAGGCAACAGGGTTCCAGAATCCAAACCGATGTCATGTTCCCAGGCCTCAGGATTCCACAATCTAACCTCAGTCATGTTTCCAGGCCAATGGTTTCCAGAATCAAACCTCAGTCATATTCCCAGGCCACAGGGTTCCACAATCAATCCTCAGTTATGTTCCCAGGCTACAGGGTTCCAGAATAAAAGCTCAGTCATGTTCCCAGTCCACAGGGTTCCAGACCTAGGCTCAGTCAGGTTCCCAGGGCACAGTATTCCACAATCTAAACAAATGTCAAGTTCCCAAGCCACAGTTTTCCAGAATCTCGCCTCAGTCATGTTCCCAGGCCACAGGGACCCAGAATCAAACCTCTGTCATATTCCCAGGGCACAGGCTTCCAGAATCAAACGGATTTCATGTTCCCAGGCAACAGGGTTCCAGAATCCAAACCGATGTCATGTTCCCAGGCCACAGGATTCCACAATCTAACCTCAGTCATGTTCCCAGGCCAGTGGTTTCTAGAATCAAACCTCAGTCATATTCCGAGGCCACAGGGTTACAGAATCCACCGACATCATGTTCCCAGGCCACAGGCTTCCAGAATCAATCCTCAGTTATGTTCCCAGGCTACAGGGTTCCCGAATAAAACCTCAATCATATTCCACGTCCACAGGGTTCCAGAATCAATCCTCAGTTAGGTTCCCATGCTACAGGGTTCCAGAATAAAACCTCAGTCATGTTCCCAGTCCACAGGTTTCCAGAACCTACTCTCTCAGTTTCCCAGGGCACAGTATTCCACAATCTAAACAGATGTCATGTTAACAAGCCACAGTTTTCCAGAATCTTGCCTCAGTCATGTTCCCAGGACACAGGGATCCAGATTCAAACCTCACTCATGTTGCCAGGCCATAGGGTACCACCATCAAACCTCAGTCATATTCCAAGTCCACAGGTTTCCAGAATCAAACCGATTTCATGTTCCCAGGCAACAGGGTTCCAGAATCCAAACCGATGTCATGTTCCCAGGACACAGGATTCCACAATCTAACCTCAGTCATGTTCCCAGGCCAGTGGTTTCCAGAATCAAACCTCAGTCATATTCCCAGGCCACAGGGTTACAGAATCCACCGATATCATGTTCCCAGGCCACAGGGTTCCAGAATCAATCCTCAGTTATGTTCCCAGGCTACAGGGTTCCCGAATAAAACCTCAGTCATGTTCTCATTCCAAAGGCTTCCAGATCCAAGGCTCAGTCAGGTTCCCAGGGCACAGTATTCCACAATCTAAACAGATGTCATGTTCCCAGGCCACAATTTTGCAGAATCACGCCTCAGTCATGTTCCCAGGCCACAGGGATACAGAATCAAACCTCAGTCATGTTGCCAGGCCATAGGGTACCACCATCAAACCTCAGTCATATTCCCAGGCCACAGGGTTCCAGAATCCAACCGATGTCATGTTCCCAGGCCACAGGATTCCACAAGCAAAACTCAGTCTTTTTCCCAGGACACAGGTTTCCAGAATCAACCCGATAACATGTTCCTTGGCCACAGTCTTCCAGAATCAAACCTCAGTCATGTTGCCAGGCCACAGGTTTCCACCATGAAACCTCAGACATGTTCCCAGGCCACAGGTTCCAGAATAAAACTGTTCTCATGTTCCCAGGCCACAGGGTTCCAGAATCCACCGATGACATGTTCCCAGGCAACAGGGTTTCAGAATCAATCCTCAGTTAGGCTCCCAGGCTACAGGGTTCCAGAATAAAACCTCAGTTATGTTCCACGTCCACAGGGTTCCAGAATCAATCCTCAGTTAGGTTCCCAGGCTACAGGGTTCCAGAATAATACCTCACTCATGTTCCCGGTCCACAGGGTTCCAGACCCTAGGCTCAGTCAGATTCCCAGGGCACAGTATTCCACAATCTAAACAGATGTCATGTTCCCAGGCCACAGGATTCCACAATCTAACCTCAGTCATGTTTCTAGGGCAATGGTTTCCAGAATCAAACCTCAGTCCTATTCCCAGGCCACAGGGTTCCAGAATCCACCGATGTCATGTTCCCAGGCCACAGGGTTCCAGAATCAATCCTCAGTTATGTTCCCAGGCAAACGGCTTCCAGAATCAAACCTCAGTCATATTCCCAGGCCACAGGGTTCCAGAATCAATCCTCAGTTATATTCCCAGGCTAAAGGGTTCCAGAATAAAACCTCAGTCATGTTCCCATTCCATAGGGTTCCAAAACCTAGGCTCAGTCAGGTTCACAGGGCACAGTGTTCCACAATCTAAACAGATGTCATGTTCCTAGGCCACAGTTTTCCAGAATCACGTCTCAGTCATGTTCCCAGGCCACAGGGATCCAAAATCAAACCTCATTCATGTTGCCAGGCCACAGGGTGCCACCATCAAACCTCAGTCATATTCCCAGGCCACAGGTTTCCAGAATCAAACCGATGTCATGTTCCCAGGCCACAGGTTTCCACAATCTAATATCAGTCATGTTCCCAGTCCAATGGTTTCCAGAATCAAACCTCAGTCATATTCCCAGGCCACAGGGTTCCAGAATCAAACCGATGTCGTGTTCCCAGGCCACAGGATTGCACAAGCAAACCTCAGTCGTGTTCCCAGGACACAGGTTTCCAGAATCAACCCGATATCATGTTCCCTGGACACAGTCTTCCAGAATCAAACCTCAGTCATGTTGCCAGGCCACAGGTTTCCACCATCAAACCTCAGAAATGTTCCCAGGCCACAGGGTTCCAGAATAAAACCGTTCTCATGTTCCCAGTACACAGGATTCCAGAATCCACAGATGACATGTTCCCAGGCAACAGGGTTCCAGAATCAATCCTCAGTTACGCTCCCAGGCTACAGGGTTCCAGAATAAAACCTCAGTCATGTTCCAAGTCTACAGGGTTCGAGAATCAATCCTCAGTTAGGTTCCCAGGGTACAGAGTTCCAGAATATATCCTCAGTCATGTTCCCAGTCCACAGGGTTCCAGAACCTGGGCTCACTCAGATTCCCAGGTCACAGTATTCCACAATCTAAACAGATGTCATGTTCCCAAGCCACAGTTTTCCAGAATCTCGCCTCAGTCATGTTCCCAGGCCACAGGGATCCAGAATCAAACCTCAGTCATGTTGCCAGGCCATAGGGTACCACCATCAAACCTCAGTCATATTCCCAGGTCACAGTGTTCCAGAATCCACCGATGTCATGTTCCCAGGCCACAGGGTTCCAGAATCAATCCTCAGTTATGTTCCCAGGCTACAGGGTTCCAGAATAAAACCGTTCTCATGTTCCCAGGCTACAGGGTTCCAGAATAAAACCTCAGTCATGTTCCCAGTCCACAGGTTTCCAGAACTAAGGCGCAGTCAGTTTCCCAGGGCACAGTATTCCAAAATCTAAACAGATGTCATGTTCCCAGGCCACAGTTTTCCAAAATCACGCCTCAGTCATGTTCCCAGGCCACAGGGATCCAGAATCAAACCTCAGTCATGTTGCCAGGCCATAGGGTACCACCATCAAACCTCAGTCATATTCCCAGGCCACAAGTTTCCAGAATCAAACAGATGTCATGTTCCCAGGACACAGGTTTCCACAATCTAACAGCAGTCATGTTCCCAGGCCACAGGATTCCAGAAACAAATCTCAGTCTTATTCCCAGGACACAGGGTTCCAGAATCCACCGATTTCATGTTCCCAGGGCACAGGGTTCCAGAATCAATCCTCAGTTATGTTCCCAGGCTACAGGGTTCCAGAATAAAACCTCAGTCATGTTCCCAGTCCACAGGGTTCCAAAACCAAGGCTCAGTCAGGTTCACAGGGCACATTATTCCACAATCTAAACAGATGTCATGTTCCCATGCAACAGTTTTCCAGAATCACGCCTCAGTCATGTTCCCAGGCCTCAGGGATCCAGAAACAAACCTCAGTCATGTTGCCAGGCCATAGGGTACCACCATCAATCCTCAGTCATATTCCCAAGCCACAGGTTTCCAGAATCAAACCGATGTCATGTTCCCAGGCCACAGGTTTCCACAATCTAACATCAGTCATGTTCCCAGGCCAATGGTTTCCAGAATCAATCCTCAGTCATATTCCCAGGCCACAGGGTTCCAAAATCCAACCGATGTTGTGTTCGAAGGCCACAGGATTCCACAAGCAAACCTCAGTCTTTTTCCCAGGACACAGGTTTCCAGAATCAACCCGATATCATGTTCCCTGGCCACAGTCTTCCACAATCAAACCGCAGACATGTTGGCAGGCCACAGGTTTCCACCATCAAACCTCAGACATGTTCCCATGCCACAGGGTTCCAGAATAAAACCGTTCTCATGTTCCCAGGCCACAGGGTTCCAGAATCCACCGATGACATGTTCCCAGGCAACAGGGTTCCAGAATCAATCCTCAGTTAGGTTCCCAGGCGACAGGGTTCCAGAATAAAACCTCAGTCATGTTCCAAGTCCACAGCGTTCCAGAATCAATCCTCAGTTAGTTTCGCAGGCTACAGGGTTCCAGAATAAAACCTCAGTCATGTTTCCAGTCCACAGGGTTCCAGAACCTAGGGTCTCAGGTTCCCAGGGCACAGTATTCCACAATCTAAACAGATGTCAGGTTAACAAGCCACAGTTTTCCAGAATCTTGCCTCAGTCATGTTCCCAGGCCACAGGGATCAAGATTCAAACCTCACTCATGTTGCCAGGCCATTGGGTACCACCATCAAACCTCAGTCATATTCCAAGTCCACAGGTTTCCAGAATCAAACCGATTTCATGTTCCCAGGCAACAGTGTTCCATAATCCAAACCGATGTCATGTTCCCAGGACACAGGATTCCACAATCTAACCTCAGTCATGTTCACAGGCCTGTGGTTTCCAGAATCAAACCTCAGTCATATTCCCAGGCCACAGGGTTCCAGAATCCACCGATGTCAGGTTCCCAGGCCACAGGGTTCCAGAATCAATCCTCAGTTATGTTCCCAGGCTACAGGGTTCCCGAATAAAACCTCAGTCATGTTCCAAGTCTACAGGGTTCGAGAATCAATCCTCAGTTAGGTTCCCAGGGTACAGAGTTCCAGTATAAATCCTCAGTCATGTTCCCAGTCCACAGGGTTCCAGAACCTGGGCTCACTCAGATTCCCAGGGCACAGTATTCCACAATCTAAACAGATGTCATGTTCCCAAACCACAGTTTTCCAGAATCTCGCCTCAGTCATGTTCCCAGGCCACAGGGATCCAGATTCAAACCTCAGTCATGTTGCCAGGCCATAGGGTACCACAATCAAACCTCAGTCATATTCCCAGGTCACAGGGTTCCAGAATCCACCGATGTCATGTTCCCAGGCCACAGGGTTCCAGAATCAATCCTCAGTTATGTTCCCAGGCTACAGGGTTCCAGAATAAAACCGTTCTCATGTTCCCAGGCTACAGGGTTCCAGAATAAAACCTCAGTCATGTTCCCAGTCCACAGGTTTCAAGAACTAAGGCGCAGTCAGTTTCCCAGGGCACAGTATTCCACAATCTAAACAGATGTCATGTTCCCAGGCCACAGTTTTCCAAAATCACGCCTCAGTCATGTTCCCAGGCCACAGGGATCCAGAATCAAACCTCAGTCATGTTGCCAGGCCATAGGGTACCACCATCAAACCTCAGTCATATTCCCAGGCCACAAGTTTCCAGAATCAAACAGATGTCATGTTCCCAGGACACAGGTTTCCACAATCTAACAGCAGTCATGTTCCCAGGCCACAGGATTCCAGAAACAAATCTCAGTCTTATTCCCAGGACACAGGGTTCCAGAATCCACCGATGTCATGTTCCCAGGCTACAGGGTTCCAGAATGAAACCTCAGTCATGTT
This sequence comes from Eschrichtius robustus, assembly GCF_028021215.1. Classification (NCBI taxonomy): domain Eukaryota; kingdom Metazoa; phylum Chordata; class Mammalia; order Artiodactyla; family Eschrichtiidae; genus Eschrichtius; species Eschrichtius robustus. The sequence goes on from NC_090842.1 coordinate 42,196,207, forward strand.
CCCAGTCCACAGGGTTCCAAAACCAAGGCTCAGTCAGGTTCACAGGGCACATTATTCCACAATCTAAACAGATGTCATGTTCCCATGCAACAGTTTTCCAGAATCACGCCTCAGTCATGTTCCCAGGCCAAAGGGATCCAAAATCAAACCTCAGTCATGTTGCCAGGCCATAGGGTGCCACCATCAAACCTCAGTCATATTCCCAGGCCACAAGTTTCCAGAATCAAACTGATGTCATGTTCCCAGTCCACAGGTTTCCACAATCTAACATCAGTCATGTTCCCAGGCCAATGGTTTCCAAAATCAAACCTCAGTCATATTCCCAGGCCACAGGCTTCCAGAATCCAACCGATGTCGTGTTCCCAGGCAACAGGATTCCACAAGCAAACTCACTCGTGTTCCCAGGACACATGTTTCCAGAATCAACCCGATATCATGTTCCCTGGCCACAGTCTTACAGAATCAAACCTCAGTCATGTCGCCAGGCCACAGGTTTCCACCATCAAACCTCAGACATATTCCCAGGCCACAGGGTTCCAGAATAAAACCGTTCTCATGTTCCCAGGTCACAGGGTTCCAGAATCCTCCGATGACATGTTCCCAGGCAACAGGGTTCCAGAATCAATCCTCAGTTAGGTTCCCAGGCTACAGGGTTCCAGAATAAAACCTCAGTCATGTTACAAGTCCACAGGGTTCCAGAATCAAACCTCACTTAGGTTCCCAGGCTACAGGGTTCCAGAATAAAACCTCAGTCATGTTCCCAGTCCACAGGGTTCCAGAACCTGGGCTCAGTCAGGTTCCCAGGCCACAGTATTCCATAATCTAAACAGATGTCATGTTCCCAAGAAACAGTTTTCCAGAATCTCGCCTCGGTCATGTTCCCAGGCCACAGGGATCCAGAATCAAACCTCAGTCATGTTGCCAGACCATAGGGTACCACCATCAAACCTCAGTCATATTCCAAGGCCACAGGCTTCCAGAATCAAACGGATTTCATGTTCCCAGGCAACAGGGTTCCAGAATCCAAACCGATGTCATGTTCCCAGGCCACAGGATTCCACAATCTAACATCAGTCATGTTCCCTGGCCACAGGATTCCTCAAGCAAACCTCAGTCGTGTTCCCAGGACACAGGTTTCCAGAATCAACCCGATATCATGTTCCCTGGCCATAGTCTTCCAGAATCAAACCTCAGTCATGTTGCCAGGCCACAGGGTTCCAGAACCTAGGCTCAGTCAGGTTCCCAGGGCACAGTATTCCACAATCTAAACAAATGTCAAGTTCCCAAGCCACAGTTTTCCAGAATCTCGCCTCAGTCATGTTTCCAGGCCACAGGGACCCAGAATCAAACCTCAGTCATTTTGCCAGGCCATAGGGTACCACCATCAAACCTCAGTCATATTCCCAGGCCACAGGCTTCTAGAATCAAACGGATTTCATGTTCCCAGGCAACAGGGTTCCAGAATCCAAACCGATGTCATGTTCCCAGGCCTCAGGATTCCACAATCTAACCTCAGTCATGTTTCCAGGCCAATGGTTTCCAGAATCAAACCTCAGTCATATTCCCAGGCCACAGGGTTCCACAATCAATCCTCAGTTATGTTCCCAGGCTACAGGGATCCAGAATAAAAGCTCAGTAATGTTCCCAGTCCACAGGGTTCCAGACCAAGGCTCAGTCAGGTTCCCAGGGCACAGTATTCCACAATCTAAACAGATGTCATGTTCCCAGGCCACAGTTTTCCAGAATCACGCCTCAGTCATGTTCCCAGGCCTCAGGGATCCAGAAACAAACCTCAGTCATGTTGCCAGGCCATAGGGTACCACCATCAAACCTCAGTCATATTCCCAGGCCACAGGTTTCCAGAATCAAAACGATGTCATGTTCCCAGGCCAATGGTTTCCAGAATCAAACCTCAGTCATATTCCCAGGCCACAGGGTTCCAGAATCCAACCGATGTCATGTTCCCAGGCCTCAGGATTCCACAAGCAAACCTCAGTCTTTTTCCCAGGACACAGATTTCCAGAATCAACCCGATATCATGTTCCCTGGACACAGTCTTCCAGAATCAAACCTCAGTCATGTTGCCAGGCCACAGGTTTCCACCATCAAACCTCAGACATGTTCCCAGGCCACAGGGTTCCAGAATAAAACCTTTCTCATGTTCCCAGGCCACAGTGTTCCAGAATCCACCGATGACATGTTCCCAGGCAAAAGGGTTCCAGAATCAATCCTCAGTTAGGTTCCCTGGCTACAGGGTTCCAGAATAAAACCTCAGTCATATTCCACGTCCACAGGGTTCCAGAATCAATCCTCAGTTAGGTTCCCAGGCTACAGGGTTCCAGAATAAAACCTCAGTCATGTTCCCAGTCCACAGGGTTCCAAAACCTAGGCTCTCAGGTTCCCAGGGCACAGTATTCCACAATCTAAACAGATGTCATGTTAACAAGCCACAGTTTTCCAGAATCTTGCCTCAGTCATGTTCCCAGGCCACAGGGATCCAGATTCAAACCTCACTCATGTTGCCAGGCCATAGGGTACCACCATCAAACCTCAATCATATTCCAAGTCCACAGGTTTCCAGAATCAAAACGATTTCATGTTCCCAGGCAACAGGGTTCCAGAATCCAAACCGATGTCATGTTCCCAGACCACAGGATTCCACAATCTAACCTCAGTCATATTCCCAGGCCAATGGTTTCCAGAATCAAACCTCAGTCATATTCCCAGGCCACAGGGTTCCAGAATCCACCGATATCATGTTCCTAGGCCACAGGGTTCCAGAATCAATCCTTAGTTATGATCCCAGGCTACAGGGTTCCAGAATAAAACCTCAGTCATGTTCCCAGTCCACACGGTTTCAGAACCAATGTTCAGTCAGGTTCCCAGGGCACAGTATTCCACAATCTAAACAGATGTTATGTTCCCAGGCAACAGTTTTCCAGAATCACGCCTCAGTCATGTTCCCAGGCCACAGGCATCCAGAATCAAACCTCAGTCATGTTGCCAGGCCATAGGGTACCACCATCAAACCTCAGTCATATTCCCAGTCCACAGGCTTCCAGAATCAAACCGATTTCATGTTCCCAGGAAACAGGGTTCCAGAATCCAAACCGATGTCATGTTCCCAGGACACAGGATTCCACAATCTAACCTCAGTCATATTTCCAGGCCAATGGTTTCCAGAATCAAACCTCAGTCATATTCCCAGGCCACAGGGTTCCAGAATCCACCTATGTCATGTTCCCAGGCCACAGTGTTCCAGAATCAATCCTCAGTTATATTCCCAGGCTACAGGATTCCAGAATAAAACCTCAGTCACGTTCCCAGTCCACAGGGTTCAAGAACCAAGGCTCAGTCAGGTTCCCAGGGCACAGAATTCCACAATCTAAACATATGTTATGTTCCCAGGCCACAGTTTTCCAGAATCACGCCTCAGTCATGTTCCCAGGCCACAGGGAACCGGAATCAAACCTCAGTCATGTTGCCAGGCCATAGGTTACCACCATCAATCCTCAGTCATATTCCCAAGCCACAGGTTTCCAGAATCAAACCGATGTCATGTTCCCAGGCCACAGGTTTCCACAATCTAACATCAGTCATGTTCCCAGGCCAATGGTTTCCAGAATCAATCCTCAGTCATATTCCCAGGCCACAGGGTTCCAGAATCCAACCGATGTTGTGTTCGCAGGCCACAGGATTCCACAAGCAAACCTCAGTCTTTTTCCCAGGACACAGGTTTCCAGAATCAACCCGATATCATGTTCCCTGGCCACAGTCTTCCAGAATCAAACCGCAGACATGTTGGCAGGCCACAGGTTTCCACCATCAAACCTCAGACATGTTCCCATGCCACAGGGTTCCAGAATAAAACCGTTCTCATGTTCCCAGGCCACAGGGTTCCAGAATCCACCGATGACATGTTCCCAGGCAACAGGGTTCCAGAATCAATCCTCAGTTAGGTTCCCAGGCGACAGGGTTCCAGAATAAAACCTCAGTCATGTTCCAAGTCCACAGCGTTCCAGAATCAATCCTCAGTTAGTTTCCCAGGCTACAGGGTTCCAGAATAAAACCTCAGTCATGTTTCCAGTCCACAGGGTTCCAGAACCTAGGGTCTCAGGTTCCCAGGGCACAGTATTCCACAATCTAAACAGATGTCAGGTTAACAAGCCACAGTTTTCCAGAATCTTGCCTCAGTCATGTTCCCAGGCCACAGGGATCAAGATTCAAACCTCACTCATGTTGCCAGGCCATAGGGTACCACCATCAAACCTCAGTCATATTCCAAGTCCACAGGTTTCCAGAATCAAACCGATTTCATGTTCCCAGGCAACAGTGTTCCATAATCCAAACCGATGTCATGTTCCCAGGACACAGGATTCCACAATCTAACCTCAGTCATGTTCCCAGGCCTGTGGTTTCCAGAATCAAACCTCAGTCATATTCCCAGGCCACAGGGTTCCAGAATCCACCGATGTCAGGTTCCCAGGCCACAGGGTTCCAGAATCAATCCTCAGTTATGTTCCCAGGCTACAGGGTTCCCGAATAAAACCTCAGTCATGTTCTCATTCCAAAGGGTTCCAGAACCAAGGCTCAGTCAGGTTCCCAGGGCACAGTATTCCACAATCTAAACAGATGTCATGTTCCCAGGCCACAGTTTTCCAGAATCACGCCTCAGTCATGTTCCCAGGCCAAAGGGATACAGAATCAAACCTCAGTCATGTTGCCAGGCCATAGGGTACCACCATCAAACCTCAGTCATATTCCGAGGCCACAGGCTTCCAGAATCAAAAGAATTTCATATTGCCAGGCAACAGGGTTCCAGAATCCAAACCGATGTCATGATCCCAGGCCACAGGATTCCACAATCTAACATCAGTCATGTTCCCAGGTCAATGGTTTCCAGAATCAAACCTCAGTCATATTCCCAGGCCACATGGTTCCAGAATCAAACCTCAATCGTGTTCCCAGGACCCAGCCTTCCAGAATCAAACCTCAGTCATATTCCCAGGCCACAGGGTTCCAGAATCCAACCGATGTCATGTTCCCAGGCCACAGGATTCCACAAGCAAAACTCATTCTTTTTCCCAGGACACAGGTTTCCAGAATCAACCCGATATCATGTTCCCTGGCCACAGTCTTCCAGAATCAAACCTCAGTCATGTTGCCAGGCCACAGGTTTCCACCATCAAACCTCAGACATTTTCCCAGGCCATAGGTTCCAGAATAAAACCGTTCTCATGTTCCCAGGCCACAGGGTTCCAGAATCCACCGATGACATGTTCCCAGGCAAAAGGGTTTCAGAATCAATCCTCAGTTAGGCTCCCAGGCTACAGGGTTCCAGAATAAAACATCAGTCATGTTCCAAGTCCACAGGGTTCCAGAATCAATCCTCAGTTAGGTTCCCAGGTTACAGGGTTCCAGAATAAAACCTCACTCATGTTCCCGGTCCACAGGGTTCCAGAACCTAGGCTCAGTCAGGTTCCCAGGGCACAGTATTCCACAATCTAAAGAGATGTCATGTTCCCAAGCCACAGTTTTCCAGAATCTCGCCTCAGTCATGTTCCCAAGCGACAGGGATCAAGAATCAAACCTCAGTCATGTTGCCAGGCCATACGGTACCACCATCAAACCTCAGTCCTATTCCCAGGCCACAGGCTTCCAGAATCAAAAGGATTTCATGTTCCCAGGCAACAGGGTTCCAGAATCCAAACCGATGTCATGATCCCAGGCCACAGGATTCCACAATCTAACCTCAGGCATGTTCCCAGCCCAATGGATTCCAGAATCAAACCTCAGTCATATTCCCAGGCCACTGGGTTCCAGAATCCACCGATGTCATGTTCCCAGTCCACAGGGTTCCAGAACCAAGGCTCAGTCAGGTTCCCAAGGCACAGTATTCCACAATCTAAACAGATGTCATGTTCCCAGGCCACAGTTTTCCAGAATCACGTCTGAGTGATGTTCTCAGCCCACAGGGATCCAGAATCAAACCTCAGTCATGTTGCCATGACATAGGGTACCACCATCAAACCTCAGTCATATTCCCAGGCCACATTTTTCAAGAATCACGCCTGAGTCATGTTCCCAGGCCACAGGGATCCAGAATCAAACCTCATTCATGTTACCAGGCAATAGGCTAGCACCATCAAACCTCAGTCATATTTCCAGGCCACAGGTTTCCAGAAACAAATCGATTTCATGTTCCCAGGCAACAGGGTACCAGAATTCAAACCGATGTCATGTTCCCAGGCCAAAGGATTCCACAATCTAACCTCTGTCATGTTCACAGGCAAATGGCTTCCAGAATCAAACCTCAGTCCTATTCCCAGGCCACAGGGTTCCAGAATCCACCGATGTCATGTTCCCAGGCCACAGGGTTCCAGAATCAATCCTCAGTTATGTTCCCAGGCTACAGGGTTCCAGAATAAAACCTCAGTCATGTTCCCAGTCCACAGGGTTCCAAAACCAAGGCTCAGTCAGGTTCACAGGGCACAGTATTCCACAATCAAAACAGATGTCATGTTTCCATGCCACAGTTTTCCAGAATCACGCCTCAGTCATGTTCCCAGGCCACAGGGATCCAAAATCAAACCTCAGTCATGTTGCCAGGCCATAGGGTGCCACCATCAAACCTCAGTCATATTCCCAGGCCACAAGTTTCCAGAATCAAACCGATGTCATGTTCCCAGGCCACAGGTTTCCACAATCTAACATCAGTCATGTTCCCAGGTCAATGGTTTCCAGAATCAAACCTCAGTCATATTCCCAGGCCACAGGGTTCCAGAATCCAACCGATGTCGTGTTCCCAGGCCACAGGATTCCACAAGGAAACTCACTCGTGTTCCCAGGACACATGTTTCCAGAATCAACCCGATATCATGTTCCCTGGCCACAGTCTTACAGAATCAAACCTCAGTCATGTTGCCAGGCCATAGGGTACCACCATCAAACCTCAGTCAAATTCCTAGGCCACAGGGTTCCAGAATCCAACCGATGTCATGTTCTCAGGCCACAGGATTCCACAAGCAAAACTCAGTCTTTTTCCCAGGACACAGGTTTCCAGAATCAACCCGATAACATGTTCCTTGGCCACAGTCTTCCAGAATCAAACCTCAGTCATGTTGCCAGGCCACAGGTTTCCACCATGAAACCTCAGACATGTTCCCAGGCCACAGGTTCCAGAATAAAACCGTTCTCATGTTCCCAGGCCACAGGGTTCCAGAATCCACCGATGACATGTTCCCAGGCAACAGGGTTTCAGAATCAATCCTCAGTTAGGCTCCCAGGCTACAGGGTTCCAGAATAAAACCTCAGTTATGTTCCACGTCCACAGGGTTCCAGAATCAATCCTCAGTTAGGTTCCCAGGCTACAGGGTTCCAGAATAAAACCTCAGTCATGTTCCCGGTCCTCAGGGTTCCAGAACCTGGGCTCAGTCAGGTTCCCAGGCCACAGTATTCCATAATCTAAACAGATGTCATGTTCCCAAGAAACAGTTTTCCAGAATCTCGCCTCAGTCATGTTCCCAGGCCACAGGGATCCAGAATCAAACCTCAGTCATGTTGCCAGGCCATAGGGTACCACCATCAAACCTCAGTCATATTCCAAGGCCACAGGCTTCCAGAATCAAACGGATTTCCTGTTCCCAGGCAACAGGGTTCCAGAATCCAAACCGATGTCATGTTCCCAGGCCACAGGATTCCACAATCTAACATCAGTCATGTTCCCAGGCCACAGGATTCCTCAAGCAAACCTCAGTCGTGTTCCCAGGACACAGGTTTCCAGAATCAACCCGATATCATGTTCCCTGGCCACAGTCTTCCAGAATCAAACCTCAGTCATGTTGCCAGGCCACAGGGTTCCAGAACCTAGGCTGAGTCAGGTTCCCAGGGCACAGTATTCCACAATCTAAACAAATGTCAAGTTCCCAAGCCACAGTTTTCCAGAATCTCGCCTCAGTCATGTTTCCAGGCCACAGGGACCCAGAATCAAACCTCAGTCATGTTGCCAGGACATAGGGTACCACCATCAAACCTCAGTCATATTCCCAGGCCACAGGCTTCCAGAATCAAACGGATTTCATGTTCCCAGGCAACAGGGTTCCAGAATCCAAACCGATGTCATGTTCCCAGGCCACAGGATTCCACAATCTCACCTCAGTCATATTCCCAGGCCAATGGTTTCCAGAATCAAACCTCAGTCATATTCCCAGGCCACAGTGTTCCAGAATCGACCTATGTCATGTTCCCAGGCCACAGGGTTCCACAATCAATCCTCAGTTATGTTCCCAGGCTACAGGGTTCCAGAATAAAAGCTCAGTCATGTTCCCAGTCCACAGGGTTCCAGACCAAGGCTCAGTCAGGTTCCCAGGGCACAGTATTCCACAATCTAAACAGATGTCATGTTCCCAGACCACAGTTTTCCAGAATCACGCCTCAGTCATGTTCCCAGGCCTCAGGGATCCAGAAACAAACCTCAGTCATGTTGCCAGGCCATAGGGTACCACCATCAAACCTCAGTCATATTCCCAGGCCACAGGTTTCCAGAATCAAACCGATGTCATGTTCCCAGGCCACAGGATTCCACAATCTAACATCAGTCATGTTCCCAGGCCAATGGTTACCAGAATCAAACCTCAGTCATATTCCCAGGCCACAGGGTTCCAGAATCCACCGATATCATATTCCCAGGCCACAGGGTTCCAGAATCAATCCTCAGTTATGTTCCCTGGCTACAGGGTTCCCGAATAAAACCTCAGTCATGTTCTCATTCCAAAGGGTTCCAGAACCAAGGCTCAGTCAGGTTCCCAGGGCACAGTATTCCACAATCTAAACAGATGTCATGTTCCCAGGCCACAGTTTGCCAGGATCACGCCTCAGTCATGTTCCCAGGCCACAGGGATCTAGAATCAAACCTCAGTCATGTTGCCAGGCCATAGGGTACCACTATCAAACCTCAGTCATATTCCCAGGCCACAGGGTTCCAGAATCCAACCGATGTCATGTTCCCAGGCCACAGGATTCTACAAGCAAAACTCAGTCTTTTTCCCACGACACAGGTTTCCAGAATCAACCCGATAACATGTTCCTTGGCCACAGTCTTCCAGAATCAAACCTCAGTCATGATGCCAGGCCACAGGTTTCCACCATCAAACCTCAGACATGTTCCCAGACCACAGGTTCCAGAATAAAACCGTTCTCATGTTCCCAGGCCACAGGGTTCCAGAATCCACCGATGACATGTTCCCAGGCAACAGGGTTTCAGAATCAATCCCCAGTTAGGCTCCCAGACTACAGGGTTCCAGAATAAAACCTCAGTCATGTTCCACGTCCACAGGGTTCCAGAATCAATCCTCAGTTAGGTTCCCAGGATACAGGGTTCCAGAATAAAACCTCACTCATGTTCCCGGTCCACAGGGTTCCAGAACCTAGGCTCAGTCAGGTTCCCAGGGCACAGTATTCCACAATCTAAACAGATGTCATGTTCCCAAGCCACAGTTTTCCAGAATCTCGCCTCAGTCATGTTCCCAAGCCACAGGGATCAAGAATCAAACCTCAGTCAAGTTGCCAGGCCATACGGTACCACCATCAAACCTCAGTCATATTCCCAGGTCACAGGGTTCCAGAATCCACCGATGGCATGTTCCCAGGCCACAGGGTTCCAGAATCAATCCTCAGTTATGTTCCCAGGCTACAGGGTTCCAGAATAAAACCGTTCTCATGTTCCCAGGCTACAGGGTTCCAGAATAAAACCTCAGTCATGTTCCCAGTCCACAGGTTTCCAGAACTAAGGCGCAGTCAGTTTCCCAGGGCACAGTATTCCACAATCTAAGCAGATGTCATGTTCCCAGGCCACAGTTTTCCAAAATCACGCCTCAGTCATGTTCCCAGGCCACAGGGATCCAGAATCAAACCTCAGTCATGTTGCCAGGCCATAGGGTACCACCATCAAACCTCAGTCATATTCCCAGGCCACAAGTTTCCAGAATCAAACAGATGTCATGTTCCCAGGACACAGGTTTCCACAATCTAACAGCAGTCATGTTCCCAGGCCACAGGATTCCAGAAACAAATCTCAGTCTTATTCCCAGGACACAGGGTTCCAGAATCCACCGATGTCATGTTCCCAGGGCACAGGGTTCCAGAATCAATCCTCAGTTATGTTCCCAGGCTACAGGGTTCCAGAATAAAACCTCAGTCATGTTCCCAGTCCACAGGGTTCCAAAACCAAGGCTCAGTCAGGTTCACAGGGCACATTATTCCACAATCTAAACAGATGTCATGTTCCCATGCAACAGTTTTCCAGAATCACGCCTCAGTCATGTTCCCAGGCCACAGGGATCCAAAATCAAACCTCAGTCATGTTGCCAGGCCATAGGGTGCCACCATCAAACCTCAGTCATATTCCCAGGCCACAAGTTTCCAGAATCAAACTGATGTCATGTTCCCAGTCCACAGGTTTCCACAATCTAACATCAGTCATGTTCCCAGGCCAATGGTTTCCAAAATCAAACCTCAGTCATATTCCCAGGCCACAGGCTTCCAGAATCCAACCGATGTCGTGTTCCCAGGCCACAGGATTCCACAAGCAAACTCACTCGTGTTCCCAGGACACATGTTTCCAGAATCAACCCGATATCATGTTCCCTGGCCACAGTCTTACAGAATCAAACCTCAGTCATGTCGCCAGGCCACAGGTTTCCACCATCAAACCTCAGACATATTCCCAGGCCACAGGGTTCCAGAATAAAACCGTTCTCATGTTCCCAGGTCACAGGGTTCCAGAATCCTCCGATGACATGTTCCCAGGCAACAGGGTTCCAGAATCAATCCTCAGTTAGGTTCCCAGGCTACAGGGTTCCAGAATAAAACCTCAGTCATGTTACAAGTCCACAGGGTTCCAGAATCAAACCTCACTTAGGTTCCCAGGCTACAGGGTTCCAGAATAAAACCTCAGTCATGTTCCCAGTCCACAGGGTTCCAGAACCTGGGCTCAGTCAGGTTCCCAGGCAACAGTATTCCATAATCTAAACAGATGTCATGTTCCCAAGAAACAGTTTTCCAGAATCTCGCTTCGGTCATGTTCCCAGGCCACAGGGATCCAGAATCAAACCTCAGTCATGTTGCCAGACCATAGGGTACCACCATCAAACCTCAGTCATATTCCAAGGCCACAGGCTTCCAGAATCAAACGGATTTCATGTTCCCAGGCAACAGGGTTCCAGAATCCAAACCGATGTCATGTTCCCAGGCCACAGGATTCCACAATCTAACATCAGTCATGTTCCCTGGCCACAGGATTCCTCAAGCAAACCTCAGTCGTGTTCCCAGGACACAGGTTTCCAGAATCAACCCGATATCATGTTCCCTGGCCATAGTCTTCCAGAATCAAACCTCAGTCATGTTGCCAGGCCACAGGGTTCCAGAACCTAGGCTCAGTCAGTTTCCCAGGGCACAGTATTCCACAATCTAAACAAATGTCAAGTTCCCAAGCCACAGTTTTCCAGAATCTCGCCTCAGTCATGTTTCCAGGCCACAGGGACCCAGAATCAAACCTCAGTCATTTTACCAGGCCATAGGGTACCACCATCAAACCTCAGTCATATTCCCAGGCCACAGGCTTCCAGAATCAAACGGATTTCATGTTCCCAGGCAACAGGGTTCCAGAATCCAAACCGATGTCATGTTCCCAGGCCTCAGGATTCCACAATCTAACCTCAGTCATGAATCCAGGCCAATGGTTTCCAGAATCAAACCTCAGTCATATTCCCAGGCCACAGGGTTCCACAATCAATCCTCAGTTATGTTCCCAGGCTACAGGGTTCCAGAATAAAAGCTCAGTCATGTTCCCAGTCCACAGGGTTCCAGACCAAGGCTCAGTCAGGTTCCCAGGGCACAGTATTCCACAATCTAAACAGATGTCATGTTCCCAGGCCACAGTTTTCCAGAATCACGCCTCAGTCATGTTCCCAGGCCTCAGGGATCCAGAAACAAACCTCAGTCATGTTGCCAGGCCATAGGGTACCACCATCAAACCTCAGTCATATTCCCAGGCCACAGGTTTCCAGAATCAAAACGATGTCATGTTCCCAGGCCAATGGTTTCCAGAATCAAACCTCAGTCATATTCCCAGGCCACAGGGTTCCAGAATCCAACCGATGTCATGTTCCCAGGCCTCAGGATTCCACAAGCAAACCTCAGTCTTTTTCCCAGGACACAGATTTCCAGAATCAACCCGATATCATGTTCCCTGGACACAGTCTTCCAGAATCAAACCTCAGTCATGTTGCCAGGCCACAGGTTTCCACCATCAAACCTCAGACATGTTCCCAGGCCACAGGGTTCCAGAATAAAACCTTTCTCATGTTCCCAGGCCACAGTGTTCCAGAATCCACCGATGACATGTTCCCAGGCAAAAGGGTTCCAGAATCAATCCTCAGTTAGGCTCCCTGGCTACAGGGTTCCAGAATAAAACCTCAGTCATATTCCACGTCCACAGGGTTCCAGAATCAATCCTCAGTTAGGTTCCCAGGCTACAGGGTTCCAGAATAAAACCTCAGTCATGTTCCCAGTCCACAGTGTTCCAAAACCTAGGCTCTCAGGTTCCCAGGGCACAGTATTCCACAATCTAAACAGATGTCATGTTAACAAGCCACAGTTTTCCAGAATCTTGCCTCAGTCATGTTCCCAGGCCACAGGGATCCAGATTCAAACCTCACTCATGTTGCCAGGCCATAGGGTACCACCATCAAACCTCAATCATATTCCAAGTCCACAGGTTTCCAGAATCAAACCGATTTCATGTTCCCAGGCAACAGGGTTCCAGAATCCAAACCGATGTCATGTTCCCAGACCACAGGATTCCACAATCTAACCTCAGTCATATTCCCAGGCCAATGGCTTCCAGAATCAAACCTCAGTCATATTCCCAGGCCACAGGGTTCCAGAATCCACCGATATCATGTTCCAAGGCCACAGGGTTCCAGAATCAATCCTTAGTTATGATCCCAGGCTACAGGGTTCCAGAATAAAACCTCAGTCATGTTCCCAGTCCACACGGTTTCAGAACCAATGTTCAGTCAGGTTCCCAGGGCACAGTATTCCACAATCTAAACAGATGTCATGTTCCCAGGCAACAGTTTTCCAGAATCACGGCTCAGTCATGTTCCCAGGCCACAGGCATCCAGAATCAAACCTCAGTCATTTTGCCAGGCCATAGGGTACCACCATCAAACCTCAGTCATATTCCCAGTCCACAGGCTTCCAGAATCAAACCGATTTCATGTTCCCAGGAAACAGGGTTCCAGAATCCAAACCGATGTCATGTTCCCAGGACACAGGATTCCACAATCTAACCTCAGTCATATTTCCAGGCCAATGGTTTCCAGAATCAAACCTCAGTCATATTCCCAGGCCACAGGGTTCCAGAATCCACCTATGTCATGTTCCCAGGCCACAGTGTTCCAGAATCAATCCTCAGTTATATTCCCAGGCTACAGGATTCCAGAATAAAACCTCAGTCATGTTCCCAGTCCACAGGGTTCAAGAACCAAGGCTCAGTCAGGTTCCCAGGGCACAGAATTCCACAATCTAAACATATGTTATGTTCCCAGGCCACAGTTTTCCAGAATCACGCCTCAGTCATGTTCCCAGGCCACAGGGAACCGGAATCAAACCTCAGTCATGTTGCCAGGCCATAGGTTACCACCATCAATCCTCAGTCATATTCCCAAGCCACAGGTTTCCAGAATCAAACCGATGTCATGTTCCCAGGCCACAGGTTTCCACAATCTAACATCAGTCATGTTCCAAGGCCAATGGTTTCCAGAATCAATCCTCAGTCATATTCCCAGGCCACAGGGTTCCAGAATCCAACCGATGTTGTGTTCGCAGGCCACAGGATTCCACAAGCAAACCTCAGTCTTTTTCCCAGGACACAGGTTTCCAGAATCAACCCGATATCATGTTCCCTGGCCACAGTCTTCCAGAATCAAACCGCAGACATGTTGGCAGGCCACAGGTTTCCACCATCAAACCTCAGACATGTTCCCATGCCACAGGGTTCCAGAATAAAACCGTTCTCATGTTCCCAGGCCACAGGGTTCCAGAATCCACCGATGACATGTTCCCAGGCAACAGGGTTCCAGAATCAATCCTCAGTTAGGTTCCCAGGCGACAGGGTTCCAGAATAAAACCTCAGTCATGTTCCAAGTCCACAGCGTTCCAGAATCAATCCTCAGTTAGTTTCCCAGGCTACAGGGTTCCAGAATAAAACCTCAGTCATGTTTCCAGTCCACAGGGTTCCAGAACCTAGGGTCTCAGGTTCCCAGGGCACAGTATTCCACAATCTAAACAGATGTCAGTTTAACAAGCCACAGTTTTCCAGAATCTTGCCTCAGTCATGTTCCCAGGCCACAGGGATCAAGATTCAAACCTCACTCATGTTGCCAGGCCATAGGGTACCACCATCAAACCTCAGTCATATTCCAAGTCCACAGGTTTCCAGAATCAAACCGATTTCATGTTCCCAGGCAACAGTGTTCCATAATCCAAACCGATGTCATGTTCCCAGGACACAGGATTCCACAATCTAACCTCAGTCATGTTCCCAGGCCTGTGGTTTCCAGAATCAAACCTCAGTCATATTCCCAGGCCACAGGGTTCCAGAATCCACCGATGTCAGGGTCCCAGGCCACAGGGTTCCAGAATCAATCCTCAGTTATGTTCCCAGGCTACAGGGTTCCCGAATAAAACCTCAGTCATGTTCTCATTCCAAAGGGTTCCAGAACCAAGGCTCAGTCAGGTTCCCAGGGCACAGTATTCCACAATCTAAACAGATGTCATGTTCCCAGGCCACAGTTTTCCAGAATCACGCCTCAGTCATGTTCCCAGGCCAAAGGGATACAGAATCAAACCTCAGTCATGTTGCCAGGCCATAGGGTACCACCATCAAACCTCAGTCATATTCCGAGGCCACAGGCTTCCAGAATCAAAAGAATTTCATATTGCCAGGCAACAGGGTTCCAGAATCCAAACCGATGTCATGATCCCAGGCCACAGGATTCCACAATCTAACATCAGTCATGTTCCCAGGTCAATGGTTTCCAGAATCAAACCTCAGTCATATTCCCAGGCCACATGGTTCCAGAATCAAACCTCAATCGTGTTCCCAGGACCCAGCCTTCCAGAATCAAACCTCAGTCATATTCCCAGGCCACAGGGTTCCAGAATCCAACCGATGTCATGTTCCCAGGCCACAGGATTCCACAAGCAAAACTCATTCTTTTTCCCAGGACACAGGTTTCCAGAATCAACCCGATATCATGTTCCCTGGCCACAGTCTTCCAGAATCAAACCTCAGTCATGTTGCCAGGCCACAGGTTTCCACCATCACACCTCAGACATTTTCCCAGGCCATAGGTTCCAGAATAAAACCGTTCTCATGTTCCCAGGCCACAGGGTTCCAGAATCCACCGATGACATGTTCCCAGGCAAAAGGGTTTCAGAATCAATCCTCAGTTAGGCTCCCAGGCTACAGGGTTCCAGAATAAAACATCAGTCATGTTCCAAGTCCACAGGGTTTCAGAATCAATCCTCAGTTAGGTTCCCAGGTTACAGGGTTCCAGAATAAAACCTCACTCATGTTCCCGGTCCACAGGGTTCCAGAACCTAGGCTCAGTCAGGTTCCCAGGGCACAGTATTCCACAATCTAAAGAGATGTCATGTTCCCAAGCCACAGTTTTCCAGAATCTCGCCTCAGTCATGTTCCCAAGCGACAGGGTTCAAGAATCAAACCTCAGTCATGTTGCCAGGCCCTACGGTACCACCATCAAACCTCAGTCATATTCCCAGGCCACAGGCTTCCAGAATCAAAAGGATTTCATGTTCCCAGGCAACAGGGTTCCAGAATCCAAACCGATGTCATGATCCCAGGCCACAGGATTCCACAATCTAACCTCAGGCATGCTCCCAGCCCAATGGTTTCCAGAATCAAACCTCAGTCATATTCCCAGGCCACAGGGTTCCAGAATCCACCGATGTCATGTTCCCAGTCCACAGGGTTCCAGAACCACGGCTCAGTCAGGTTCCCAAGGCACAGTATTCCACAATCTAAACAGATGTCATGTACCCAGGCCACAGTTTTCCAGAATCACCTCTGAGTGATGTTCTCAGCCCACAGGGATCCAGAATCAAACCTCAGTCATGTTGCCATGACATAGGGTACCACCATCAAACCTCAGTCATATTCCCAGGCCACATTTTTCAAGAATCACGCCTGAGTCATGTTCCCAGGCCACAGGGATCCAGAATCAAACCTCATTCATGTTACCAGGCAACAGGCTAGCACCATCAAACCTCAGTCATATTTCCAGGCCACAGGTTTCCAGAAACAAACCGATTTCATGTTCCCAGGCAACAGGGTACCAGAATTCAAACCGATGTCATGTTCCCAGGCCAAAGGATTCCACAATCTAACCTCTGTCATGTTCACAGGCAAATGGCTTCCAGAATCAAACCTCTGTCCTATTCCCCTGCCACAGGGTTCCAGAATCCACCGATGTCATGTTCCCAGGCCACAGGGTTCCAGAATCAATCCTCAGTTATGTTCCCAGGCTACAGGGTTCCAGAATAAAACCTCAGTCATGTTCCCAGTCCACAGGGTTCCAAAACCAAGGCTCAGTCAGGTTCACAGGGCACAGTATTCCACAATCAAAACAGATGTCATGTTCCCATGCCACAGTTTTCCAGAATCACGCCTCAGTCATGTTCCCAGGCCACAGGGATCCAAAATCAAACCTCAGTCATGTTGCCAGGCCATAGGGTGCCACCATCAAACCTCATTCATATTCCCAGGCCACAAGTTTCCAGAATCAAACTGAAGTCATGTTCCCAGGCAACAGGTTTCCACAATCTAACATCAGTCATGTTCCCAGGTCAATGGTTTCCAGAATCAAACCTCAGTCATATTCCCAGTCCACAGGGTTCCAGAATCCAACCGATGTCGTGTTCCCAGGCCACAGGATTCCACAAGGAAACTCACTCGTGTTCCCAGGACACATGTTTCCAGAATCAAACCGATATCATGTTCCCTGGCCACAGTCTTCCAGAATCAAACCTCAGTCATGTTGCCAGGCCACAGGTTTCCACCATGAAACCTCAGACATGTTCCCAGGCCACAGGTTCCAGAATAAAACCGTTCTCATGTTCCCAGGCCACAGGGTTCCAGAATCCACCGATGACATGTTCCCAGGCAACAGGGTTTCAGAATCAATCCTCAGTTAGGCTCCCAGGCTACAGGGTTCCAGAATAAAACCTCAGTTATGTTCCACGTACACAGGGTTCCAGAATCAATCCTCAGTTAGGTTCCCAGGCTACAGGGTTCCAGAATAAAACCTCAGTCATGTTCCCGGTCGTCAGGGTTCCAGAACCTGGGCTCAGTCAGGTTCCCAGGCCACAGTATTCCATAATCTAAACAGATGTCATGTTCCCAAGAAACAGTTTTCCAGAATCTCGCCTCAGTCATGTTCCCAAGCCACAGGGATCCAGAGTCAAACCTCAGTCATGTTGCCAGGCCATAGGGTACCACCATCAAACCTCAGTCATATTCCAAGGCCACAGGCTTCCAGAATCAAACGGATTTCCTGTTCCCAGGCAACAGGGTTCCAGAATCCAAACCGATGTCATGTTCCCAGGCCACAGGATTCCACAATCTAACATCAGTCATGTTCCCAGGCCACAGGATTCCTCAAGCAAACCTCAGTCGTGTTCCCAGGACACAGGTTTCCAGAATCAACCCGATATCATGTTCCCTGGCCACAGTCTTCCAGAATCAAACCTCAGTCATGTTGCCAGGCCACAGGGTTCCAGAACCTAGGCTGAGTCAGGTTCCCAGGGCACAGTATTCCACAATCTAAACAAATGTCAAGTTCCCAAGCCACAGTTTTCCAGAATCTCGCCTCAGTCATGTTTCCAGTCCACAGGGACCCAGAATCAAACCTCAGTCATGTTGCCAGGCCATAGGGTACCACCATCAAACCTCAGTCATATTCCCAGGCCACAGGCTTCCAGAATCAAACGGATTTCATGTTCCCAGGCAACAGGGTTCCAGAATCCAAACCGATGTCATGTTCCCAGGCCACAGGATTCCACAATCTAACCTCAGTCATATTCCCAGGCCAATGGTTTCCAGAATCAAACCTCAGTCATATTCCCAGTCCACAGTGTTCCAGAATCGACCTATGTCATGTTCCCAGGCCACAGGGTTCCACAATCAATCCTCAGTTATGTTCCCAGGCTACAGGGTTCCAGAATAAAAGCTCAGTCATGTTCCCAGTCCACAGGGTTCCAGACCAAGGCTCAGTCAGGTTCCCAGGGCACAGTATTCCACAATCTAAACAGATGTCATGTTCCCAGGCCACAGTTTTCCAGAATCACGCCTCAGTCATGTTCCCAGGCCTCAGGGATCCAGAAACAAACCTCAGTCATGTTGCCAGGCCATAGGGTACCACCATCAAACCTCAGTCATATTCCCAGGCCACAGGTTTCCAGAATCAAACCGATGTCATGTTCCCAGGCCACAGGTTTTCACAATCTAACATCAGTCATGTTCCCAGGCCAATGGTTTCCAGAATCAAACCTCAGTCATATTCCCAGGCCACAGGGTTCCAGAATCCAACCGATGTCGTGTTCCCAGGCCTCAGGATTCCACAAGCAAACCTCAGTCTTTTTCCCAGGACACAGATTTCCAGAATCAACCCGATATCATGTTCCCTGGACACAGTCTTCCAGAATCAAACCTCAGTCATGTTGCCAGGCCACAGGTTTCCACCATCAAACCTCAGACATGTTCCCAGGCCACAGGGTTCCAGAATAAAACCTTTCTCATGTTCCCAGGCCACAGGGTTCCAGAATCCACCGATGACATGTTCCCAGGCAAAAGGGTTCCAGAATCAATCCTCAGTTAGGCTCCCTGGCTACAGGGTTCCAGAATAAAACCTCAGTCATATTCCACGTCCACAGGGTTCCAGAATCAATCCTCAGTTAGGTTCCCAGGCTACAGGGTTCCAGAATAAAACCTCAGTCATGTTCCCAGTCCACAGGGTTCCAAAACCTAGGCTCTCAGGTTCCCAGGGCACAGTATTCCACAATCTAAACAGATGTCATGTTAACAAGCCACAGTTTTCCAGAATCTTGCCTCAGTCATGTTCCCAGGCCACAGGGATCCAGATTCAAACCTCACTCATGTTGCCAGGCCATAGGGTACCACCATCAAACCTCAATCATATTCCAAGTCCACAGGTTTCCAGAATCAAACCGATTTCATGTTCCCAGGCAACAGGGTTCCAGAATCCAAACCGATGTCATGTTCCCAGGACACAGGATTCCACAATCTAACCTCAGTCATGTTCCCAGGCCAGTGGTTTCCAGAATCAAACCTCAGTCATATTCCCAGGCCACAGGGTTCCAGAATCCACCGATATCATGTTCCCAGGCCACAGGGTTCCAGAATCAATCCTCAGTTATGTTCCCAGGCTACAGGGTTCCCGAATAAAACCTCAGTCATGTTCTCATTCCAAAGGGTTCCAGAACCAAGGCTCAGTCAGGTTCCCAGGGCACAGTATTCCACAATCTAAACAGATGTCATGTTCATAGGACACAGTTTGCCAGAATCACGCCTCAGTCATGTTCCCAGGCCACAGGGATACAGAATCAAACCTCAGTCATGTTGCCAGGCCATAGGGTACCACCATCAAACCTCAGTCATATTCCCAGGCCACAGGGTTCCAGAATCAAACCGATGTCATGTTCCCAGGCCACAGGATTCCACAAGCAAAACTCAGTCTTTTTCCCAGGACACAGGTTTCCAGAATCAACCCGATATCATGTTCCCTGGACACAGTCTTCCAGAATCAAACCTCAGTCATGTTGCCAGGCCACAGGTTTCCACCATTAAACCTCAGAAATGTTCCCAGGCCACAGGGTTCCAGAATAAAACCGTTCTCATGTTCCCAGTACACAGGATTCCAGAATCCACCGATGACATGTTCCCAGGCAACAGGGTTACAGAATCAATCCTCAGTTACGCTCCCAGGCTACAGGGTTCCAGAATAAAACCTCAGTCATGTTCCAAGTCTACAGGGTTCGAGAATCAATCCTCAGTTAGGTTCCCAGGCTACAGGGTTCCAGAATAAATCCTCAGTCATGTTCCCAGTCCACAGGGTTCCAGAACCTGGGCTCAGTCAGATTCCCAGGGCACAGTATTCCACAATCTAAACAGATGTCATGTTCCCAAGCCACAGTTTTCCAGAATCTCCCCTCAGTCATGTTCCCAGGCCACAGGGACACAGAATCAAACCTCAGTCATGTTGCCAGGCCATAGGGTACCACCATCAAACCTCAGTCATATTCCAAGGCCACAGGCTTCCAGAATCAAACGGATTTCATGTTCCAGGGCAACAGGGTTCCAGAATCCAAACCGATGTCATGTTCCCAGGCCTCAGGATTCCACAATCTAACCTCAGTCATGTTTCCAGGCCAATGGTTTCCAGAATCAAACCTCAGTCATATTCCCAGGTCACAGGGTTCCAGAATCCACCGATGTCATGTTCCCAGGCCACAGGGTTCCAGAATCAATCCTCAGTTATGTTCCCAGGCTACAGGGTTCCAGAATAAAACCGTTCTCATGTTCCCAGGCTACAGGGTTCCAGAATAAAACCTCAGTCATGTTCCCAGTCCACAGGGTTCCAGAACTAAGGCGCAGTCAGTTTCCCAGGGCACAGTATTCCACAATCTAAACAGATGTCATGTTCCCAGGCCACAGTTTTCCAAAATCACGCCTCAGTCATTTTCCCAGGCCACAGGGATCCAGAATCAAACCTCAGTCATGTTGCCAGGCCATAGGGTACCACCATCAAACCACAGTCATATTCCCAGGCCACAAGTTTCCAGAATCAAACAGATGTCATGTTCCCAGGACACAGGTTTCCACAATCTAACAGCAGTCATGTTCCCAGGCCACAGGATTCCAGAAACAAATCTCAGTCTTATTCCCAGGACACAGGGTTCCAGAATCCACCGATGTCATGTTCCCAGGGCACAGGGTTCCAGAATCAATCCTCAGTTATGTTCCCAGGCTACAGGGTTCCAGAATAAAACCTCAGTCATGTTCCCAGTCCACAGGGTTCCAAAACCAAGGCTCAGTCAAGTTCACAGGGCACATTATTCCACAATCTAAACAGATGTCATGTTCCCATGCAACAGTTTTCCAGAATCACGCCTCAGTCATGTTCCCAGGCCACAGGGATCCAAAATCAAACCTCAGTCATGTTGCCAGGCCATAGGGTGCCACCATCAAACCTCAGTCATATTCCCAGGCCACAGGTTTCCAGAATCAAACCGATGTCATGTTCCCAGGCCACAGGTTTCCACAATCTAACCTCAGTCATGTTTCCAGGCCAATGGTTTCCAGAATCAAACCTCAGTCATATTCCCAGGTCACAGGGTTCCAGAATCCACCGATGTCGTGTTCCCAGGCCACAGGGTTCCAGAATCAATCCTCAGTTATGTTCCCAGGCTACAGGGTTCCAGAATAAAACCGTTCTCATGTTCCCAGGCTACAGGGTTCCAGAATAAAACCTCAGTCATGTTCCCAGTCCACAGGGTTCCAGAACTAAGGCGCAGTCAGTTTCCCAGGGCACAGTATTCTACAATCTAAACAGATGTCATGTTCCCAGGCCACAGTTTTCCAAAATCACGCCTCAGTCATGTTCCCAGGCCACAGGGATCCAGAATCAAACCTCAGTCATGTTGCCAGGCCATAGGGTACCACCATCAAACCACAGTCATATTCCCAGGCCACAAGTTTCCAGAATCAAACAGATGTCATGTTCCCAGGACACAGGTTTCCACAATCTAACAGCAGTCATGTTCCCAGGCCACAGGATTCCAGAAACAAATCTCAGTCTTATTCCCAGGACACAGGGTTCCAGAATCCACCGATGTCATTTTCCCAGGGCACAGGGTTCCAGAATCAATCCTCAGTTATGTTCCCAGGCTACAGGATTCCAGAATAAAACCTCAGTCATGTTCCCAGTCCACAGGGTTCCAAAACCAAGGCTCAGTCAAGTTCACAGGGCACATTATTCCACAATCTAAACAGATGTCATGTTCCCATGCAACAGTTTTCCAGAATCACGCCTCAGTCATGTTCCCAGGCCACAGGGATCCAAAATCAAACCTCAGTCATGTTGCCAGGCCATAGGGTGCCACCATCAAACCTCAGTCATATTCCCAGGCCACAGGTTTCCAGAATCAAACCGATGTCATGTTCCCAGTCCACAGATTTCCACAATCTAACATCAGTCATGTTCCCAGGCCAATGGTTTCCAAAATCAAACCTCAGTCATATTCCCAGGCCACAGGCTTCCAGAATCCAACCGATGTCGTGTTCCCAGGCCACAGGATTCCACAAGCAAACCTCAGTCGTGTTCCCAGGACACAGGTTTCCAGAATCAACCCGATATCATGTTCCCTGGACACAGTCTTCCAGAATCAAACCTCAGTCATGTTGCCAGGCCACAGGTTTCCACCATCAAACCTCAGAAATGTTCCCAGGCCACAGGGTTCCAGAATAAAACCGTTCTCATGTTCCCAGTACACAGGATTCCAGAATCCACCAATGACATGTTCCCAGGCAACAGGGTTCCAGAATCAATCCTCAGTTACGCTCCCAGGCTACAGGGTTCCAGAATAAAACCTCAGTCATGTTCCAAGTCTACAGGGTTCGAGAATCAATCCTCAGTTAGGTTCCCAGGGTACAGAGTTCCAGAATAAATCCTCAGTCATGTTCCCAGTCCACAGGGTTCCAGAACCTGGGCTCACTCAGATTCCCAGGGCACAGTATTCCACAATCTAAACAGATGTCATGTTCCCAAGCCACAGTTTTCCAGAATCTCGCCTCAGTCATGTTCCCAGGCCACAGGGATCCAGAATCAAACCTCAGTCATGTTGCCAGGCCATAGGGTACCACCATCAAACCTCAGTCATATTCCCAGGTCACAGGGTTCCAGAATCCACCGATGTCATGTTCCCAGGCCACAGGGTTCCAGAATCAATCCTCAGTTATGTTCCCAGGCTACAGGGTTCCAGAATAAAACCGTTCTCATGTTCCCAGGCTACAGGGTTCCAGAATAAAACCTCAGTCATGTTCCCAGTCCACAGGTTTCCAGAACTAAGGCGCAGTCAGTTTCCCAGGGCACAGTATTCCACAATCTAAACAGATGTCATGTTCCCAGGCCACAGTTTTCCAAAATCACGCCTCAGTCATTTTCCCAGGCCACAGGGATCCAGAATCAAACCTCAGTCATGTTGCCAGGCCATAGGGTACCACCATCAAACCTCAGTCATATTCCCAGGCCACAAGTTTCCAGAATCAAACAGATGTCATGTTCCCAGGACACAGGTTTCCACAATCTAACAGCAGTCATGTTCCCAGGCCACAGGATTCCAGAAACAAATCTCAGTCTTATTCCCAAGACACAGGGTTCCAGAATCCACCGATGTCATGTTCCCAGGGCACAGGGTTCCAGAATCAATCCTCAGTTATGTTCCCAGGCTACAGGGTTCCAGAATAAAACCTCAGTCATGTTCCCAGTCCACAGGGTTCCAAAACCAAGGCTCAGTCAGTTTCACAGGGCACATTATTCCACAATCTAAACAGATGTCATGTTCCCATGCAACAGTTTTCCAGAATCACGCCTCAGTCATGTTCCCAGGCCACAGGGATCCAAAATCAAACCTCAGTCATGTTGCCAGGCCATAGGGTGCCACCATCAAACCTCAGTCATATTCCCAGGCCACAAGTTTCCAGAATCAAACCGATGTCATGTTCCCAGTCCACAGGTTTCCACAATCTAACATCTGTCATGTTCCCAGGCCAATGGTTTCCAAAATCAAACCTCAGTCATATTCCCAGGCCACAGGCTTCCAGAATCCAACCGATGTCGTGTTCCCAGGCCACAGGATTCCACAAGCAAACTCACTCGTGTTCCCAGGACACATGTTCCCAGAATCAACCCGATATCATGTTCCCTGGCCACAGTCTTACAGAATCAAACCTCAGTCATGTCGCCAGGCCACAGGTTTCCACCATCAAACCTCAGACATATTCCCAGGCCACAGGGTTCCAGAATAAAACCGTTCTCATGTTCCCAGGTCACAGGGTTCCAGAATCCTCCGATGACATGTTCCCAGGCAACAGGGTTCCAGAATCAATCCTCAGTTAGGTTCCCAGGCTACAGGGTTCCAGAATAAAACCTCAGTCATGTTCCAAGTCCACAGGGTTCCAGAATCAAACCTCACTTAGGTTCCCAGGCTACAGGGTTCCAGAATAAAACCTCAGTCATGTTCCCAGTCCGCAGGGTTCCAGAACCTGGGCTCAGTCAGGTTCCCAGGCCACAGTATTCCATAATCTAAACAGATGTCATGTTCCCAAGAAACTGTTTTCCAGAATCTCGCCTCGGTCATGTGCCCAGGCCACAGGGATCCAGAATCAAACCTCAGTCATGTTGCCAGGCCATAGGGTACCACCATCAAACCTCAGTCATATTCCAAGGCCACAGGCTTCCAGAATCAAACGGATTTCCTGTTCCCAGGCAACAGGGTTCCAGAATCCAAACCGATGTCATGTTCCCAGGCCACAGGATTCCACAATCTAACATCAGTCATGTTCCCAGGCCACAGGATTCCTCAAGCAAACCTCAGTCGTGTTCCCAGGACACAGGTTTCCAGAATCAACCCGATATCATGTTCCCTGGCCATAGTCTTCCAGAATCAAACCTCAGTCATGTTGCCAGGCCACAGGGTTCCAGAACCTAGGCTCAGTCAGGTTCCCAGGGCACAGTATTCCACAATCTAAACAAATGTCAAGTTCCCAAGCCACAGTTTTCCAGAATCTCGCCTCAGTCATGTTTCCAGGCCACAGGGACCCAGAATCAAACCTCAGTCATTTTGCCAGGCCATAGGGTACCACCATCAAACCTCAGTCATATTCCCAGGCCACAGGCTTCCAGAATCAAACGGATTTCATGTTCCCAGGCAACAGGGTTCCAGAATCCAAACCGATGTCATGTTCCCAGGCCACAGGATTCCACAATCTAACCTCAGTCTTATTCCCAGGCCAATGGTTTCCAGAATCAAACCTCAGTCATATTCCCAGGCCACAGTGTTCCAGAATCCACCTATGTCATATTCCCAGGCCACAGGGTTCCACAATCAATCCTCAGTTATGTTCCCAGGCTACAGGGTTCCAGAATAAAAGCTCAGTCATGTTCCCAGGCCACAGGGTTCCAGACCAAGGCTCAGTCAGGTTCCCAGGGCACAGTATTCCACAATCTAAACAGATGTCATGTTCCCAGACCACAGTTTTCCAGAATCACGCCTCAGTCATGTTCCCAGGCCTCAGGGATCCAGAAACAAACCTCAGTCATGTT
Source organism: Eschrichtius robustus (assembly GCF_028021215.1). Classification (NCBI taxonomy): domain Eukaryota; kingdom Metazoa; phylum Chordata; class Mammalia; order Artiodactyla; family Eschrichtiidae; genus Eschrichtius; species Eschrichtius robustus. The sequence goes on from NC_090842.1 coordinate 42,221,694, forward strand.
GCCAGGCCATAGGGTACCACCATCAAACCTCAGTCATATTCCCAGGCCACAGGTTTCCAGAATCAAACCGATTTCATGTTCCCAGGCAACAGGGTTCCAGAATCCAAACCGATGTCATGTTCCCAGACCACAGGATTCCACAATCTAACCTCAGGCACATTCCCAGGCCAATGGTTTCCAGAATCAAACCTCAGTCATATTCCCAGGCCACAGGGTTCCAGAATCCACCGATATCATGTTCCAAGGCCACAGGGTTCCAGAATCAATCCTTAGTTATGATCCCAGGCTACAGGGTTCCAGAATAAAACCTCAGTCATGTTCCCAGTCCACACGGTTTCAGAACCAATGTTCAGACAGGTTCCCAGGGCACAGTATTCCACAATCTAAACAGATGTCATGTTCCCAGGCAACAGTTTTCCAGAATCACGCCTCAGTCATGTTCCCAGGCCACAGGCATCCAGAATCAAACCTCAGTCATGTTGCCAGGCCATAGGGTACCACCATCAAACCTCAGTCATATTCCCAGTCCACAGGCTTCCAGAATCAAACCGATTTCATGTTCCCAGGAAACAGGGTTCCAGAATCCAAACCGATGTCATGTTCCCAGGACACAGGATTCCACAATCTAACCTCAGTCATATTTCCAGGCCAATGGTTTCCAGAATCAAACCTCAGTCATATTCCCAGGCCACAGGGTTCCAGAATCCACCTATGTCATGTTCCCAGGCCACAGTGTTCCAGAATCAATCCTCAGTTATATTCCCAGGCTACAGGATTCCAGAATAAAACCTCAGTCATGTTCCCAGTCCACAGGGTTCAAGAACCAAGGCTCAGTCAGGTTCCCAGGGCACAGAATTCCACAATCTAAACATATGTTATGTTCCCAGGCCACAGTTTTCCAGAATCACGCCTCAGTCATGTTCCCAGGCCACAGGGAACCGGAATCAAAGCTCAGTCATGTTGCCAGGCCATAGGGTACCACCATCAATCCTCAGTCATATTCCCAAGCCACAGGTTTCCAGAATCAAACCGATGTCATGTTCCCAGGCCACAGGTTTCCACAATCTAACATCAGTCATGTTCCCAGGCCAATGGTTTCCAGAATCAATCCTCAGTCATATTCCCAGGCCACAGGGTTCCAGAATCCAACCGATGTTGTGTTCGCAGGCCACAGGATTCCACAAGCAAACCTCAGTCTTTTTCCCAGGACACAGGTTTCCAGAATCAACCCGATATCATGTTCCCTGGCCACAGTCTTCCAGAATCAAACCGCAGACATGTTGGCAGGCCACAGGTTTCCACCATCAAACCTCAGACAGGTTCCCATGCCACAGGGTTCCAGAATAAAACCGTTCTCATGTTCCCAGGCCACAGGATTCCAGAATCCACCGATGACATGTTCCCAGGCAACAGGGTTCCAGAATCAATCCTCAGTTAGGTTCCCAGGCGACAGGGTTCCAGAATAAAACCTCAGTCATGTTCCAAGTCCACAGCGTTCCAGAATCAATCCTCAGTTAGGTTCCCAGGCTACAGGGTTCCAGAATAAAACCTCAGTCATGTTTCCAGTCCACAGGGTTTCAGAACCTAGGGTCTCAGGTTCCCAGGGCACAGTATTCCACAATCTAAACAGATGTCAGGTTAACAAGCCACAGTTTTCCAGAATCTTGCCTCAGTCATGTTCCCAGGCCACAGGGATCAAGATTCAAACCTCACTCATGTTGCCAGGCCATAGGGTACCACCATCAAACCTCAGTCATATTCCAAGTCCACAGGTTTCCAGAATCAAACCGATTTCATGTTCCCAGGCAACAGTGTTCCATAATCCAAACCGATGTCATGTTCCCAGGACACAGGATTCCACAATCTAACCTCAGTCATGTTCCCAGGCCTGTGGTTTCCAGAATCAAAACTCAGTCATATTCCCAGGCCACAGGGTTCCAGAATCCACCGATGTCAGGTTCCCAGGCCACAGGGTTCCAGAATCAATCCTCAGTTATGTTCCCAGGCTACAGGGTTCCCGAATAAAACCTCAGTCATGTTCTCATTCCAAAGGGTTCCAGAACCAAGGCTCAGTCAGGTTCCCAGGGCACAGTATTCCACAATCTAAACAGATGTCATGTTCCCAGGCCACAGTTTTCCAGAATCACGCCTCAGTCATGTTCCCAGGCCAAAGGGATACAGAATCAAACCTCAGTCATGTTGCCAGGCCATAGGGTACCACCATCAAACCTCAGTCATATTCCGAGGCCACAGGCTTCCAGAATCAAAAGAATTTCATATTGCCAGGCAACAGGGTTCCAGAATCCAAACCGATGTCATGATCCCAGGCCACAGGATTCCACAATCTAACATCAGTCATGTTCCCAGGTCAATGGTTTCCAGAATCAAACCTCAGTCATATTCCCAGGCCACATGGTTCCAGAATCAAACCTCAATCGTGTTCCCAGGACCCAGCCTTCCAGAATCAAACCTCAGTCATATTCCCAGGCCACAGGGTTCCAGAATCCAACCGATGTCATGTTCCCAGGCCACAGGATTCCACAAGCAAAACTCATTCTTTTTCCCAGGACACAGGTTCCCAGAATCAACCCGATATCATGTTCCCTGGCCACAGTCTTCCAGAATCAAACCTCAGTCATGTTGCCAGGCCACAGGTTTTCACCATCACACCTCAGACATTTTCCCAGGCCATAGGTTCCAGAATAAAACCGTTCTCATGTTCCCAGGCCACAGGGTTCCAGAAACCACCGATGACATGTTACCAGGCAAAAGGGTTTCAGAATCAATCCTCAGTTAGGCTCCCAGGCTACAGGGTTCCAGAATAAAACATCAGTCATGTTCCAAGTCCACAGGGTTCCAGAATCAATCCTCAGTTAGGTTCCCAGGTTACAGGGTTCCATAATAAAACCTCACTCATGTTCCCGGTCCACAGGGTTCCAGAACCTAGGCTCAGTCAGGTTCCCAGGGCACAGTATTCCACAATCTAAAGAGATGTCATGTTCCCAAGCCACAGTTTTCCAGAATCTCGCCTCAGTCATGTTCCCAAGCGACAGGGTTCAAGAATCAAACCTCAGTCATGTTGCCAGGCCATACGGTACCACCATCAAACCTCAGTCATATTCCCAGGCCACAGGCTTCCAGAATCAAAAGGATTTCATGTTCCCAGGCAACAGGGTTCCAGAATCCAAACCGATGTCATGATCCCAGGCCACAGGATTCCACAATCTAACCTCAGGCATGTTCCCAGCCCAATGGTTTCCAGAATCAAACCTCAGTCATATTCCCAGGCCACAGGGTTCCAGAATCCACCGATGTCATGTTCCCAGTCCACAGGGTTCCAGAACCACGGCTCAGTCAGGTTCCCAAGGCACAGTATTCCACAATCTAAACAGATGTCATGTTCCCAGGCCACAGTTTTCCAGAATCACGTCTGAGTGATGTTCTCAGCCCACAGGGATCCAGAATCAAACCTCAGTCATGTTGCCATGACATAGGGTACCACCATCAAACCTCAGTCATATTCCCAGGCCACATTTTTCAAGAATCACGCCTGAGTCATGTTCCCAGGCCACAGGGATCCAGAATCAAACCTCATTCATGTTACCAGGCAATAGGCTAGCACCATCAAACCTCAGTCATATTTCCAGGCCACAGGTTTCCAGAAACAAACCGATTTCATGTTCCCAGGCAACAGGGTACCAGAATTCAAACCGATGTCATGTTCCCAGGCCAAAGGATTCCACAATCTAACCTCTGTCATGTTCACAGGCAAATGGCTTCCAGAATCAAACCTCAGTCCTATTCCCAGGCCACAGGATTCCAGAATCCACCGATGTCATGTTCCCAGGCCACAGGGTTCCAGAATCAATCCTCAGTTATGTTCCCAGGCTACAGGGTTCCAGAATAAAACCTCAGTCATGTTCCCAGTCCACAGGGTTCCAAAACCAAGGCTCAGTCAGGTTCACAGGGCACAGTATTCCACAATCAAAACAGATGTCATGTTCCCATGCCACAGTTTTCCAGAATCACGCCTCAGTCATGTTCCCAGGCCACAGGGATCCAAAATCAAACCTCAGTCATGTTGCCAGGCCATAGGGTGCCACCATCAAACCTCAGTCATATTCCCAGGCCACAAGTTTCCAGAATCAAACCGATGTCATGTTCCCAGGCCACAGGTTTCCACAATCTAACATCAGTCATGTTCCCAGGTCAATGGTTTCCAGAATCAAACCTCAGTCATATTCCCAGGCCACACGGTTTCAGAATCCAACCGATGTCGTGTTCCCAGGCCACAGGATTCCACAAGGAAACTCACTCGTGTTCCCAGGACACATGTTTCCAGAATCAACCCGATATCATGTTCCCTGGCCACAGTCTTACAGAATCAAACCTCAGTCATGTTGCCAGGCCATAGGGTACCACCATCAAACCTCAGTCATATTCCTAGGCCACAGGGTTCCAGAATCCAACCGATGTCATGTTCCCAGGCCACAGGATTCCACAAGCAAAACTCAGTCTTTTTCCCAGGACACAGGTTTCCAGAATCAACCCGATAACATGTTCCTTGGCCACAGTCTTCCAGAATCAAACCTCAGTCATGTTGCCAGGCCACAGGTTTCCACCATGAAACCTCAGACATGTTCCCAGGCCACAGGTTCCAGAATAAAACCGTTCTCATGTTCCCAGGCCACAGGGTTCCAGAATCCACCGATGACATGTTCCCAGGCAACAGGGTTTCAGAATCAATCCTCAGTTAGGCTCCCAGGCTACAGGGTTCCAGAATAAAACCTCAGTTATGTTCCACGTCCACAGGGTTCCAGAATCAATCCTCAGTTAGGTTCCCAGGCTACAGGGTTCCAGAATAAAACCTCAGTCATGTTCCCGGTCCTCAGGGTTCCAGAACCTGGGCTCAGTCAGGTTCCCAGGCCACAGTATTCCATAATCTAAACAGATGTCATGTTCCCAAGAAACAGTTTTCCAGAATCTCGCCTCAGTCATGTTCCCAGGCCACAGGAATCGAGAATCAAACCTCAGTCATGTTGCCAGGCCATAGGGTACCACCATCAAACCTCAGTCATATTCCAAGGCCACAGGCTTCCAGAATCAAACGGATTTCCTGTTCCCAGGCAACAGGGTTCCAGAATCCAAACCGATGTCATGTTCCCAGGCCACAGGATTCCACAATCTAACATCAGTCATGTTCCCAGGCCACAGGATTCCTCAAGCAAACCTCAGTCGTGTTCCCAGGCCACAGGATTCCACAATCTAACCTCAGTCATATTCCCAGGCCAATGGTTTCCAGAATCAAACCTCAGTCATATTCCCAGGCCACAGTGTTCCAGAATCGACCTATGTCATGTTCCCAGGCCACAGGGTTCCACAATCAATCCTCAGTTATGTTCCCAGGCTACAGGGTTCCAGAATAAAAGCTCAGTCATGTTCCCAGTCCACAGGGTTCCAGACCAAGGCTCAGTCAGGTTCCCAGGGCACAGTATTCCACAATCTAAACAGATGTCATGTTCCCAGGCCACAGTTTTCCAGAATCACGCCTCAGTCATGTTCCCAGGCCTCAGGGATCCAGAAACAAACCTCAGTCATGTTGCCAGGCCATAGGGTACCACCATCAAACCTCAGTCATATTCCCAGGCCACAGGTTTCCAGAATCAAACCGATGTCATGTTCCCAGGCCACAGGTTTCCACAATCTAACATCAGTCATGTTCCCAGGCCAATGGTTTCCAGAATCAAACCTCAGTCATATTCCCAGGGCACAGGGTTCCAGAATCCAACCGATGTCGTGTTCCCAGGCCTCAGGATTCCACAAGCAAACCTCAGTCTTTTTCCCAGGACACAATTTCCAGAATCAACCCGATATCATGTTCCCTGGACACAGTCTTCCAGAATCAAACCTCAGTCATGTTGCCAGGCCACAGGTTTCCACAATCAAACCTCAGACATTTTCCCAGGCCACAGGGTTCCAGAATAAAACCTTTCTCATGTTCCCAGGCCACAGGGTTCCAGAATCCACCGATGACATGTTCCCAGGCAAAAGGTTTCCAGAATCAATCCTCAGTTAGGCTCCCTGGCTACAGGGTTCCAGAATAAAACCTCAGTCATATTGCACGTCCACAGGTTTCCAGAATCAATCCTCAGTTAGGTTCCCAGGCTACAGGGTTCCAGAATAAAACCTCAGTCATGTTCCCAGTCCACAGGGTTCCAAAACCTAGGCTCTCAGGTTCCCAGGGCACAGTATTCCACAATCTAAACAGATGTCATGTTAACAAGCCACAGTTTTCCAGAATCTTGCCTCAGTCATGTTCCCAGGCCACAGGGATCCAGATTCAAACCTCACTCATGTTGCCAGGCCATAGGGTACCACCATCAAACCTCAATCATATTCCAAGTCCACAGGTTTCCAGAATCAAACCGATTTCATGTTCCCAGGCAACAGGGTTCCAGAATCCAAACCGATGTCATGTTCCCAGGACACAGGATTCCACAATCTAACCTCAGTCATGTTCCCAGGCCAGTGGTTTCCAGAATCAAACCTCAGTCATATTCCCAGGCCACAGGGTTCCAGAATCCACCGATATCATGTTCCCAGGCCACAGGGTTCCAGAATCAATCCTCAGTTAGGTTCCCAGGGTACAGAGTTCCAGAATAAATCCTCAGTCATGTTCCCAGTCCACAGGGTTCCAGAACCTGGGCTCACTCAGATTCCCAGGGCACATTATTCCACAATCTAAACAGATGTCATGTTCCCAAGCCACAGTTTTCCAGAATCTCGCCTCAGTCATGTTCCCAGGCCACAGGGATCCAGAATCAAACCTCAGTCATGTTGCCAGGCCATAGGGTACCACCATCAAACCTCAGTCATATTCCCAGGTCACAGGGTTCCAGAATCCACCGATGTCATGTTCCCAGGCCACAGGGTTCCAGAATCAATCCTCAGTTATGTTCCCAGGCTACAGGGTTCCAGAATAAAACCGTTCTCATGTTCCCAGGCTACAGGGTTCCAGAATAAAACCTCAGTCATGTTCCCAGTCCACAGGTTTCCAGAACTAAGGCGCAGTCAGTTTCCCAGGGCACAGTATTCCACAATCTAAACAGATGTCATATTCCCAGGCCACAGTTTTCCAAAATCACGCCTCAGTCATTTTCCCAGGCCACAGGGATCCAGAATCAAACCTCGGTCATGTTGCCAGGCCATAGGGTACCACCATCAAACCTCAGTCATATTCCCAGGCCACAAGTTTCCAGAATCAAACAGATGTCATGTTCCCAGGACACAGGTTTCCACAATCTAACAGTAGTCATGTTCCCAGGCCACAGGATTCCAGAAACAAATCTCAGTCTTATTCCCAGGACACAGGGTTCCAGAATCCACCGATGTCATGTTCCCAGGGCACAGGGTTCCAGAATCAATCCTCAGTTATGTTCCCAGGCTACAGGGTTCCAGAATAAAACCTCAGTCATGTTCCCAGTCCACAGGGTTCCAAAACCAAGGCTCAGTCAGTTTCACAGGGCACATTATTCCACAATCTAAACAGATGTCATGTTCCCATGCAACAGTTTTCCAGAATCACGCCTCAGTCATGTTCCCAGGCCACAGGGATCCAAAATCAAACCTCAGTCATGTTGCCAGGCCATAGGGTGCCACCATCAAACCTCAGTCATATTCCCAGGCCACAAGTTTCCAGAATCAAACCGATGTCATGTTCCCAGTCCACAGGTTTCCACAATCTAACATCTGTCATGTTCCCAGGCCAATGGTTTCCAAAATCAAACCTCAGTCATATTCCCAGGCCACAGGCTTCCAGAATCCAACCGATGTCGTGTTCCCAGGCCACAGGATTCCACAAGCAAACTCACTCGTGTTCCCAGGACACATGTTCCCAGAATCAACCCGATATCATGTTCCCTGGCCACAGTCTTACAGAATCAAATCTCAGTCATGTCGCCAGGCCACAGGTTTCCACCATCAAACCTCAGACATATCCCCAGGCCACAGGGTTCCAGAATAAAACCGTTCTCATGTTCCCAGGTCACAGGGTTCCAGAATCCTCCGATGACATGTTCCCAGGCAACAGGGTTCCAGAATCAATCCTCAGTTAGGTTCCCAGGCTACAGGGTTCCAGAATAAAACCTCAGTCATGTTCCAAGTCCACAGGGTTCCAGAATCAAACCTCACTTAGGTTCCCAGGCTACAGGGTTACAGAATAAAACCTCAGTCATGTTCCCAGTCCGCAGGGTTCCAGAACCTGGGCTCAGTCAGGTTCCCAGGCCACAGTATTCCATAATCTAAACAGATGTCATGTTCCCAAGAAACTGTTTTCCAGAATCTCGCCTCGGTCATGTGCCCAGGCCACAGGGATCCAGAATCAAACCTCAGTCATGTTGCCAGGACATAGGGTACCACCATCAAACCTCAGTCATATTCCAAGGCCACAGGCTTCCAGAATCAAACGGATTTCCTGTTCCCAGGCAACAGGGTTCCAGAATCCAAACCGATGTCATGTTCCCAGGCCACAGGATTCCACAATCTAACATCAGTCATGTTCCCAGGCCACAGGATTCCTCAAGCAAACCTCAGTCGTGTTCCCAGGACACAGGTTTCCAGAATCAACCCGATATCATGTTCCCTGGCCATAGTCTTCCAGAATCAAACCTCAGTCATGTTGCCAGGCCACAGGGTTCCAGAACCTAGGCTCAGTCAGGTTCCCAGGGCACAGTATTCCACAATCTAAACAGATGTCATGTTAACAAGCCACAGTTTTCCAGAATCTTGCCTCAGTCATGTTCCCAGGCCACAGGGATCCAGATTCAAACCTCACTCATGTTGCCAGGCCATAGGGTACCACCATCAAACCTCAATCATATTCCAAGTCCACAGGTTTCCAGAATCAAACCGATTTCATGTTCCCAGGCAACAGGGTTCCAGAATCCAAACCGATGTCATGTTCCCAGGACACAGGATTCCACAATCTAACCTCAGTCATTTTCCCAGGCCAGTGGTTTCCAGAATCAAACCTCAGTCATATTCCCAGGCCACAGGGTTCCAGAATCCACCGATATCATGTTCCCAGGCCACAGGGTTCCAGAATCAATCCTCAGTTAGGTTCCCAGGGTACAGAGTTCCAGAATAAATCCTCAGTCATGTTCCCAGTCCACAGGGTTCCAGAACCTGGGCTCACTCAGATTCCCAGGGCACATTATTCCACAATCTAAACAGATGTCATGTTCCCAAGCCACAGTTTTCCAGAATCTCGCCTCAGTCATGTTCCCAGGCCACAGGGATCCAGAATCAAACCTCAGTCATGTTGCCAGGCCATAGGGTACCACCATCAAACCTCAGTCATATTCCCAGGTCACAGGGTTCCAGAATCCACCGATGTCATGTTCCCAGGCCACAGGGTTCCAGAATCAATCCTCAGTTATGTTCCCAGGCTACAGGGTTCCAGAATAAAACCGTTCTCATGTTCCCAGGCTACAGGGTTCCAGAATAAAACCTCAGTCATGTTCCCAGTCCACAGGTTTCCAGAACTAAGGCGCAGTCAGTTTCCCAGGGCACAGTATTCCACAATCTAAACAGATGTCATATTCCCAGGCCACAGTTTTCCAAAATCACGCCTCAGTCATTTTCCCAGGCCACAGGGATCCAGAATCAAACCTCGGTCATGTTGCCAGGCCATAGGGTACCACCATCAAACCTCAGTCATATTCCCAGGCCACAAGTTTCCAGAATCAAACAGATGTCATGTTCCCAGGACACAGGTTTCCACAATCTAACAGTAGTCATGTTCCCAGGCCACAGGATTCCAGAAACAAATCTCAGTCTTATTCCCAGGACACAGGGTTCCAGAATCCACCGATGTCATTTTCCCAGGGCACAGGGTTCCAGAATCAATCCTCAGTTATGTTCCCAGGCTACAGGGTTCCAGAATAAAACCTCAGTCATGTTCCCAGTCCACAGGGTTCCAAAACCAAGGCTCAGTCAGTTTCACAGGGCACATTATTCCACAATCTAAACAGATGTCATGTTCCCATGCAACAGTTTTCCAGAATCACGCCTCAGTCATGTTCCCAGGCCACAGGGATCCAAAATCAAACCTCAGTCATGTTGCCAGGCCATAGGGTGCCACCATCAAACCTCAGTCATATTCCCAGGCCACAAGTTTCCAGAATCAAACCGATGTCATGTTCCCAGTCCACAGGTTTCCACAATCTAACATCTGTCATGTTCCCAGGCCAATGGTTTCCAAAATCAAACCTCAGTCATATTCCCAGGCCACAGGCTTCCAGAATCCAACCGATGTCGTGTTCCCAGGCCACAGGATTCCACAAGCAAACTCACTCGTGTTCCCAGGACACATGTTCCCAGAATCAACCCGATATCATGTTCCCTGGCCACAGTCTTACAGAATCAAATCTCAGTCATGTCGCCAGGCCACAGGTTTCCACCATCAAACCTCAGACATATCCCCAGGCCACAGGGTTCCAGAATAAAACCGTTCTCATGTTCCCAGGTCACAGGGTTCCAGAATCCTCCGATGACATGTTCCCAGGCAACAGGGTTCCAGAATCAATCCTCAGTTAGGTTCCCAGGCTACAGGGTTCCAGAATAAAACCTCAGTCATGTTCCAAGTCCACAGGGTTCCAGAATCAAACCTCACTTAGGTTCCCAGGCTACAGGGTTACAGAATAAAACCTCAGTCATGTTCCCAGTCCGCAGGGTTCCAGAACCTGGGCTCAGTCAGGTTCCCAGGCCACAGTATTCCATAATCTAAACAGATGTCATGTTCCCAAGAAACTGTTTTCCAGAATCTCGCCTCGGTCATGTGCCCAGGCCACAGGGATCCAGAATCAAACCTCAGTCATGTTGCCAGGACATAGGGTACCACCATCAAACCTCAGTCATATTCCAAGGCCACAGGCTTCCAGAATCAAACGGATTTCCTGTTCCCAGGCAACAGGGTTCCAGAATCCAAACCGATGTCATGTTCCCAGGCCACAGGATTCCACAATCTAACATCAGTCATGTTCCCAGGCCACAGGATTCCTCAAGCAAACCTGAGTCGTGTTCCCAGGACACAGGTTTCCAGAATCAACCCGATATCATGTTCCCTGGCCATAGTCTTCCAGAATCAAACCTCAGTCATGTTGCCAGGCCACAGGGTTCCAGAACCTAGGCTCAGTCAGGTTCCCAGGGCACAGTATTCCACAATCTAAACAAATGTCAAGTTCCCAAGCCACAGTTTTCCAGAATCTCGCCTCAGTCATGTTTCCAGGCCACAGGGACCCAGAATCAAACCTCAGTCATTTTGCCAGGCCATAGGGTACCACCATCAAACCTCAGTCATATTCCCAGGCCACAGGCTTCCAGAATCAAACGGATTTCATGTTCCCAGGCAACAGGGTTCCAGAATCCAAACCGATGTCATGTTCCCAGGCCACAGGATTCCACAATCTAACCTCAGTCATATTCCCAGGCCAATGGTTTCCAGAATCAAACCTCAGTCATATTCCCAGGCCACAGTGTTCCAGAATCCACCTATGTCATATTCCCAGGCCACAGGGTTCCACAATCAATCCTCAGTTATGTTCCCAGGCTACAGGGTTCCAGAATAAAAGCTCAGTCATGTTCCCAGGCCACAGGGTTCCAGACCAAGGCTCAGTCAGGTTCCCAGGGCACAGTATTCCACAATCTAAACAGATGTCATGTTCCCAGACCACAGTTTTCCAGAATCACGCCTCAGTCATGTTCCCAGGCCTCAGGGATCCAGAAACAAACCTCAGTCATGTTGCCAGGCCATAGGGTACCACCATCAAACCTCAGTCATATTCCCAGGCCACAGGTTTCCAGAATCAAACCGATGTCATGTTCCCAGGCCACAGGTTTCCACAATCTAACATCAGTCATGTTCCCAGGCCAATGGTTTCCAGAATCAAACCTCAGTCATATTCCCAGGCCACAGGGTTCCAGAATCCAACCGATGTCGTGTTCCCAGGCCTCAGGATTCCACAAGCAAACCTCAGTCTTTTTCCCAGGACACAGATTTCCAGAATCAACCCGATATCATGTTCCCTGGACACAGTCTTCCAGAATCAAACCTCAGTCATGTTGCCAGGCCACAGGTTTCCACCATCAAACCTCAGACATGTTCCCAGGCCACAGGGTTCCAGAATAAAACCTTTCTCATGTTCCCAGGCCACAGGGTTCCAGAATCCACCGATGACATGTTCCCAGGCAAAAGGGTTCCAGAATCAATCCTCAGTTAGGCTCCCTGGCTACAGGGTTCCAGAATAAAACCTCAGTCATATTCCACGTCCACAGGGTTCCAGAATCAATCCTCAGTTAGGTTCCCAGGCTACAGGGTTCCGGAATAAAACCTCAGTCATGTTCCCAGTCCACAGGTTTCCAAAACCTAGGCTCTCAGGTTCCCAGGGCACAGTATTCCACAATCTAAACAGATGTCATGTTAACAAGCCACAGTTTTCCAGAATCTTGCCTCAGTCATGTTCCCAGGCCACAGGGATCCAGATTCAAACCTCACTCATGTTGCCAGGCCATAGGGTACCACCATCAAACCTCAATCATATTCCAAGTCCACAGGTTTCCAGAATCAAACCGATTTCATGTTCCCAGGCAACAGGGTTCCAGAATCCAAACCGATGTCATGTTCCCAGACCACAGGATTCCACAATCTAACCTCAGTCATATTCGAGGCCAATGGTTTCCAGAATCAAACCTCAGTCATAATCCCAGGCCACATGGTTCCAGAATCCACCGATATCATGTTCCAAGGCCACAGGGTTCCAGAATCAATCCTTAGTTATGATCCCAGGCTACAGGGTTCCAGAATAAAACCTCAGTCATGTTCCCAGTCCACACGGTTTCAGAACCAATGTTCAGTCAGTTTCCCAGGGCACAGTATTCCACAATCTAAACAGATGTCATGTTAACAAGCCACAGTTTTCCAGAATCTTGCCTCAGTCATGTTCCCAGGCCACAGGGATCCAGATTCAAACCTCACTCATGTTGCCAGGCCATAGGGTACCACCATCAAACCTCAATCATATTCCAAGTCCACAGGTTTCCAGAATCAAACCGATTTCATGTTCCCAGGCAACAGGGTTCCAGAATCCAAACCGATGTCATGTTCCCAGACCACAGGATTCCACAATCTAACCTCAGGCACATTCCCAGGCCAATGGTTTCCAGAATCAAACCTCAGTCATATTCCCAGGCCACAGGGTTCCAGAATCCACCGATATCATGTTCCAAGGCCACAGGGTTCCAGAATCAATCCTTAGTTATGATCCCAGGCTACAGGGTTCCAGAATAAAACCTCAGTCATGTTCCCAGTCCACACGGTTTCAGAACCAATGTTCAGTCAGGTTCCCAGGGCACAGTATTCCACAATCTAAACAGATGTCATGTTCCCAGGCAACAGTTTTCCAGAATCACGCCTCAGTCATGTTCCCAGGCCACAGGCATCCAGAATCAAACCTCAGTCATGTTGCCAGGCCATAGGGTACCACCATCAAACCTCAGTCATATTCCCAGTCCACAGGCTTCCAGAATCAAACCGATTTCATGTTCCCAGGAAACAGGGTTCCAGAATCCAAACCGATGTCATGTTCCCAGGACACAGGATTCCACAATCTAACCTCAGTCATATTTCCAGGCCAATGGTTTCCAGAATCAAACCTCAGTCATATTCCCAGGCCACAGGGTTCCAGAATCCACCTATGTCATGTTCCCAGGCCACAGTGTTCCAGAATCAATCCTCAGTTATATTCCCAGGCTACAGGATTCCAGAATAAAACCTCAGTCATGTTCCCAGTCCACAGGGTTCAAGAACCAAGGCTCAGTCAGGTTCCCAGGGCACAGAATTCCACAATCTAAACATATGTTATGTTCCCAGGCCACAGTTTTCCAGAATCACGCCTCAGTCATGTTCCCAGGCCACAGGGAACCGGAATCAAACCTCAGTCATGTTGCCAGGCCATAGGGTACCACCATCAATCCTCAGTCATATTCCCAAGCCACAGGTTTCCAGAATCAAACCGATGTCATGTTCCCAGGCCACAGGTTTCCACAATCTAACATCAGTCATGTTCCCAGGCCAATGGTTTCCAGAATCAATCCTCAGTCATATTCCCAGGCCACAGGGTTCCAGAATCCAACCGATGTTGTGTTCGCAGGCCACAGGATTCCACAAGCAAACCTCAGTCTTTTTCCCAGGACACAGGTTTCCAGAATCAACCCGATATCATGTTCCCTGGCCACAGTCTTCCAGAATCAAACCGCAGACATGTTGGCAGGCCACAGGTTTCCACCATCAAACCTCAGACATGTTCCCATGCCACAGGGTGCCAGAATAAAACCGTTCTCATGTTCCCAGGCCACAGGGTTCCAGAATCCACCGATGACATGTTCCCAGGCAACAGGGTTCCAGAATCAATCCTCAGTTAGGTTCCCAGGCGACAGGGTTCCAGAATAAAACCTCAGTCATGTTCCAAGTCCACAGCGTTCCAGAATCAATCCTCAGTTAGTTTCCCAGGCTACAGGGTTCCAGAATAAAACCTCAGTCATGTTTCCAGTCCACAGGGTTCCAGAACCTAGGGTCTCAGGTTCCCAGGGCACAGTATTCCACAATCTAAACAGATGTCAGGTTAACAAGCCACAGTTTTCCAGAATCTTGCCTCAGTCATGTTCCCAGGCCACAGGGACCAAGATTCAAACCTCACTCATGTTGCCAGGCCATAGGGTACCACCATCAAACCTCAGTCATATTCCAAGTCCACAGGTTTCCAGAATCAAACCGATTTCATGTTCCCAGGCAACAGTGTTCCATAATCCAAACCGATGTCATATTCCCAGGACACAGGATTCCACAATCTAACCTCAGTCATGTTCCCAGGCCTGTGGTTTCCAGAATCAAAACTCAGTCATATTCCCAGGCCACAGGGTTCCAGAATCCACCGATGTCAGGTTCCCAGGCCACAGGGTTCCAGAATCAATCCTCAGTTATGTTCCCAGGCTACAGGGTTCCCGAATAAAACCTCAGTCATGTTCTCATTCCAAAGGGTTCCAGAACCAAGGCTCAGTCAGGTTCCCAGGGCACAGTATTCCACAATCTAAACAGATGTCATGTTCCCAGGCCACAGTTTTCCAGAATCACGCCTCAGTCATGTTCCCAGGCCAAAGGGATACAGAATCAAACCTCAGTCATGTTGCCAGGCCATAGGGTACCACCATCAAACCTCAGTCATATTCCGAGGCCACAGGCTTCCAGAATCAAAAGAATTTCATATTGCCAGGCAACAGGGTTCCAGAATCCAAACCGATGTCATGATCCCAGGCCACAGGATTCCACAATCTAACATCAGTCATGTTCCCAGGTCAATGGTTTCCAGAATCAAACCTCAGTCATATTCCCAGGCCACATGGTTCCAGAATCAAACCTCAATCGTGTTCCCAGGACCCAGCCTTCCAGAATCAAACCTCAGTCATATTCCCAGGCCACAGGGTTCCAGAATCCAACCGATGTCATGTTCCCAGGCCACAGGATTCCACAAGCAAAACTCATTCTTTTTCCCAGGACACAGGTTCCCAGAATCAACCCGATATCATGTTCCCTGGCCACAGTCTTCCAGAATCAAACCTCAGTCATGTTGCCAGGCCACAGGTTTTCACCATCACACCTCAGACATTTTCCCAGGCCATAGGTTCCAGAATAAAACCGTTCTCATGTTCCCAGGCCACAGGGTTCCAGAATCCACCGATGACATGTTACCAGGCAAAAGGGTTTCAGAATCAATCCTCAGTTAGGCTCCCAGGCTACAGGGTTCCAGAATAAAACATCAGTCATGTTCCAAGTCCACAGGGTTCCAGAATCAATCCTCAGTTAGGTTCCCAGGTTACAGGGTTCCAGAATAAAACCTCACTCATGTTCCCGGTCCACAGGGTTCCAGAACCTAGGCTCAGTCAGGTTCCCAGGGCACAGTATTCCACAATCTAAAGAGATGTCATGTTCCCAAGCCACAGTTTTCCAGAATCTCGCCTCAGTCATGTTCCCAAGCGACAGGGTTCAAGAATCAAACCTCAGTCATGTTGCCAGGCCATACGGTACCACCATCAAACCTCAGTCATATTCCCAGGCCACATTTTTCAAGAATCACGCCTGAGTCATGTTCCCAGGCCACAGGGATCCAGAATCAAACCTCATTCATGTTACCAGGCAATAGGCTAGCACCATCAAACCTCAGTCATATTTCCAGGCCACAGGTTTCCAGAAACAAACCGATTTCATGTTCCCAGGCAACAGGGTACCAGAATTCAAACCGATGTCATGTTCCCAGGCCAAAGGATTCCACAATCTAACCTCTGTCATGTTCACAGGCAAATGGCTTCCAGAATCAAACCTCAGTCCTATTCCCAGGCCACAGGATTCCAGAATCCACCGATGTCATGTTCCCAGGCCACAGGGTTCCAGAATCAATCCTCAGTTATGTTCCCAGGCTACAGGGTTCCAGAATAAAACCTCAGTCATGTTCCCAGTCCACAGGGTTCCAAAACCAAGGCTCAGTCAGGTTCACAGGGCACAGTATTCCACAATCAAAACAGATGTCATGTTCCCATGCCACAGTTTTCCAGAATCACGCCTCAGTCATGTTCCCAGGCCACAGGGATCCAAAATCAAACCTCAGTCATGTTGCCAGGCCATAGGGTGCCACCATCAAACCTCAGTCATATTCCCAGGCCACAAGTTTCCAGAATCAAACCGATGTCATGTTCCCAGGCCACAGGTTTCCACAATCTAACATCAGTCATGTTCCCAGGTCAATGGTTTCCAGAATCAAACCTCAGTCATATTCCCAGGCCACACGGTTCCAGAATCCAACCGATGTCGTGTTCCCAGGCCACAGGATTCCACAAGGAAACTCACTCGTGTTCCCAGGACACATGTTTCCAGAATCAACCCGATATCATGTTCCCTGGCCACAGTCTTACAGAATCAAACCTCAGTCATGTTGCCAGGCCATAGGGTACCACCATCAAACCTCAGTCATATTCCTAGGCCACAGGGTTCCAGAATCCAACCGATGTCATGTTCCCAGGCCACAGGATTCCACAAGCAAAACTCAGTCTTTTTCCCAGGACACAGGTTTCCAGAATCAACCCGATAACATGTTCCTTGGCCACAGTCTTCCAGAATCAAACCTCAGTCATGTTGCCAGGCCACAGGTTTCCACCATGAAACCTCAGACATGTTCCCAGGCCACAGGTTCCAGAATAAAACCGTTCTCATGTTCCCAGGCCACAGGGTTCCAGAATCCACCGATGACATGTTCCCAGGCAACAGGGTTTCAGAATCAATCCTCAGTTAGGCTCCCAGGCTACAGGGTTCCAGAATAAAACCTCAGTTATGTTCCACGTCCACAGGGTTCCAGAATCAATCCTCAGTTAGGTTCCCAGGCTACAGGGTTCCAGAATAAAACCTCAGTCATGTTCCCGGTCCTCAGGGTTCCAGAACCTGGGCTCAGTCAGGTTCCCAGGCCACAGTATTCCATAATCTAAACAGATGTCATGTTCCCAAGAAACAGTTTTCCAGAATCTCGCCTCAGTCATGTTCCCAGGCCACAGGAATCCAGAATCAAACCTCAGTCATGTTGCCAGGCCATAGGGTACCACCATCAAACCTCAGTCATATTCCAAGGCCACAGGCTTCCAGAATCAAACGGATTTCCTGTTCCCAGGCAACAGGGTTCCAGAATCCAAACCGATGTCATGTTCCCAGGCCACAGGATTCCACAATCTAACATCAGTCATGTTCCCAGGCCACAGGATTCCTCAAGCAAACCTCAGTCGTGTTCCCAGGCCACAGGATTCCACAATCTAACCTCAGTCATATTCCCAGGCCAATGGTTTCCAGAATCAAACCTCAGTCATATTCCCAGGCCACAGTGTTCCAGAATCGACCTATGTCATGTTCCCAGGCCACAGGGTTCCACAATCAATCCTCAGTTATGTTCCCAGGCTACAGGGTTCCAGAATAAAAGCTCAGTCATGTTCCCAGTCCACAGGGTTCCAGACCAAGGCTCAGTCAGGTTCCCAGGGCACAGTATTCCACAATCTAAACAGATGTCATGTTCCCAGGCCACAGTTTTCCAGAATCACGCCTCAGTCATGTTCCCAGGCCTCAGGGATCCAGAAACAAACCTCAGTCATGTTGCCAGGCCATAGGGTACCACCATCAAACCTCAGTCATATTCCCAGGCCACAGGTTTCCAGAATCAAACCGATGTCATGTTCCCAGGCCACAGGTTTCCACAATCTAACATCAGTCATGTTCCCAGGCCAATGGTTTCCAGAATCAAACCTCAGTCATATTCCCAGGGCACAGGGTTCCAGAATCCAACCGATGTCGTGTTCCCAGGCCTCAGGATTCCACAAGCAAACCTCAGTCTTTTTCCCAGGACACAGATTTCCAGAATCAACCCGATATCATGTTCCCTGGACACAGTCTTCCAGAATCAAACCTCAGTCATGTTGCCAGGCCACAGGTTTCCACAATCAAACCTCAGACATTTTCCCAGGCCACAGGGTTCCAGAATAAAACCTTTCTCATGTTCCCAGGCCACAGGGTTCCAGAATCCACCGATGACATGTTCCCAGGCAAAAGGTTTCCAGAATCAATCCTCAGTTAGGCTCCCTGGCTACAGGGTTCCAGAATAAAACCTCAGTCATATTGCACGTCCACAGGTTTCCAGAATCAATCCTCAGTTAGGTTCCCAGGCTACAGGGTTCCAGAATAAAACCTCAGTCATGTTCCCAGTCCACAGGGTTCCAAAACCTAGGCTCTCAGGTTCCCAGGGCACAGTATTCCACAATCTAAACAGATGTCATGTTAACAAGCCACAGTTTTCCAGAATCTTGCCTCAGTCATGTTCCCAGGCCACAGGGATCCAGATTCAAACCTCACTCATGTTGCCAGGCCATAGGGTACCACCATCAAACCTCAATCATATTCCAAGTCCACAGGTTTCCAGAATCAAACCGATTTCATGTTCCCAGGCAACAGGGTTCCAGAATCCAAACCGATGTCATGTTCCCAGGACACAGGATTCCACAATCTAACCTCAGTCATGTTCCCAGGCCAGTGGTTTCCAGAATCAAACCTCAGTCATATTCCCAGGCCACAGGGTTCCAGAATCCACCGATATCATGTTCCCAGGCCACAGGGTTCCAGAATCAATCCTCAGTTAGGTTCCCAGGGTACAGAGTTCCAGAATAAATCCTCAGTCATGTTCCCAGTCCACAGGGTTCCAGAACCTGGGCTCACTCAGATTCCCAGGGCACATTATTCCACAATCTAAACAGATGTCATGTTCCCAAGCCACAGTTTTCCAGAATCTCGCCTCAGTCATGTTCCCAGGCCACAGGGATCCAGAATCAAACCTCAGTCATGTTGCCAGGCCATAGGGTACCACCATCAAACCTCAGTCATATTCCCAGGTCACAGGGTTCCAGAATCCACCGATGTCATGTTCCCAGGCCACAGGGTTCCAGAATCAATCCTCAGTTATGTTCCCAGGCTACAGGGTTCCAGAATAAAACCGTTCTCATGTTCCCAGGCTACAGGGTTCCAGAATAAAACCTCAGTCATGTTCCCAGTCCACAGGTTTCCAGAACTAAGGCGCAGTCAGTTTCCCAGGGCACAGTATTCCACAATCTAAACAGATGTCATATTCCCAGGCCACAGTTTTCCAAAATCACGCCTCAGTCATTTTCCCAGGCCACAGGGATCCAGAATCAAACCTCGGTCATGTTGCCAGGCCATAGGGTACCACCATCAAACCTCAGTCATATTCCCAGGCCACAAGTTTCCAGAATCAAACAGATGTCATGTTCCCAGGACACAGGTTTCCACAATCTAACAGTAGTCATGTTCCCAGGCCACAGGATTCCAGAAACAAATCTCAGTCTTATTCCCAGGACACAGGGTTCCAGAATCCACCGATGTCATGTTCCCAGGGCACAGGGTTCCAGAATCAATCCTCAGTTATGTTCCCAGGCTACAGGGTTCCAGAATAAAACCTCAGTCATGTTCCCAGTCCACAGGGTTCCAAAACCAAGGCTCAGTCAGTTTCACAGGGCACATTATTCCACAATCTAAACAGATGTCATGTTCCCATGCAACAGTTTTCCAGAATCACGCCTCAGTCATGTTCCCAGGCCACAGGGATCCAAAATCAAACCTCAGTCATGTTGCCAGGCCATAGGGTGCCACCATCAAACCTCAGTCATATTCCCAGGCCACAAGTTTCCAGAATCAAACCGATGTCATGTTCCCAGTCCACAGGTTTCCACAATCTAACATCTGTCATGTTCCCAGGCCAATGGTTTCCAAAATCAAACCTCAGTCATATTCCCAGGCCACAGGCTTCCAGAATCCAACCGATGTCGTGTTCCCAGGCCACAGGATTCCACAAGCAAACTCACTCGTGTTCCCAGGACACATGTTCCCAGAATCAACCCGATATCATGTTCCCTGGCCACAGTCTTACAGAATCAAATCTCAGTCATGTCGCCAGGCCACAGGTTTCCACCATCAAACCTCAGACATATCCCCAGGCCACAGGGTTCCAGAATAAAACCGTTCTCATGTTCCCAGGTCACAGGGTTCCAGAATCCTCCGATGACATGTTCCCAGGCAACAGGGTTCCAGAATCAATCCTCAGTTAGGTTCCCAGGCTACAGGGTTCCAGAATAAAACCTCAGTCATGTTCCAAGTCCACAGGGTTCCAGAATCAAACCTCACTTAGGTTCCCAGGCTACAGGGTTACAGAATAAAACCTCAGTCATGTTCCCAGTCCGCAGGGTTCCAGAACCTGGGCTCAGTCAGGTTCCCAGGCCACAGTATTCCATAATCTAAACAGATGTCATGTTCCCAAGAAACTGTTTTCCAGAATCTCGCCTCGGTCATGTGCCCAGGCCACAGGGATCCAGAATCAAACCTCAGTCATGTTGCCAGGACATAGGGTACCACCATCAAACCTCAGTCATATTCCAAGGCCACAGGCTTCCAGAATCAAACGGATTTCCTGTTCCCAGGCAACAGGGTTCCAGAATCCAAACCGATGTCATGTTCCCAGGCCACAGGATTCCACAATCTAACATCAGTCATGTTCCCAGGCCACAGGATTCCTCAAGCAAACCTCAGTCGTGTTCCCAGGACACAGGTTTCCAGAATCAACCCGATATCATGTTCCCTGGCCATAGTCTTCCAGAATCAAACCTCAGTCATGTTGCCAGGCCACAGGGTTCCAGAACCTAGGCTCAGTCAGGTTCCCAGGGCACAGTATTCCACAATCTAAACAGATGTCATGTTAACAAGCCACAGTTTTCCAGAATCTCGCCTCAGTCATGTTCCCAGGCCACAGGGATCCAGATTCAAACCTCACTCATGTTGCCAGGCCATAGGGTACCACCATCAAACCTCAATCATATTCCAAGTCCACAGGTTTCCAGAATCAAACCGATTTCATGTTCCCAGGCAACAGGGTTCCAGAATCCAAACCGATGTCATGTTCCCAGGACACAGGATTCCACAATCTAACCTCAGTCATTTTCCCAGGCCAGTGGTTTCCAGAATCAAACCTCAGTCATATTCCCAGGCCACAGGGTTCCAGAATCCACCGATATCATGTTCCCAGGCCACAGGGTTCCAGAATCAATCCTCAGTTAGGTTCCCAGGGTACAGAGTTCCAGAATAAATCCTCAGTCATGTTCCCAGTCCACAGGGTTCCAGAACCTGGGCTCACTCAGATTCCCAGGGCACATTATTCCACAATCTAAACAGATGTCATGTTCCCAAGCCACAGTTTTCCAGAATCTCGCCTCAGTCATGTTCCCAGGCCACAGGGATCCAGAATCAAACCTCAGTCATGTTGCCAGGCCATAGGGTACCACCATCAAACCTCAGTCATATTCCCAGGTCACAGGGTTCCAGAATCCACCGATGTCATGTTCCCAGGCCACAGGGTTCCAGAATCAATCCTCAGTTATGTTCCCAGGCTACAGGGTTCCAGAATAAAACCGTTCTCATGTTCCCAGGCTACAGGGTTCCAGAATAAAACCTCAGTCATGTTCCCAGTACACAGGTTTCCAGAACTAAGGCGCAGTCAGTTTCCCAGGGCACAGTATTCCACAATCTAAACAGATGTCATATTCCCAGGCCACAGTTTTCCAAAATCACGCCTCAGTCATTTTCCCAGGCCACAGGGATCCAGAATCAAACCTCGGTCATGTTGCCAGGCCATAGGGTACCACCATCAAACCTCAGTCATATTCCCAGGCCACAAGTTTCCAGAATCAAACAGATGTCATGTTCCCAGGACACAGGTTTCCACAATCTAACAGTAGTCATGTTCCCAGGCCACAGGATTCCAGAAACAAATCTCAGTCTTATTCCCAGGACACAGGGTTCCAGAATCCACCGATGTCATTTTCCCAGGGCACAGGGTTCCAGAATCAATCCTCAGTTATGTTCCCAGGCTACAGGGTTCCAGAATAAAACCTCAGTCATGTTCCCAGTCCACAGGGTTCCAAAACCAAGGCTCAGTCAGTTTCACAGGGCACATTATTCCACAATCTAAACAGATGTCATGTTCCCATGCAACAGTTTTCCAGAATCACGCCTCAGTCATGTTCCCAGGCCACAGGGATCCAAAATCAAACCTCAGTCATGTTGCCAGGCCATAGGGTGCCACCATCAAACCTCAGTCATATTCCCAGGCCACAAGTTTCCAGAATCAAACCGATGTCATGTTCCCAGTCCACAGGTTTCCACAATCTAACATCTGTCATGTTCCCAGGCCAATGGTTTCCAAAATCAAACCTCAGTCATATTCCCAGGCCACAGGCTTCCAGAATCCAACCGATGTCGTGTTCCCAGGCCACAGGATTCCACAAGCAAACTCACTCGTGTTCCCAGGACACATGTTCCCAGAATCAACCCGATATCATGTTCCCTGGCCACAGTCTTACAGAATCAAATCTCAGTCATGTCGCCAGGCCACAGGTTTCCACCATCAAACCTCAGACATATCCCCAGGCCACAGGGTTCCAGAATAAAACCGTTCTCATGTTCCCAGGTCACAGGGTTCCAGAATCCTCCGATGACATGTTCCCAGGCAACAGGGTTCCAGAATCAATCCTCAGTTAGGTTCCCAGGCTACAGGGTTCCAGAATAAAACCTCAGTCATGTTCCAAGTCCACAGGGTTCCAGAATCAAACCTCACTTAGGTTCCCAGGCTACAGGGTTACAGAATAAAACCTCAGTCATGTTCCCAGTCCGCAGGGTTCCAGAACCTGGGCTCAGTCAGGTTCCCAGGCCACAGTATTCCATAATCTAAACAGATGTCATGTTCCCAAGAAACTGTTTTCCAGAATCTCGCCTCGGTCATGTGCCCAGGCCACAGGGATCCAGAATCAAACCTCAGTCATGTTGCCAGGACATAGGGTACCACCATCAAACCTCAGTCATATTCCAAGGCCACAGGCTTCCAGAATCAAACGGATTTCCTGTTCCCAGGCAACAGGGTTCCAGAATCCAAACCGATGTCATGTTCCCAGGCCACAGGATTCCACAATCTAACATCAGTCATGTTCCCAGGCCACAGGATTCCTCAAGCAAACCTGAGTCGTGTTCCCAGGACACAGGTTTCCAGAATCAACCCGATATCATGTTCCCTGGCCATAGTCTTCCAGAATCAAACCTCAGTCATGTTGCCAGGCCACAGGGTTCCAGAACCTAGGCTCAGTCAGGTTCCCAGGGCACAGTATTCCACAATCTAAACAAATGTCAAGTTCCCAAGCCACAGTTTTCCAGAATCTCGCCTCAGTCATGTTTCCAGGCCACAGGGACCCAGAATCAAACCTCAGTCATTTTGCCAGGCCATAGGGTACCACCATCAAACCTCAGTCATATTCCCAGGCCACAGGCTTCCAGAATCAAACGGATTTCATGTTCCCAGGCAACAGGGTTCCAGAATCCAAACCGATGTCATGTTCCCAGGCCACAGGATTCCACAATCTAACCTCAGTCATATTCCCAGGCCAATGGTTTCCAGAATCAAACCTCAGTCATATTCCCAGGCCACAGTGTTCCAGAATCCACCTATGTCATATTCCCAGGCCACAGGGTTCCACAATCAATCCTCAGTTATGTTCCCAGGCTACAGGGTTCCAGAATAAAAGCTCAGTCATGTTCCCAGGCCACAGGGTTCCAGACCAAGGCTCAGTCAGGTTCCCAGGGCACAGTATTCCACAATCTAAACAGATGTCATGTTCCCAGACCACAGTTTTCCAGAATCACGCCTCAGTCATGTTCCCAGGCCTCAGGGATCCAGAAACAAACCTCAGTCATGTTGCCAGGCCATAGGGTACCACCATCAAACCTCAGTCATATTCCCAGGCCACAGGTTTCCAGAATCAAACCGATGTCATGTTCCCAGGCCACAGGTTTCCACAATCTAACATCAGTCATGTTCCCAGGCCAATGGTTTCCAGAATCAAACCTCAGTCATATTCCCAGGCCACAGGGTTCCAGAATCCAACCGATGTCGTGTTCCCAGTCCTCAGGATTCCACAAGCAAACCTCAGTCTTTTTCCCAGGACACAGGTTTCCAGAATCAACCCGATATCATGTTCCCTGGACACAGTCTTCCAGAATCAAACCTCAGTCATGTTGCCAGGCCACAGGTTTCCACCATCAAACCTCAGACATGTTCCCAGGCCACAGGGTTCCAGAATAAAACCTTTCTCATGTTCCCAGGCCACAGGGTTCCAGAATCCACCGATGACATGTTCCCAGGCAAAAGGGTTCCAGAATCAATCCTCAGTTAGGCTCCCTGGCTACAGGGTTCCAGAATAAAACCTCAGTCATATTCCACGTCCACAGGGTTCCAGAATCAATCCTCAGTTAGGTTCCCAGGCTACAGGGTTCCGGAATAAAACCTCAGTCATGTTCCCAGTCCACAGGTTTCCAAAACCTAGGCTCTCAGGTTCCCAGGGCACAGTATTCCACAATCTAAACAGATGTCATGTTAACAAGCCACAGTTTTCCAGAATCTTGCCTCAGTCATGTTCCCAGGCCACAGGGATCCAGATTCAAACCTCACTCATGTTGCCAGGCCATAGGGTACCACCATCAAACCTCAATCATATTCCAAGTCCACAGGTTTCCAGAATCAAACCGATTTCATGTTCCCAGGCAACAGGGTTCCAGAATCCAAACCGATGTCATGTTCCCAGACCACAGGATTCCACAATCTAACCTCAGTCATATTCGAGGCCAATGGTTTCCAGAATCAAACCTCAGTCATATTCCCAGGCCACATGGTTCCAGAATCCACCGATATCATGTTCCAAGGCCACAGGGTTCCAGAATCAATCCTTAGTTATGATCCCAGGCTACAGGGTTCCAGAATAAAACCTCAGTCATGTTCCCAGTCCACACGGTTTCAGAACCAATGTTCAGTCAGTTTCCCAGGGCACAGTATTCCACAATCTAAACAGATGTCATGTTAACAAGCCACAGTTTTCCAGAATCTTGCCTCAGTCATGTTCCCAGGCCACAGGGATCCAGATTCAAACCTCACTCATGTTGCCAGGCCATAGGGTACCACCATCAAACCTCAATCATATTCCAAGTCCACAGGTTTCCAGAATCAAACCGATTTCATGTTCCCAGGCAACAGGGTTCCAGAATCCAAACCGATGTCATGTTCCCAGACCACAGGATTCCACAATCTAACCTCAGGCACATTCCCAGGCCAATGGTTTCCAGAATCAAACCTCAGTCATATTCCCAGGCCACAGGGTTCCAGAATCCACCGATATCATGTTCCAGGGCCACAGGGTTCCAGAATCAATCCTTAGTTATGATCCCAGGCTACAGGGTTCCAGAATAAAACCTCAGTCATGTTCCCAGTCCACACGGTTTCAGAACCAATGTTCAGTCAGGTTCCCAGGGCACAGTATTCCACAATCTAAACAGATGTCATGTTCCCAGGCAACAGTTTTCCAGAATCACGCCTCAGTCATGTTCCCAGGCCACAGGCATCCAGAATCAAACCTCAGTCATGTTGCCAGGCCATAGGGTACCACCATCAAACCTCAGTCATATTCCCAGTCCACAGGCTTCCAGAATCAAACCGATTTCATGTTCCCAGGAAACAGGGTTCCAGAATCCAAACCGATGTCATGTTCCCAGGACACAGGATTCCACAATCTAACCTCAGTCATATTTCCAGGCCAATGGTTTCCAGAATCAAACCTCAGTCATATTCCCAGGCCACAGGGTTCCAGAATCCACCTATGTCATGTTCCCAGGCCACAGTGTTCCAGAATCAATCCTCAGTTATATTCCCAGGCTACAGGATACCAGAATAAAACCTCAGTCATGTTCCCAGTCCACAGGGTTCAAGAACCAAGGCTCAGTCAGGTTCCCAGGGCACAGAATTCCACAATCTAAACATATGTTATGTTCCCAGGCCACAGTTTTCCAGAATCACGCCTCAGTCATGTTCCCAGGCCACAGGGAACCGGAATCAAACCTCAGTCATGTTGCCAGGCCATAGGGTACCACCATCAATCCTCAGTCATATTCCCAAGCCACAGGTTTCCAGAATCAAACCGATGTCATGTTCCCAGGCCACAGGTTTCCACAATCTAACATCAGTCATGTTCCCAGGCCAATGGTTTCCAGAATCAATCCTCAGTCATATTCCCAGGCCACAGGGTTCCAGAATCCAACCGATGTTGTGTTCGCAGGCCACAGGATTCCACAAGCAAACCTCAGTCTTTTTCCCAGGACACAGGTTTCCAGAATCAACCCGATATCATGTTCCCTGGCCACAGTCTTCCAGAATCAAACCGCAGACATGTTGGCAGGCCACAGGTTTCCACCATCAAACCTCAGACATGTTCCCATGCCACAGGGTGCCAGAATAAAACCGTTCTCATGTTCCCAGGCCACAGGGTTCCAGAATCCACCGATGACATGTTCCCAGGCAACAGGGTTCCAGAATCAATCCTCAGTTAGGTTCCCAGGCGACAGGGTTCCAGAATAAAACCTCAGTCATGTTCCAAGTCCACAGCGTTCCAGAATCAATCCTCAGTTAGTTTCCCAGGCTACAGGGTTCCAGAATAAAACCTCAGTCATGTTTCCAGTCCACAGGGTTCCAGAACCTAGGGTCTCAGGTTCCCAGGGCACAGTATTCCACAATCTAAACAGATGTCAGGTTAACAAGCCACAGTTTTCCAGAATCTTGCCTCAGTCATGTTCCCAGGCCACAGGGATCAAGATTCAAACCTCACTCATGTTGCCAGGCCATAGGGTACCACCATCAAACCTCAGTCATATTCCAAGTCCACAGGTTTCCAGAATCAAACCGATTTCATGTTCCCAGGCAACAGTGTTCCATAATCCAAACCGATGTCATGTTCCCAGGACACAGGATTCCACAATCTAACCTCAGTCATGTTCACAGGCCTGTGGTTTCCAGAATCAAAACTCAGTCATATTCCCAGGCCACAGGGTTCCACAATCCACCGATGTCAGGTTCCCAGGCCACAGGGTTCCAGAATCAATCCTCAGTTATGTTCCCAGGCTACAGGGTTCCCGAATAAAACCTCAGTCATGTTCTCATTCCAAAGGGTTCCAGAACCAAGGCTCAGTCAGGTTCCCAGGGCACAGTATTCCACAATCTAAACAGATGTCATGTTCCCAGGCCACAGTTTTCCAGAATCACGCCTCAGACATGTTCCCAGGCCAAAGGGATACAGAATCAAACCTCAGTCATGTTGCCAGGCCATAGGGTACCACCATCAAACCTCAGTCATATTCCGAGGCCACAGGCTTCCAGAATCAAAAGAATTTCATATTGCCAGGCAACAGGGTTCCAGAATCCAAACCGATGTCATGATCCCAGGCCACAGGATTCCACAATCTAACATCAGTCATGTTCCCAGGTCAATGGTTTCCAGAATCAAACCTCAGTCATATTCCCAGGCCACATGGTTCCAGAATCAAACCTCAATCGTATTCCCAGGACCCAGCCTTCCAGAATCAAACCTCAGTCATATTCCCAGGCCACAGGGTTCCAGAATCCAACCGATGTCATGTTCCCAGGCCACAGGATTCCACAAGCAAAACTCATTCTTTTTCCCAGGACACAGGTTCCCAGAATCAACCCGATATCATGTTCCCTGGCCACAGTCTTCCAGAATCAAACCTCAGTCATGTTGCCAGGCCACAGGTTTTCACCATCACACCTCAGACATTTTCCCAGGCCATAGGTTCCAGAATAAAACCGTTCTCATGTTCCCAGGCCACAGGGTTCCAGAATCCACCGATGACATGTTACCAGGCAAAAGGGTTTCAGAATCAATCCTCAGTTAGGCTCCCAGGCTACAGGGTTCCAGAATAAAACATCAGTCATGTTCCAAGTCCACAGGGTTCCAGAATCAATCCTCAGTTAGGTTCCCAGGTTACAGGGTTCCAGAATAAAACCTCACTCATGTTCCCGGTCCACAGGGTTCCAGAACCTAGGCTCAGTCAGGTTCCCAGGGCACAGTATTCCACAATCTAAAGAGATGTCATGTTCCCAAGCCACAGTTTTCCAGAATCTCGCCTCAGTCATGTTCCCAAGCGACAGGGTTCAAGAATCAAACCTCAGTCATGTTGCCAGGCCATACGGTACCACCATCAAACCTCAGTCATATTCCCAGGCCACATTTTTCAAGAATCACGCCTGAGTCATGTTCCCAGGCCACAGGGATCCAGAATCAAACCTCATTCATGTTACCAGGCAATAGGCTAGCACCATCAAACCTCAGTCATATTTCCAGGCCACAGGTTTCCAGAAACAAACCGATTTCATGTTCCCAGGCAACAGGGTACCAGAATTCAAACCGATGTCATGTTCCCAGGCCAAAGGATTCCACAATCTAACCTCTGTCATGTTCACAGGCAAATGGCTTCCAGAATCAAACCTCAGTCCTATTCCCAGGCCACAGGATTCCAGAATCCACCGAGGTCATGTTCCCAGGCCACAGGGTTCCAGAATCAATCCTCAGTTATGTTCCCAGGCTACAGGGTTCCAGAATAAAACCTCAGTCATGTTCCCAGTCCACAGGGTTCAAAAACCAAGGCTCAGTCAGGTTCACAGGGCACAGTATTCCACAATCAAAACAGATGTCATGTTCCCATGCCACAGTTTTCCAGAATCACGCCTCAGTCATGTTCCCAGGCCACAGGGATCCA
Organism: Eschrichtius robustus; assembly: GCF_028021215.1. Taxonomy (NCBI): domain Eukaryota; kingdom Metazoa; phylum Chordata; class Mammalia; order Artiodactyla; family Eschrichtiidae; genus Eschrichtius; species Eschrichtius robustus. Next base: position 42,251,035 of record NC_090842.1, read on the forward strand.
AAATCAAACCTCAGTCATGTTGCCAGGCCATAGGGTGCCACCATCAAACCTCAGTCATATTCCCAGGCCACAAGTTTCCAGAATCAAACCGATGTCATGTTCCCAGGCCACAGGTTTCCACAATCTAACATCAGTCATGTTCCCAGGTCAATGGTTTCCAGAATCAAACCTCAGTCATATTCCCAGGCCACACGGTTCCAGAATCCAACCGATGTCGTGTTCCCAGGCCACAGGATTCCACAAGGAAACTCACTCGTGTTCCCAGGACACATGTTTCCAGAATCAACCCGATATCATATTCCCTGGCCACAGTCTTACAGAATCAAACCTCAGTCATGTTGCCAGGCCATAGGGTACCACCATCAAACCTCAGTCATATTCCTAGGCCACAGGGTTCCAGAATCCAACCGATGTCATGTTCCCAGGCCACAGGATTCCACAAGCAAAACTCAGTCTTTTTCCCAGGACACAGGTTTCCAGAATCAACCCGATAACATATTCCTTGGCCACAGTCTTCCAGAATCAAACCTCAGTCATGTTGCCAGGCCACAGGTTTCCACCATGAAACCTCAGACATGTTCCCAGGCCACAGGTTCCAGAATAAAACCGTTCTCATGTTCCCAGGCCACAGGGTTCCAGAATCCACCGATGACATGTTCCCAGGCAACAGGGTTTCAGAATCAATCCTCAGTTAGGCTCCCAGGCTACAGGGTTCCAGAATAAAACCTCAGTTATGTTCCACGTCCACAGGGTTCCAGAATCAATCCTCAGGTAGGTTCCCAGGCTACAGGGTTCCAGAATAAAACCTCAGTCATGTTCCCGGTCCTCAGGGTTCCAGAACCTGGGCTCAGTCAGGTTCCCAGGCCACAGTATTCCATAATCTAAACAGATGTCATGTTCCCAAGAAACAGTTTTCCAGAATCTCGCCTCAGTCATGTTCCCAGGCCACAGGAATCCAGAATCAAACCTCAGTCATGTTGCCAGGCCATAGGGTACCACCATCAAACCTCAGTCATATTCCAAGGCCACAGGCTTCCAGAATCAAACGGATTTCCTGTTCCCAGGCAACAGGGTTCCAGAATCCAAACCGATGTCATGTTCCCAGGCCTCAGGATTCCACAAGCAAACCTCAGTCGTGTTCCCAGGCCACAGGATTCCACAATCTAACCTCAGTCATATTCCCAGGCCAATGGTTTCCAGAATCAAACCTCAGTCATATTCCCAGGCCACAGTGTTCCAGAATCGACCTATGTCATGTTCCCAGGCCACAGGGTTCCACAATCAATCCTCAGTTATGTTTCCAGGCTACAGGGTTCCAGAATAAAAGCTCAGTCATGTTCCCAGTCCACAGGGTTCCAGACCAAGGCTCAGTCAGGTTCCCAGGGCACAGTATTCCACAATCTAAACAGATGTCATGTTCCCAGGCCACAGTTTTCCAGAATCACGCCTCAGTCATGTTCCCAGGCCTCAGGGATCCAGAAACAAACCTCAGTCATGTTGCCAGGCCATAGGGTACCACCATCAAACCTCAGTCATATTCCCAGGCCACAGGTTTCCAGAATCAAACCGATGTCATGTTCCCAGGCCACAGGTTTCCACAATCTAACATCAGTCATGTTCCCAGGCCAATGGTTTCCAGAATCAAACCTCAGTCATATTCCCAGGGCACAGGGTTCCAGAATCCAACCGATGTCGTGTTCCCAGGCCTCAGGATTCCACAAGCAAACCTCAGTCTTTTTCCCAGGACACAGATTTCCAGAATCAACCCGATATCATGTTCCCTGGACACAGTCTTCCAGAATCAAACCTCAGTCATGTTGCCAGGCCACAGGTTTCCACAATCAAACCTCAGACATTTTCCCAGGCCACAGGGTTCCAGAATAAAATCTTTCTCATGTTCCCAGGCCACAGGGTTCCAGAATCCACCGATGACATGTTCCCAGGCAAAAGGTTTCCAGAATCAATCCTCAGTTAGGCTCCCTGGCTACAGGGTTCCAGAATAAAACCTCAGTCATATTCCACGTCCACAGGGTTCCAGAATCAATCCTCAGTTAGGTTCCCAGGCTACAGGGTTCCAGAATAAAACCTCAGTCATATTCCCAGTCCACAGGGTTCCAAAATCTAGGCTCTCAGGTTCCCAGGGCACAGTATTCCACAATCTAAACAGATGTCATGTTAACAAGCCACAGTTTTCCAGAATCTTGCCTCAGTCATGTTCCCAGGCCACAGGGATCCAGATTCAAACCTCACTCATGTTGCCAGGCCATAGGGTACCACCATCAAACCTCAATCATATTCCAAGTCCACAGGTTTCCAGAATCAAACCGATTTCATGTTCCCAGGCAACAGGGTTCCAGAATCCAAACCGATGTCATGTTCCCAGGACACAGGATTCCACAATCTAACCTCAGTCATGTTCCCAGGCCAGTGGTTTCCAGAATCAAACCTCAGTCATATTCCCAGGCCACAGGGTTCCAGAATCCACCGATATCATGTTCCCAGGCCACAGGGTTCCAGAATCAATCCTCAGTTATGTTCCCAGGCTATAGGGTTCCCGAATAAAACCTCAGTCATGTTCTCATTCCAAAGGGTTCCAGAACCAAGGCTCAGTCAGGTTCCCAGGGCACAGTATTCCACAATCTAAACAGATGTCATGTTCCCAGGACACAGTTTGCCAGAATCACGCCTCAGTCATGTTCCCAGGCCACAGGGATACAGAATCAAACCTCAGTCATGTTGCCAGGCCATAGGGTACCACCATCAAACCTCAGTCATATTCCCAGGCCACAGGGTTCCAGAATCAAACCGATGTCATGTTCCCAGGCCACAGGATTCTACAAGCAAAACTCAGTCTTTTTCCCAGGACACAGGTTTCCAGAATCAACCCGATAACATGTTCCTTGGCCACAGTCTTCCAGAATCAAACCTCAGTCATGTTGCCAGGCCACAGGTTTCCACCATCAAACCTCAGACATGTTCCCAGGCCACAGGTTCCAGAATAAAACCGTTCTCATGTTCCCAGGCCACAGGGTTCCAGAATCCACCGATGACGTGTTCCCAGGCAACAGGGTTTCAGAATCAATCCCCAGTTAGGCTCCCAGGCTACAGGGTTCCAGAATAAAACCTCAGTCATGTTCCACGTCCACAGGGTTCCAGAATCAATCCTCAGTTAGGTTCCCAGGCTACAGGGTTCCAGAATAAAACCTCACTCATGTTCCCGGTCCACAGGGTTCCAGAACCTAGGCTCAGTCAGGTTCCCAGGGCACAGTATTCCACAATCTAAACAGATGTCATGTTCCCAAGCCACAGTTTTCCAGAATCTCGCCTCAGTCATGTTCCCAAGCCACAGGGATCAAGAATCAAACCTCAGTCATGTTGCCAGGCCATACGGTACCACCATCAAACCTCAGTCATATTCCCAGGCCACAGGCTTCCAGAATCAAACAGATTTCATGTTCGCAGGCAACAGGGTTCCAGAATCCAAACCGATGTCATGTTCCCAGGCCTCAGGATTCCACAATCTAACCTCAGTCATGTTTCCAGGCCAATGGTTTCCAGAATCAAACCTCAGTCATATTCCCAGGCCACAGGGTTCCAGAATCCACCGATGTCATCTTCCCAGGCCACAGGGTTCCAGAATCAATACTCAGTTATGTTCCCAGGCTACAGGGTTCCAGTATAAAACCGTTCTCATGTTTCCAGGCTACAGGGTTCCAGAATAAAACCTCAGTCATGTTATCAGTCCACAGGGTTCCAGAACTTGGGCTCAGTTAGGTTCCCAGGCCACAGTATTCCATAATCTAAACAGATGTCATGTTCCTAAGAAACAGTTTTCAAGAATCTCGCCTCAGTCATGTTCCCAGGCCACAGGGATCCAGAATCAAACCTCAGTCATGTTGCCAGGCCATAGGGTACCACCATCAAACCTCAGTCATATTCCCAGGCCACAGGGTTCCAGAATCAAACCGATGTCGTGTTCCCAGGCCACAGGATTCCACAAGCAAACCTCAGTCGTGTTCCCAGGAAACAGGTTTCCAGAATCAACCCGATATCATGTTCCCTGGACACAGTCTTCCAGAATCAAACCTCAGTCATGTTGCCAGGCCACAGGTTTCCACCATCAAACCTCAGAAATGTTCCCAGGCCACAGGGTTCCAGAATAAAACCGTTCTCATGTTCCCAGTAGACAGGATTCCAGAATCCACCGATGACATGTTCCCAGGCAACAGGGTTCCAGAATCAATACTCAGTTACGCTCCCAGGCTACAGGGTTCCAGAATAAAACCTCAGTCATGTTCCAAGTCTACAGGGTTCGAGAATCAATCCTCAGTTAGGTTCCCAGGCTACAGGGTTCCAGAATAAATCCTCAGTCATGTTCCCAGTCCACAGGGTTCCAGAACCTGGGCTCAGTCAGATTCCCAGGGCACAGTATTCCACAATCTAAACAGATGTCATGTTCCCAAGCCACAGTTTTCCAGAATCTCGCCTCAGTCATGTTCCCAGGCCACAGGGATCCAGAATCAAACCTCAGTCATGTTGCCAGGCCATAGGGTACCACCATCAAACCTCAGTCATATTCCAAGGCCACAGGCTTCCAGAATCAAACGGATTTCATGTTCCAGGGCAACAGGGTTCCAGAATCCAAACCGATGTCATGTTCCCAGGCCTCAGGATTCCACAATCTAACCTCAGTCATGTTTCCAGGCCAATGGTTTCCAGAATCAAACCTCAGTCATATTCCCAGGTCACAGGGTTCCAGAATCCACCGATGTCATGTTCCCAGGCCACAGGGTTCCAGAATCAATCCTCAGTTATGTTCCCAGGCTACAGGGTTCCAGAATAAAACCGTTCTCATGTTCCCAGGCTACAGGGTTCCAGAATAAAACCTCAGTCATGTTCCCAGTCCACAGGGTTCCAGAACTAAGGCGCAGTCAGTTTCCCAGGGCACAGTATTCCACAATCTAAACAGATGTCATGTTCCCAGGCCACAGTTTTCCAAAATCACGCCTCAGTCATGTTCCCAGGCCACAGGGATCCAGAATCAAACCTCAGTCATGTTGCCAGGCCATAGGGTACCACCATCAAACCACAGTCATATTCCCAGGCCACAAGTTTCCAGAATCAAACAGATGTCATGTTCCCAGGACACAGGTTTCCACAATCTAACAGCAGTCATGTTCCCAGGCCACAGGATTCCAGAAACAAATCTCAGTCTTATTCCCAGGACACAGGGTTCCAGAATCCACCGATGTCATGTTCCCAGGGCACAGGGTTCCAGAATCAATCCTCAGTTATGTTCCCAGGCTACAGGGTTCCAGAATAAAACCTCAGTCATGTTCCCAGTCCACAGGGTTCCAAAACCAAGGCTCAGTCAAGTTCACAGGGCACATTATTCCACAATCTAAACAGATGTCATGTTCCCATGCAACAGTTTTCCAGAATCACGCCTCAGTCATGTTCCCAGGCCACAGGGATCCAAAATCAAACCTCAGTCATGTTGCCAGGCCATAGGGTGCCACCATCAAACCTCAGTCATATTCCCAGGCCACAGGTTTCCAGAATCAAACCGATGTCATATTCCCAGTCCACAGGTTTCCACAATCTAACATCAGTCATGTTCCCAGGCCAATGGTTTCCAAAATCAAACCTCAGTCATATTCCCAGGCCACAGGCTTCCAGAATCCAACCGATGTCATGTTCCCAGTCCTCAGGATTCCACAAGCAAACCTCAGTCGTGTTCCCAGGACACAGGTTTCCAGAATCAACCCGATATCATGTTCCCTGGACACAGTCTTCCAGAATCAAACCTCAGTCATGTTGCCAGGCCACAGGTTTCCACCATCAAACCTCAGAAATGTTCCCAGGCCACAGGGTTCCAGAATAAAACCGTTCTCATGTTCCCAGTACACAGGATTCCAGAATCCACCGATGACATGTTCCCAGGCAACAGGGTTCCAGAATCAATCCTCAGTTACGCTCCCAGGCTACAGGGTTCCAGAATAAAACCTCAGTCATGTTCCAAGTCTACAGGGTTCGAGAATCAATCCTCAGTTAGGTTCCCAGGGTACAGAGTTCCAGAATAAATCCTCAGTCATGTTCCCAGTCCACAGGGTTCCAGAACCTGGGCTCACTCAGATTCCCAGGGCACAGTATTCCACAATCTAAACAGATGTCATGTTCCCAAGCCACAGTTTTCCAGAATCTCGCCTCAGTCATGTTCCCAGGCCACAGGGATCCAGAATCAAACCTCAGTCATGTTGCCAGGCCATAGGGTACCACCATCAAACCTCAGTCATATTCCCAGGTCACAGGGTTCCAGAATCCACCGATGTCATGTTCCCAGGCCACAGGGTTCCAGAATCAATCCTCAGTTATGTTCCCAGGCTACAGGGTTCCAGAATAAAACCGTTCTCATGTTCCCAGGCTACAGGGTTCCAGAATAAAACCTCAGTCATGTTCCCAGTCCACAGGTTTCCAGAACTAAGGCGCAGTCAGTTTCCCAGGGCACAGTATTCCACAATCTAAACAGATGTCATGTTCCCAGGCCACAGTTTTCCAAAATCACGCCTCAGTCATTTTCCCAGGCCACAGAGATCCAGAATCAAACCTCAGTCATGTTGCCAGGCCATAGGGTACCACCATCAAACCTCAGTCATATTCCCAGGCCACAAGTTTCCAGAATCAAACAGATGTCATGTTCCCAGGACACAGGTTTCTACAATCTAACAGCAGTCATGTTCCCAGGCCACAGGATTCCAGAAAAAAATCTCAGTCTTATTCCCAGGACACAGGGTTCCAGAATCCACTGATGTCATGTTCCCAGGGCACAGGGTTCCAGAATCAATCCTCAGTTATGTTCCCAGGCTACAGGGTTCCAGAATAAAACCTCAGTCATGTTCCCAGTCCACAGGGTTCCAAAACCAAGGCTCAGTCTGTTTCACAGGGCACATTATTCCACAATCTAAACAGATGTCATGTTCCCATGCAACAGTTTTCCAGAATCACGCCTCAGTCATGTTCCCAGGCCACAGGGATCCAAAATCAAACCTCAGTCATGTTGCCAGGCCATAGGGTGCCACCATCAAACCTCAGTCATATTCCCAGGCCACAAGTTTCCAGAAACAAACCGATGTCATGTTCCCAGTCCACAGGTTTCCACAATCTAACATCTGTCATGTTCCCAGGCCAATGGTTTCCAAAATCAAACCTCAGTCATATTCCCAGGCCACAGGCTTCCAGAATCCAACCGATGTCGTGTTCCCAGGCCACAGGATTCCACAAGCAAACTCACTCGTGTTCCCAGGACACATGTTCCCAGAATCAACCCGATATCATGTTCCCTGGCCACAGTCTTACAGAATCAAACCTCAGTCATGTCGCCAGGCCACAGGTTTCCACCATCAAACCTCAGACATATTCCCAGGCCACAGGGTTCCAGAATAAAACCGTTCTCATGTTCCCAGGTCACAGGGTTCCAGAATCCTCCGATGACATGTTCCCAGGCAACAGGGTTCCAGAATCAATCCTCAGTTAGGTTCCCAGGCTACAGGGTTCCAGAATAAAACCTCAGTCATGTTCCAAGTCCACAGGGTTCCAGAATCAAACCTCACTTAGTTTCCCAGGCTACAGGGTTCCAGAATAAAACCTCAGTCATGTTCCCAGTCCACAGGGTTCCAGAACCTGGGCTCAGTCAGGTTCCCAGGCCACAGTATTCCATAATCTAAACAGATGTCATGTTCCCAAGAAACAGTTTTCCAGAATCTCGCCTCGGTCATGTGCCCAGGCCACAGGGATCCAGAATCAAACCTCCGTCATGTTGCCAGGCCATAGGGTACCACCATCAAACCTCAGTCAGATTCCAAGGCCACAGGCTTCCAGAATCAAACGGATTTCATGTTCCCAGGCATCAGGGTTCCAGAATCCAAACCGATGTCATGTTCCCAGGCCACAGGATTCCACAATCTAACATCAGTCATGTTCCCAGGCCACAGGATTCCTCAAGCAAACCTCAGTCGTGTTCCCAGGACACAGGTTTCCAGAATCAACCCGATTTCATGTTCCCTGGCCACAGTCTTCCAGAATCAAACCTCAGTCATGTTGCCAGGCCACAGGGTTCCAGAACCTAGGCTCAGTCAGGTTCCCAGGGCACAGTATTCCACAATCTAAACAAATGTCAAGTTCCCAAGCCACAGTTTTCCAGAATCTCGCCTCAGTCATGTTTCCAGGCCACAGGGACCCAGAATCAAACATCAGTCATTTTGCCAGGCCATAGGGTACCACCATCAAACCTCAGTCATATTCCCAGGCCACAGGCTTCCAGAATCAAACGGATTTCATGTTCCCAGGCAACAGGGTTCCAGAATCCAAACCGATGTCATGTTCCCAGGCCACAGGATTCCACAATCTAACCTCAGTCATATTCCCAGGCCAATGGTTTCCAGAATCAAACCTCAGTCATATTCCCAGGCCACAGTGTTCCAGAATCCACCTATGTCATATTCCCAGGCCACAGGGTTCCACAATCAATCCTCAGTTATGTTCCCAGGCTACAGGGTTCCAGAATAAAAGCTCAGTCATGTTCCCAGGCCACAGGGTTCCAGACCAAGGCTCAGTCAGGTTCCCAGGGCACAGTATTCCACAATCTAAACAGATGTCATGTTCCCAGGCCACAGTTTTCCAGAATCACGCCTCAGTCATGTTCCCAGGCCTCAGGGATCCAGAAACAAACCTCAGTCATGTTGCCAGGCCATAGGGTACCACCATCAAACCTCAGTCATATTCCCAGGCCACAGGTTTCCAGAATCAAACCGATGTCATGTTCCCAGGCCACAGGTTTCCACAATCTAACATCAGTCATGTTCCCAGGCCAATGGTTTCCAGAATCAAGCCTCAGTCATATTCCCAGGCCACAGGGTTCCAGAATCCAACCGATGTCGTGTTCCCAGGCCTCAGGATTCCACAAGCAAACCTCAGTCTTTTTCCCAGGACACAGATTTCCAGAATCAACCCGATATCATGTTCCCTGGACACAGTCTTCCAGAATCAAACCGCAGACATGTTGGCAGGCCACAGGTTTCCACCATCAAACCTCAGACATGTTCCCATGCCACAGGGTTCCAGAATAAAACCGTTCTCATGATCCCAGGCCACAGGGTTCCAGAATCCACCGATGACATGTTCCCAGGCAACAGGGTTCCAGAATCAATCCTCAGTTAGGTTCCCAGGCGACAGGGTTCCAGAATAAAACCTCAGTCATGTTCCAAGTCCACAGGGTTCCAGAATCAATCCTCAGTTAGTTTCCCAGGCTACAGGGTTCCAGAATAAAACCTCAGTCATGTTTCCAGTCCACAGGGTTCCAGAACCTAGGGTCTGAGGTTCCCAGGGCACAGTATTCCACAATCTAAACAGATGTCAGGTTAACAAGCCACAGTTTTCCAGAATCTTGCCTCAGTCATGTTCCCAGGCCACAGGGATCAAGATTCAAACCTCACTCATGTTGCCTGGCCATAGGGTACCACCATCAAACCTCAGTCATATTCCAAGTCCACAGGTTTCCAGAATCAAACCGATTTCATGTTCCCAGGCAACAGTGTTCCATAATCCAAACCGATGTCATGTTCCCAGGACACAGGATTCCACAATCTAACCTCAGTCATGTTCCCAGGCCTGTGGTTTCCAGAATCAAACCTCAGTCATATTCCCATTCCACAGGGTTCCAGAATCCACCGATGTCATGTTCCCAGGCCACAGGGTTCCAGAATCAATCCTCAGTTATGTTCCCAGGCTACAGGGTTCCCGAATAAAACCTCAGTCATGTTCTCATTCCAAAGGGTTCCAGAACCAAGGCTCAGTCAGGTTCCCAGGGCACAGTATTCCACAATCTAAACAGATGTCATGTTCCCAGGCCACAGTTTTCCAGAATCACGCCTCAGTCATGTTCCCAGGCCACAGGGATACAGAATCAAACCTCAGTCATGTTGCCAGGCCATAGGGTACCACCATCAAACCTCAGTCATATTCCGAGGCCACAGGCTTCCAGAATCAAAAGGATTTCATATTGCCAGGCAACAGAGTTCCAGAATCCAAACCGATGTCATGATCCCAGGCCACAGGATTCCACAATCTAACATCAGTCATGTTCCCAGGTCAATGGTTTCCAGAATCAAACCTCAGTCATATTCCCAGGCCACATGGTTCCAGAATCAAACCTCAATCGTGTTCCCAGAACCCAGCCTTCCAGAATCAAACCTCAGTCATATTCCCAGGCCACAGGTTTCCAGAATCCAACCGATGTCATGTTCCCAGGCCACAGGATTCCACAAGCAAAACTCATTCTTTTTCCCAGGACACAGGTTTCCAGAATCAACCCGATATCATGTTCCCTGGCCACAGTCTTCCAGAATCAAACCTCAGTCATGTTGCCAGGCCACAGGTTTCCACCATCAAACCTCAGACATTTTCCCAGGCCATAGGTTCCAGAATAAAACCGTTCTCATGTTCCCAGGCCACAGGGTTCCAGAATCCACCGATGACATGTTCCCAGGCAACAGGGTTTCAGAATAAATCCTCAGTTAGGCTCCCAGGCTACAGGGTTCCAGAATAAAACATCAGTCATGTTCCAAGTCCACAGGGTTCCAGAATCAATCCTCAGTTAGGTTCCCAGGTTACAGGGTTCCAGAATAAAACCTCACTCATGTTCCCGGTCCACAGGGTTCCAGAACCTAGGCTCAGTCAGGTTCCCAGGGCACAGTATTCCACAATCTAAAGAGATGTCATGTTCCCAAGCCACAGTTTTCCAGAATCTCGCCTCAGTCATGTTCCCAAGCGACAGGGATCAAGAATCAAACCTCAGTCATGTTGCCAGGCCATACGGTACCACCATCAAACCTCAGTCATATTCCCAGGCCACAGGCTTCCAGAATCAAAAGGATTTCATGTTCCCAGGCAACAGGGTTCCAGAATCCAAACCGATGTCATGATCCCAGGCCATAGGATTCCACAATCTAACCTCAGGCATGTTCCCAGCCCAATGGTTTCCAGAATCAAACCTCAGTCATATTCCCAGGCCACAGGGTTCCAGAATCCACCGATGTCATGTTCCCAGTCCACAGGGTTCCAGAACCAAGGCTCAGTCAGGTTGCCAAGGCACAGTATTCCACAATCTAAACAGATGTCATGTTCCCAGGCCACAGTTTTCCAGAATCACGTCTGAGTGATGTTCTCAGCCCACAGGGATCCAGAATCAAACCTCAGTCATGTTGCCATGACATAGGGTACCACCATCAAACCTCAGTCATATTCCCAGGCCACATTTTTCAAGAATCACGCCTGAGTCATGTTCCCAGGCCACAGGGATCCAGAATCAAACCTCATTCATGTTACCAGGCAATAGGCTAGCACCATCAAACCTCAGTCATATTTCCAGTCCACAGGTTTCCAGAAACAAACCGATTTCATGTTCCCAGGCAACAGGGTACCAGAATTCAAAACGATGTCATGTTCCCAGGCCAAAGGATTCCACAATCTAAGCTCTGTCATGTTCACAGGCATATGGCTTCCAGAATCAAACCTCAGTCCTATTCACAGGCCACAGGGTTCCAGAATCCACCGATGTCATGTTCCCAGGCCACAGGTTTCCAGAATCAATCCTCAGTTATGTTCCTAGGCTACAGGGTTCCAGAATAAAACCTCAGTCATGTTCCCAGTCCACAGGGTTCTAAAACCAAGGCTCAGTCAGGTTCACAGGGAACAGTATTCCACAATCAAAACAGATGTCATGTTCCCATGCCACAGTTTTCCAGAATCACGCCTCAGTCATGTTCCCAGGCCACAGGGATCCAAAATCAAACCTCAGTCATGTTGCCAGGCCATAGGGTGCCACCATCAAACCTCAGTCATATTCCCAGGCCACAAGTTTCCAGAATCAAACCGATGTCATGTTCCCAGGCCACAGGTTTCCACAATCTAACATCAGTCATGTTCCCAGGTCAATGGTTTCCAGAATCAAACCTCAGTCATATTCCCAGGCCACAGGGTTCCAGAATCCAACCGATGTCGTGTTCCCAGGCCACAGGATTCCACAAGGAAACTCACTCGTGTTCCCAGGACACATGTTTCCAGAATCAACCCGATATCATGTTCCCTGGCCACAGTCTTACAGAATCAAACCTCAGTCATGTTGCCAGGCCATAGGGTACCACCATCAAACCTCAGTCATATTCCCAGGCCACAGGGTTCCAGAATCCAACCGATGTCATGTTCCCAGGCCACAGGATTCCACAAGCAAAACTCAGTCTTTTTCCCAGGACACAGGTTTCCAGAATCAACCCGATAACATGTTCCTTGGCCACAGTCTTCCAGAATCAAACCTCAGTCATGTTGCCAGGCCACAGGTTTCCACCATGAAACCTCAGACATGTTCCCAGGCCACAGGTTCCAGAATAAAACCGTTCTCATGTTCCCAGGCCACAGGGTTCCAGAATCCACCGATGACATGTTCCCAGGCAACAGGGTTTCAGAATCAATCCTCAGTTAGGCTCCCAGGCTACAGGGTTCCAGAATAAAACCTCAGTTATGTTCCACGGCCACAGGGTTCCAGAATCAATCCTCAGTTAGGTTCCCAGGCTACAGGGTTCCAGAATAAAACCTCAGTCATGTTCCCGGTACACAGGGTTCCAGAACCTGGGCTCAGTCAGGTTCCCAGGCCACAGTATTACATAATCTAAACAGACGTCATGTTCCCAAGAAACAGTTTTCCAGAATCTCGCCTCAGTCATGTTCCCAGGCCACAGGGATCCAGAATCAAACCTCAGTCATGTTGCCAGGCCATAGGGTACCACCATCAAACCTCAGTCATATTCCAAGGCCACAGGCTTCCAGAATCAAACGGATTTCATGTTCCCAGGCAACAGGGTTCCAGAATCCAAACCGATGTCATGTTCCCAGGCCACAGGATTCCACAATCTAACATCAGTCATGTTCCCAGGCCACAGGATTCCTCAAGCAAACCTCAGTCGTGTACCCAGGACACAGGTTTCCAGAATCAACCCGATATCATGTTCCCTGGCCACAGTCTTCCAGAATCAAACCTCAGTCATGTTGCCAGGCCACAGGGTTCCAGAACCTAGGCTCAGTCAGGTTCCCAGGGCACAGTATTCCACAATCTAAACAAATGTCAAGTTCCCAAGCCACAGTTTTCCAGAATCTCGCCTCAGTCATGTTTCCAGGCCACAGGGACCCAGAATCAAACCTCAGTCATGTTGCCAGGCCATAGGGTACCACCATCAAACCTCAGTCATATTCCCAGGCCACAGGTTTCCAGAATTAAACGGATTTCATGTTCCCAGGCAACAGGGTTCCAGAATCCAAACCGATGTCATGTTCCCAGGCCACAGGATTCCACAATCTAACTTCAGTCATATTCCCAGGCCAATGGTTTCCAGAATCAAACCTCAGTCATATTCCCAGGCCACAGTGTTCCAGAATCCACCTATGTCATGTTCCCAGGCCACAGGGTTCCACAATCAATCCTCAGTTATGTTCCCAGGCTACAGGGTTCCAGAATAAAAGCTCAGTCATGTTCCCAGTCCACAGGGTTCCAGACCAAGGCTCAGTCAGGTTCCCAGGGCACAGTATTCCACAATCTAAACAGATGTCATGTTCCCAGGCCACAGTTTTCCAGAATCAAGCCTCAGTCATGTTCCCAGGCCTCAGGGATCCAGAAACAAACCTCAGTCACGTTGCCAGGCCATAGGGTACCACCATCAAACCTCAGTCATATTCCCAGGCCACAGGTTTCCAGAATCAAACCGATGTCATGTTCCCAGGCCACAGGTTTCCACAATCTAACATCAGTCATGTTCCCAGGCCAATGGTTTCCAGAATCAAACCTCAGTCATATTCCCAGGCCACAGGGTTCCAGAATCCAACCGATGTCGTGTTCCCAGGCCTCAGGATTCCACAAGCAAACCTCAGTCTTCTTCCCAGGACACAGGTTTCCAGAATCAACCCGATATCATGTTCCCTGGACACAGTCTTCCAGAATCAAACCTCAGTCATGTTGCCAGGCCACAGGTTTCCACCATCAAACCTCAGACATGTTCCCAGGCCACAGGGTTCCACAATAAAACCTTTCTCATGTTCCCAGGCCACAGGGTTCCAGAATCCACCGATGACATGTTCCCAGGCAAAAGGGTTCCAGAATCAATCCTCAGTTAGGCTCCCTGGCTACAGGGTTCCAGAATAAAACCTCAGTCATATTCCACGTCCACAGGGTTCCAGAATCAATCCTCAGTTAGGTTCCCAGGCTACAGGGTTCCAGAATAAAACCTCAGTCATGTTCCCGGTCCACAGGGTTCCAAAACCTAGGCTCTCAGGTTCCCAGGGCACAGTATTCCACAATCTAAACAGATGTCATGTTAACAAGCCACAGTTTTCCAGAATCTTGCCTCAGTCATGTTCCCAGGCCACAGGGATCCAGATTCAAACCTCACTCATGTTGCCAGGCCATAGGGTACCACCATCAAACCTCAGTCATATTCCCAGGCCACAAGTTTCCAGAATCAAACAGATGTCATGTTCCCAGGACACAGGTTTCCACAATCTAACAGCAGTCATGTTCCCAGGCCACAGGATTCCAGAAACAAATCTCAGTCTTATTCCCAGGACACAGGGTTCCAGAATCCACCGATGTCATGTTCCCAGGGCACAGGGTTCCAGAATCAATCCTCAGTTATGTTCCCAGGCTACAGGGTTCCAGAATAAAACCTCAGTCATATTCCACGTCCACAGGTTTCCAGAATCAATCCTCAGTTAGGTTCCCAGGCTACAGGGTTCCAGAATAAAACCTCAGTCATGTTATCAGTCCACAGGCTTCCAGAATCAAACCGATTTCATGTTCCCAGGAAACAGGGTTCCAGTATCCAAACCGATGTCATGTTCCCAGGACACAGGATTCCACAATCTAACCTCAGTCATATTTCCAGGCCAATGGTTTCCAGAAACAAACCTCAGTCATATTCCCAGGCCACAGGGTTCCAGAATCCACCTATGTCATGTTCCCAGGCCACAGTGTTCCAGAATCAATCCTCAGTTATATTCCCAGGCTACAGGATTCCAGAATAAAACCTCAGTCATGTTCCCAGTCCACAGGGTTCAAGAACCAAGGCTCAGTCAGGTTCCCAGGGCACAGAATTCCACAATCTAAACATATGTTATGTTCCCAGGCCACAGTTTTCCAGAATCACGCCTCAGTCATGTTCCCAGGCCACAGGGAACCGGAATCAAACCTCAGTCATGTTGCCAGGCCATAGGGTACCACCATCAAACCTCAGTCATATTCCCAAGCCACAGGTTTCCAGAATCAAACCGATGTCATGTTCCCAGGCCACAGGTTTCCACAATCTAACATCAGTCATGTTCCCAGGCCAATGGTTTCCAGAATCAATCCTTTGTCATATTCCCAGGCCACAGGGTTCCAGAATCCAACCGATGTTGTGTTCGCAGGCCACAGGATTCCACAAGCAAACCTCAGTCTTTTTCCCAGGACACAGGTTTCCAGAATCAACCCGATATCATGTTCCCTGGCCACAGTCTTCCAGAATCAAACCGCAGACATGTTGGCAGGCCACAGGTTTCCACCATCAAACCTCAGACATGTTCCCATGCCACAGGGTTCCAGAATAAAACCGTTCTCATGTTCCCAGGCCACAGGGTTCCAGAATCCACCGATGACATGTTCCCAGGCAACAGGGTTCCAGAATCAATCCTCAGTTAGGTTCCCAGGCGACAGGGTTCCAGAATAAAACCTCAGTCATGTTCCAAGTCCACAGGGTTCCAGAATCAATCCTCAGTTAGTTTCCCAGGCTACAGGGTTCCAGAATAAAACCTCAGTCATGTTTCCAGTCCACAGGGTTCCAGAACCTAGGGTCTCAGGTTCCCAGGGCACAGTATTCCACAATCTAAACAGATGTCAGGTTAACAAGCCACAGTTTTCCAGAATCTTGCCTCAGTCATGTTCCCAGGCCACAGGGATCAAGATTCAAACCTCACTTATGTTGCCAGGCCATAGGGTACCACCATGAAACCTCAGTCATATTCCAAGTCCACAGGTTTCCAGAATCAAACCGATTTCATGTTCCCAGGCAGCAGTGTTCCATAATCCAAACCGATGTCATGTTCCCAGGACACAGGATTCCACAATCTAACCTCAGTCATGTTCCCAGGCCTGTGGTTTCCAGAATCAAACCTCAGTCATATTCCCAGGCCACAGGATTCCAGAATCCACCGATGTCATGTTCCCAGGCCACAGGGTTCCAGAATAAATCCTCAGGTATGTTCCCAGGGTACAGGGTTCCCGAATAAAACCTCAGTAATGTTCTCATTCCAAAGGGTTCCAGAACCAAGGCTCAGTCTGGTTCCCAGGGCACACTATTCCACAATCTAAACAGATGTCATGTTCCCAGGCCACAGTTTTCCAGAATCACGCCTCAGTCATGTTCCCAGGCCACAGGGATACAGAATCAAACCTCAGTCATGTTGCCAGGCCTTAGGGTACCACCATCAAACCTCAGTCATATTCCGAGGCCACAGGCTTCCAGAATCAAAAGGATTTCATATTGCCAGGCAACAGGGTTCCAGAATCCAAACCGATGTCATGATCCCAGGCCACAGGATTCCACAATCTAACATCAGTCATGTTCCCAGGTCAATGGTTTCCAGAATCAAACCTCAGTCATATTCCCAGGCCACATGGTTCCAGAATCAAACCTCAATCGTGTTCCCAGAACCCAGCCTTCCAGAATCAAACCTCAGTCATATTCCCAGGCCACAGGGTTCCAGAATCCAACCGATGTCATGTTCGCAGGCCACAGGATTCCACAAGCAAAACTCATTCTTTTTCCCAGGACACAGGTTTCCAGAATCAACCCGATATCATGTTCCCTGGCCACAGTCTTCCAGAATCAAACCTCAGTCAAGTTACCAGGCCACAGGTTTCCACCATCAAACCTCAGACATGTTCCCAGGCCACAGGGTTCCAGAATAAAACCGTTCTCATGTTCCCAGGCCACAGGGTTACAGAATAAAACCGTTCTCATGTTCCCAGGCCACAGGGTTCCAGAATCCACCGATGTCATGTTCCCAGCCCACAGGGTTCCAGAACCAAGGCTCAGTCAGGTTCCCAAGGCACAGTATTCCACAATCTAAACAGATGTCATGTTCCCAGGCCACAGTTTTCCAGAATCACGTCTGAGTGATGTTCTCAGCCCACAGGGATCCAGAATCAAACCTCAGTCATGTTGCCATGACATAGGGTACCACCATCAATCCTCAGTCATATTCCCAGGCCACATTTTTCAAGAATCACGCCTGAGTCATGTTCCCAGGCCACAGGGTTCCAGAATCAAACCTCATTCATGTTACCAGGCAATAGGCTAGCACCATCAAACCTCAGTCATATTTCCAGGCCACAGGTTTCCAGAAACAAACCGATTTCATGTTCCCAGGCAACAGGGTACCAGAATTCAAACCGATGTCATGTTCCCAGGCCAAAGGATTCCACAATCTAACCTCTGTCATGTTCACAGGCAAATGGCTTCCAGAATCAAACCTCAGTCCTATTCCCAGGCCACAGGGTTCCAGAATCCACCGATGTCATGTTCGCAGGCCACAGGGTTCCAGAATCAATCCTCAGTTATGTTCCCAGGCTACAGGGTTCCAGAATAAAACCTCAGTCATGTTCCCAGTCCACAGGGTTCCAAAACCAAGGCTCAGTCAGGTTCACAGGGCACAGTATTCCACAATCAAAACAGATATCATGTTCCCATGCCACAGTTTTCTAGAATCACGCCTCAGACATGTTCCCAGGCCACAGGGATCCAAAATCAAACCTCAGTCATGTTGCCAGGCCATAGGGTGCCACCATCAAACCTCAGTCATATTCCCAGGCCACAAGTTTCCAGAATCAAACCGATGTCATGTTCCCAGGCCACAGGTTTCCACAATCTAACATCAGTCATGTTCCCAGGTCAATGGTTTCCAGAATCAAACCTCAGTCATATTCCCAGGCCACAGGGTTCCAGAATCCAACCGATGTCGTGTTCCCAGGCCACAGGATTCCACAAGGAAACTCACTCGTGTTCCCAGGACACATGTTTCCAGAATCAACCCGATATCATGTTCCCTGGCCACAGTCTTACAGAATCAAACCTCAGTCATGTTGCCAGGCCACAGGTTTCCACCATCAAACCTCAGACATATTCCCAGGCCACAGTGTTCCAGAATAAAACCGTTCTCATGTTCCCAGGTCACAGGGTTCCAGAATCCTCCGATGACATGTTCCCAGGCAACAGGGTTCCAGAATCAATCCTCAGTTAGGTTCCCAGGCTACAGGGTTCCAGAATAAAACCTCAGTCATGTTCCAAGTCCACAGGGTTCCAGAATCAAACCTCACTTAGGTTCCCAGGCTACAGGGTTCCAGAATAAAACCTCAGTCATGTTCCCAGTCCACAGGGTTCCTGAACCTGGGCTCAGTCAGGTTCCCAGGCCACAGTATTCCATAATCTAAACAGATGTCATGTTCCCAAGAAACAGTTTTCCAGAATCTCGCCTCAGTCATGTTCCCAGGCCACAGGGATCCAGAATCAAACCTCAGTCATGTTGCCAGGCCATAGGGTACCACCATCAAACCTCAGTCATATTCCAAGGCCACAGGCTTCCAGAATCAAACGGATTTCATGTTCCCAGGCAACAGGGTTCCAGAATCCAAACCGATGACATGTTCCCAGGCCACAGGATTCCACAATCTAACATCAGTCATGTTCCCAGGCCACAGGATTACACAAGCAAACCTCAGTCGTGTTCCCAGGACACAGGTTTCCAGAATCAACCCGATATCATGTTCCCTGGCCACAGTCTTCCAGAATCAAACCTCAGTCATGTTGCCAGGCCACAGGGTTCCAGAACCTAGGCTCAGTCAGGTTCCCAGGGCACAGTATTCCACAATCTAAACAAATGTCAAGTTCCCAAGCCACAGTTTTCCAGAATCTCGCCTCAGTCATGTTTCCAGGCCACAGGGACCCAGAATCAAACCTCAGTCATATTCCCAGGCCACAGGCTTCCAGAATCAAACGGATTTCATGTTCCCAGGCAACAGGGTTCCAGAATCCAAACCGATGTCATGTTCCCAGGCCACAGGATTCCACAATCTAACCTCAGTCATGTTCCCAGGCCAGTGGTTTCCAGAATCAAACCTCAGTCATATTCCCAGGCCACAGGGTTACAGAATCCACCGATATCATGTTCCCAGGCCACAGGGTTCCAGAATCAATCCTCAGTTATGTTCCCAGGCTACAGGGTTCCAGTATAAAACCGTTCTCATGTTTCCAGGCTACAGGGTTCCAGAATAAAACCTCAGTCATGTTCCCAGTCCACAAGGTTCCAGAACTAAGGCGCAGTCAGTTTCCCAGTGCACAGTATTCCACAATCTAAACAGATGTCATGTTCCCAGGCCACAGTTTTCCAAAATCACGCCTCAGTCATGTTCCCAGGCCACAGGGATCCAGAATCAAACCTCAGTCATGTTGCCAGGCCATAAGTTACCACCATTAAACCTCAGTCATATTCCCAGGCCACAAGTTTCCAGAATCAAACAGATGTCATGTTCCCAGGACACAGGTTTCCACAATCTAACAGCAGTCATGTTCCCAGGCCACAGGATTCCAGAAACAAATCTCAGTCTTATTCCCAGGACACAGGTTTCCAAAATCCACCGATGTCATGTTCCCAGGGCACAGGGTTCCAGAATCAATCCTCAGTTATGTTCCCAGGCTACAGGGTTCCAGAATAAAACCTCAGTCATGTTCCCAGTCCACAGGGTTCCAAAACCAAGGCTCAGTCAGGTTCACAGGGCACATTATTCCACAATCTAAACAGATGTCATGTTCCCATGCAACAGTTTTCCAGAATCACGCCTCAGTCATGTTCCCAGGCCACAGGGATCCAAAATCAAACCTCAGTCATGTTGCCAGGCCATAGGGTGCCACCATCAAACCTCAGTCATATTCCCAGGCCACAAGTTTCCAGAATCAAACCGATGTCATGTTCCCAGTCCACAGGTTTCCACAATCTAACATCAGTCATGTTCCCAGGCCAATGGTTTCCAAAATCAAACCTCAGTCATATTCCCAGGCCACAGGATTCCACAAGCAAACTCACTCGTGTTCCCAGGACACATGTTTCCAGAATCAACCCGATATCATGTTCCCTGGCCACAGTCTTACAGAATCAAACCTCAGTCATGTCGCCAGGCCACAGGTTTCCACCATCAAACCTCAGACATATTCCCAGGCCACAGGGTTCCAGAATAAAACCGTTCTCATGTTCCCAGGTCACAGGGTTCCAGAATCCTCCGATGACATGTTCCCAGGCAACAGGGTTCCAGAATCAATCCTCAGTTAGGTTCCCAGGCTACAGGGTTCCAGAATAAAACCTCAGTCATGTTCCAAGTCCACAGGGTTCCAGAATCAAACCTCACTTAGGTTCCCAGGCTACAGGGTTCCAGAATAAAACCTCAGTCATGTTCCCAGTCCACAGGGTTCCAGAACCTGGGCTCAGTCAGGTTCCCAGGCCACAGTATTCCATAATCTAAACAGATGTCATGTTCCCAAGAAACAGTTTTCCAGAATCTCGCCTCAGTCATGTTCCCAGGCCACAGGGATCCAGAATCAAACCGCAGTCATGTTGCCAGGCCATAGGGTACCACCATCAAACCTCAGTCATATTCCAAGGCCACAGGCTTCCAGAATCAAACGGATTTTATGTTCCCAGGCAACAGGGTTCCAGAATCCAAAGCGATGTCATGTTCCCAGGCCACAGGATTCCACAATCTAACATCAGTCATGTTCCCAGGCCACAGGATTCCTCAAGCAAACCTCAGTCGTGTTCCCAGGACACAGGTTTCCAGAATCAACCCGATATCATGTTCCCTGGCCACAGTCTTCCAGAATCAAACCTCAGTCATGTTGCCAGGCCACAGGGTTCCAGAACCTAGGCTCAGTCAGGTTCCCAGGGCACAGTATTCCACAATCTAAACAAATGTCAAGTTCCCAAGCCACAGTTTTCCAGAATCTCGCCTCAGTCATGTTTCCAGGCCACAGGGACCCAGAATCAAACCTCAGTCATTTTGCCAGGCCATAGGGTACCACCATCAAACCTCAGTCATATTCCCAGGCCACAGGCTTCCAGAATCACACGGATTTCATGTTCCCAGGCAACAGGGTTCCAGAATCCAAACCGATGTCATGTTCCCAGGCCACAGGATTCCACAATCTAACCTCAGTCATATTCCCAGGCCAATGGTTTCCAGAATCAAACCTCAGTCATATTCCCAGGCCACAGTGTTCCAGAATCCACCTATGTCATGTTCCCAGGCCACAGGGTTCCAGAATCAATCCTCAGTTATGTTCCCAGGCTACAGGGTTCCAGAATAAAAGCTCAGTCATGTTCCCAGTCCACAGGGTTCCCGACCAAGGCTCAGTCAGGTTCCCAGGGCACAGTATTCCACAATCTAAACAGATGTCATGTTCCCAGGCCACAGTTTTCCAGAATCACGCCTCAGTCATGTTCCCAGGCCTCAGGGATCCAGAAACAAACCTCAGTCATGTTGCCAGGCCATAGGGTACCACCATCAAACCTCAGTCATATTCCCAGGCCACAGGTTTCCAGAATCAAACCGATGTCATGTTCCCAGGCCACAGGTTTCCACAATCTAACATCAGTCATGTTCCCAGGCCAATGGTTTCCAGAATCAAACCTCAGTCATATTCCCAGGCCACAGGGTTCCAGAATCCAACCGATGTCGTGTTCCCAGGCCTCAGGATTCCACAAGCAAACCTCAGTCTTTTTCCCAGGACACAGATTTCCAGAATCAACCCGATATCATGTTCCCTGGACACAGTCTTCCAGAATCAAACCTCAGTCATGTTGCCAGGCCACAGGTTTCCACCATCAAACCTCAGACATGTTCCCAGGCCACAGGGTTCCAGAATGAAACCTTTCTCATGTTCCCAGGCCACAGGGTTCCAGAATCCACCGATGACATGTTCCCAGGCAAAAGGGTTCCAGAATCAATCCTCAGTTAGGTTCCCAGGCGACAGGGTTCCAGAATAAAACCTCAGTCATGTTCCAAGTCCACAGGGTTCCAGAATCAATCCTCAGTTAGTTTCCCAGGCTACAGGGTTCCAGAATAAAACCTCAGTCATGTTTCCAGTCCACAGGGTTCCAGAACCTAGGGTCTCAGGTTCCCAGGGCACAGTATTCCACAATCTAAACAGATGTCAGGTTAACAAGCCACAGTTTTCCAGAATCTTGCCTCAGTCATGTTCCCAGGCCACAGGGATCAAGATTCAAACCTCACTTATGTTGCCAGGCCATAGGGTACCACCATGAAACCTCAGTCATATTCCAAGTCCACAGGTTTCCAGAATCAAACCGATTTCATGTTCCCAGGCAGCAGTGTTCCATAATCCAAACCGATGTCATGTTCCCAGGACACAGGATTCCACAATCTAACCTCAGTCATGTTCCCAGGCCTGTGGTTTCCAGAATCAAACCTCAGTCATATTCCCAGGCCACAGGATTCCAGAATCCACCGATGTCATGTTCCCAGGCCACAGGGTTCCAGAATAAATCCTCAGGTATGTTCCCAGGGTACAGGGTTCCCGAATAAAACCTCAGTAATGTTCTCATTCCAAAGGGTTCCAGAACCAAGGCTCAGTCAGGTTCCCAGGGCACACTATTCCACAATCTAAACAGATGTCATGTTCCCAGGCCACAGTTTTCCAGAATCACGCCTCAGTCATGTTCCCAGGCCACAGGGATACAGAATCAAACCTCAGTCATGTTGCCAGGACTTAGGGTACCACCATCAAACCTCAGTCATATTCCGAGGCCACAGGCTTCCAGAATCAAAAGGATTTCATATTGCCAGGCAACAGGGTTCCAGAATCCAAACCGATGTCATGATCCCAGGCCACAGGATTCCACAATCTAACATCAGTCATGTTCCCAGGTCAATGGTTTCCAGAATCAAACCTCAGTCATATTCCCAGGCCACATGGTTCCAGAATCAAACCTCAATCGTGTTCCCAGAACCCAGCCTTCCAGAATCAAACCTCAGTCATATTCCCAGGCCACAGGGTTCCAGAATCCAACCGATGTCATGTTCGCAGGCCACAGGATTCCACAAGCAAAACTCATTCTTTTTCCCAGGACACAGGTTTCCAGAATCAACCCGATATCATGTTCCCTGGCCACAGTCTTCCAGAATCAAACCTCAGTCAAGTTACCAGGCCACAGGTTTCCACCATCAAACCTCAGACATGTTCCCAGGCCACAGGGTTCCAGAATAAAACCGTTCTCATGTTCCCAGGCCACAGGGTTACAGAATAAAACCGTTCTCATGTTCCCAGGCCACAGGGTTCCAGAATCCACCGATGTCATGTTCCCAGCCCACAGGGTTCCAGAACCAAGGCTCAGTCAGGTTCCCAAGGCACAGTATTCCACAATCTAAACAGATGTCATGTTCCCAGGCCACAGTTTTCCAGAATCACGTCTGAGTGATGTTCTCAGCCCACAGGGATCCAGAATCAAACCTCAGTCATGTTGCCATGACATAGGGTACCACCATCAAACCTCAGTCATATTCCCAGGCCACATTTTTCAAGAATCACGCCTGAGTCATGTTCCCAGGCCACAGGGTTCCAGAATCAAACCTCATTCATGTTACCAGGCAATAGGCTAGCACCATCAAACCTCAGTCATATTTCCAGGCCACAGGTTTCCAGAAACAAACCGATTTCATGTTCCCAGGCAACAGGGTACCAGAATTCAAACCGATGTCATGTTCCCAGGCCAAAGGATTCCACAATCTAACCTCTGTCATGTTCACAGGCAAATGGCTTCCAGAATCAAACCTCAGTCCTATTCCCAGGCCACAGGGTTCCAGAATCCACCGATGTCATGTTCGCAGGCCACAGGGTTCCAGAATCAATCCTCAGTTATGTTCCCAGGCTACAGGGTTCCAGAATAAAACCTCAGTCATGTTCCCAGTCCACAGGGTTCCAAAACCAAGGCTCAGTCAGGTTCACAGGGCACAGTATTCCACAATCAAAACAGATATCATGTTCCCATGCCACAGTTTTCTAGAATCACGCCTCAGACATGTTCCCAGGCCACAGGGATCCAAAATCAAACCTCAGTCATGTTGCCAGGCCATAGGGTGCCACCATCAAACCTCAGTCATATTCCCAGGCCACAAGTTTCCAGAATCAAACCGATGTCATGTTCCCAGGCCACAGGTTTCCACAATCTAACATCAGTCATGTTCCCAGGTCAATGGTTTCCAGAATCAAACCTCAGTCATATTCCCAGGCCACAGGGTTCCAGAATCCAACCGATGTCGTGTTCCCAGGCCACAGGATTCCACAAGGAAACTCACTCGTGTTCCCAGGACACATGTTTCCAGAATCAACCCGATATCATGTTCCCTGGCCACAGTCTTACAGAATCAAACCTCAGTCATGTTGCCAGGCCACAGGTTTCCACCATCAAACCTCAGACATATTCCCAGGCCACAGTGTTCCAGAATAAAACCGTTCTCATGTTCCCAGGTCACAGGGTTCCAGAATCCTCCGATGACATGTTCCCAGGCAACAGGGTTCCAGAATCAATCCTCAGTTAGGTTCCCAGGCTACAGGGTTCCAGAATAAAACCTCAGTCATGTTCCAAGTCCACAGGGTTCCAGAATCAAACCTCACTTAGGTTCCCAGGCTACAGGGTTCCAGAATAAAACCTCAGTCATGTTCCCAGTCCACAGGGTTCCTGAACCTGGGCTCAGTCAGGTTCCCAGGCCACAGTATTCCATAATCTAAACAGATGTCATGTTCCCAAGAAACAGTTTTCCAGAATCTCGCCTCAGTCATGTTCCCAGGCCACAGGGATCCAGAATCAAACCTCAGTCATGTTGCCAGGCCATAGGCTACCACCATCAAACCTCAGTCATATTCCAAGGCCACAGGCTTCCAGAATCAAACGGATTTCATGTTCCCAGGCAACAGGGTTCCAGAATCCAAACCGATGACATGTTCCCAGGCCACAGGATTCCACAATCTAACATCAGTCATGTTCCCAGGCCACAGGATTACACAAGCAAACCTCAGTCGTGTTCCCAGGACACAGGTTTCCAGAATCAACCCGATATCATGTTCCCTGGCCACAGTCTTCCAGAATCAAACCTCAGTCATGTTGCCAGGCCACAGGGTTCCAGAACCTAGGCTCAGTCAGGTTCCCAGGGCACAGTATTCCACAATCTAAACAAATGTCAAGTTCCCAAGCCACAGTTTTCCAGAATCTCGCCTCAGTCATGTTTCCAGGCCACAGGGACCCAGAATCAAACCTCAGTCATATTCCCAGGCCACAGGCTTCCAGAATCAAACGGATTTCATGTTCCCAGGCAACAGGGTTCCAGAATCCAAACCGATGTCATGTTCCCAGGCCACAGGATTCCACAATCTAACCTCAGTCATGTTCCCAGGCCAGTGGTTTCCAGAATCAAACCTCAGTCATATTCCCAGGCCACAGGGTTACAGAATCCACCGATATCATGTTCCCAGGCCACAGGGTTCCAGAATCAATCCTCAGTTATGTTCCCAGGCTACAGGGTTCCAGTATAAAACCGTTCTCATGTTTCCAGGCTACAGGGTTCCAGAATAAAACCTCAGTCATGTTCCCAGTCCACAAGGTTCCAGAACTAAGGCGCAGTCAGTTTCCCAGTGCACAGTATTCCACAATCTAAACAGATGTCATGTTCCCAGGCCACAGTTTTCCAAAATCACGCCTCAGTCATGTTCCCAGGCCACAGGGATCCAGAATCAAACCTCAGTCATGTTGCCAGGCCATAAGTTACCACCATTAAACCTCAGTCATATTCCCAGGCCACAAGTTTCCAGAATCAAACAGATGTCATGTTCCCAGGACACAGGTTTCCACAATCTAACAGCAGTCATGTTCCCAGGCCACAGGATTCCAGAAACAAATCTCAGTCTTATTCCCAGGACACAGGTTTCCAAAATCCACCGATGTCATGTTCCCAGGGCACAGGGTTCCAGAATCAATCCTCAGTTATGTTCCCAGGCTACAGGGTTCCAGAATAAAACCTCAGTCATGTTCCCAGTCCACAGGGTTCCAAAACCAAGGCTCAGTCAGGTTCACAGGGCACATTATTCCACAATCTAAACAGATGTCATGTTCCCATGCAACAGTTTTCCAGAATCACGCCTCAGTCATGTTCCCAGGCCACAGGGATCCAAAATCAAACCTCAGTCATGTTGCCAGGCCATAGGGTGCCACCATCAAACCTCAGTCATATTCCCAGGCCACAAGTTTCCAGAATCAAACCGATGTCATGTTCCCAGTCCACAGGTTTCCACAATCTAACATCAGTCATGTTCCCAGGCCAATGGTTTCCAAAATCAAACCTCAGTCATATTCCCAGGCCACAGGATTCCACAAGCAAACTCACTCGTGTTCCCAGGACACATGTTTCCAGAATCAACCCGATATCATGTTCCCTGGCCACAGTCTTACAGAATCAAACCTCAGTCATGTCGCCAGGCCACAGGTTTCCACCATCAAACCTCAGACATATTCCCAGGCCACAGGGTTCCAGAATAAAACCGTTCTCATGTTCCCAGGTCACAGGGTTCCAGAATCCTCCGATGACATGTTCCCAGGCAACAGGGTTCCAGAATCAATCCTCAGTTAGGTTCCCAGGCTACAGGGTTCCAGAATAAAACCTCAGTCATGTTCCAAGTCCACAGGGTTCCAGAATCAAACCTCACTTAGGTTCCCAGGCTACAGGGTTCCAGAATAAAACCTCAGTCATGTTCCCAGTCCACAGGGTTCCAGAACCTGGGCTCAGTCAGGTTCCCAGGCCACAGTATTCCATAATCTAAACAGATGTCATGTTCCCAAGAAACAGTTTTCCAGAATCTCGCCTCAGTCATGTTCCCAGGCCACAGGGATCCAGAATCAAACCGCAGTCATGTTGCCAGGCCATAGGGTACCACCATCAAACCTCAGTCATATTCCAAGGCCACAGGCTTCCAGAATCAAACGGATTTTATGTTCCCAGGCAACAGGGTTCCAGAATCCAAAGCGATGTCATGTTCCCAGGCCACAGGATTCCACAATCTAACATCAGTCATGTTCCCAGGCCACAGGATTCCTCAAGCAAACCTCAGTCGTGTTCCCAGGACACAGGTTTCCAGAATCAACCCGATATCATGTTCCCTGGCCACAGTCTTCCAGAATCAAACCTCAGTCATGTTGCCAGGCCACAGGGTTCCAGAACCTAGGCTCAGTCAGGTTCCCAGGGCACAGTATTCCACAATCTAAACAAATGTCAAGTTCCCAAGCCACAGTTTTCCAGAATCTCGCCTCAGTCATGTTTCCAGGCCACAGGGACCCAGAATCAAACCTCAGTCATTTTGCCAGGCCATAGGGTACCACCATCAAACCTCAGTCATATTCCCAGGCCACAGGCTTCCAGAATCACACGGATTTCATGTTCCCAGGCAACAGGGTTCCAGAATCCAAACCGATGTCATGTTCCCAGGCCACAGGATTCCACAATCTAACCTCAGTCATATTCCCAGGCCAATGGTTTCCAGAATCAAACCTCAGTCATATTCCCAGGCCACAGTGTTCCAGAATCCACCTATGTCATGTTCCCAGGCCACAGGGTTCCAGAATCAATCCTCAGTTATGTTCCCAGGCTACAGGGTTCCAGAATAAAAGCTCAGTCATGTTCCCAGTCCACAGGGTTCCCGACCAAGGCTCAGTCAGGTTCCCAGGGCACAGTATTCCACAATCTAAACAGATGTCATGTTCCCAGGCCACAGTTTTCCAGAATCACGCCTCAGTCATGTTCCCAGGCCTCAGGGATCCAGAAACAAACCTCAGTCATGTTGCCAGGCCATAGGGTACCACCATCAAACCTCAGTCATATTCCCAGGCCACAGGTTTCCAGAATCAAACCGATGTCATGTTCCCAGGCCACAGGTTTCCACAATCTAACATCAGTCATGTTCCCAGGCCAATGGTTTCCAGAATCAAACCTCAGTCATATTCCCAGGCCACAGGGTTCCAGAATCCAACCGATGTCGTGTTCCCAGGCCTCAGGATTCCACAAGCAAACCTCAGTCTTTTTCCCAGGACACAGATTTCCAGAATCAACCCGATATCATGTTCCCTGGACACAGTCTTCCAGAATCAAACCTCAGTCATGTTGCCAGGCCACAGGTTTCCACCATCAAACCTCAGACATGTTCCCAGGCCACAGGGTTCCAGAATGAAACCTTTCTCATGTTCCCAGGCCACAGGGTTCCAGAATCCACCGATGACATGTTCCCAGGCAAAAGGGTTCCAGAATCAATCCTCAGTTAGGCTCCCTGGCTACAGGGTTCCAGAATAAAACCTCAGTCATATTCCACGTCCACAGGGTTCCAGAATCAATCCTCAGTTAGGTTCCCAGGCTACAGGGTTCCAGAATAAAACCTCAGTCATGTTCCCAGTCCACAGGGTTCCAAAACCTAGGCTCTCAGGTTCCCAGGGCACAGTATTCCACAATCTAAACAGATGTCATGTTAACAAGCCACAGTTTTCCAGAATCTTGCCTCAGTCATGTTCCCAGGCCACAGGGATCCAGATTCAAACCTCACTCATGTTGCCAGGCCATAGGGTACCACCATCAAACCTCAATCATATTCCAAGTCCACAGGTTTCCAGAATCAAAACGATTTCATGTTCCCAGGCAACAGGGTTCCAGAATCCAAACCGATGTCATGTTCCCAGACCACAGGATTCCACAATCTAACCTCAGTCATATTCCCAGGCCAATGGTTTCCAGAATCAAACCTCAGTCATATTCCCAGGCCACAGGGTTCCAGAATCCACCTATGTCATGTTCCCAGGCCACAGTGTTCCAGAATCAATCCTCAGTTATATTCCCAGGCTACAGGATTCCAGAATAAAACCTCAGTCATGTTCCCAGTCCACAGGGTTCAAGAACCAAGGCTCAGTCAGGTTCCCAGGGAACAGAATTCCACAATCTAAACATATGTTATGTTCCCAGGCCACAGTTTTCCAGAATCACGCCTCAGTCATGTTCCCAGGCCACAGGGAACCGGAATCAAACCTCAGTCATGTTGCCAGGCCATAGGGTACCACCATCAAACCTCAGTCATATTCCCAAGCCACAGGTTTCCAGAATCAAACCGATATCATGTTCCCTGGCCACAGTCTTACAGAATCAAACCTCAGTCATGTTGCCAGGCCACAGGTTTCCACCATCAAACCTCAGACATGTTCCCAGGACACAGGGTTCCAGAATAAAACCGTTCTCATGTTCCCAGGCCACAGGTTTCCAGAATCCACCGATGACATGTTCCCAGGAAAAAGGGTTCCAGAATCAATCCTCAGTTAGGTTCCCAGGCTACAGGATTCCAGAATAAAACCTGAGTCATTTTCCCAGTCCACAGGGTTCCAAACCAAGGCTCAGTCAGGTTCCCAGGGCACAGTATTCCACAATCTAAACAGATGTCATGTTCCCAGGCCACAGGATTCCACAATCTAACCTCAGTCATGTTCCCAGGCAAATGGCTTCCAGAATCAAACCTCAGTCATATTCCCAGGCCACAGGGTTCCAGAATCCAACCGATGTCCTGTTCCCAGGCCACAGGATTCCACAAGCAAACTTCAGTCTTTTTCCCAGGACACAGGTTTCCAGAATCAACCCGATAACATGTTCCTTGGCCACAGTCTTCCAGAATCAAACCTCAGTCATGTTGCCAGGCCACAGGTTTCCACCATCAAACCTCAGACATGTTCCCAGGCCACAGGTTCCAGAATAAAACCGTTATCATGTTCCCAGGCCACAGGGTTCCAGAATCCACCGATGACATGTTCCCAGGCAACAGGGTTTCAGAATCAATCCTCAGTTAGGCTCCAAGGCTACAGGGTTCGAGAATAAAACCTCAGTCATGTTCCACGTCCATAGGGTTCCAGAATCAATCCTCAGTTAGGTTCCCAGGCTACAGGGTTCCAGAATAAAACCTCAGTCATGTTCCCAGTCCACAGGGTTCCAAAACCTAGGCTCTCAGGTTCCCAGGGCACAGTATTCCACAATCTAAACAGATGTCATGTTAACAAGCCACAGTTTTCCAGAATCTTGCCTCAGTCATGTTCCCAGGCCACAGGGATCCAGATTCAAACCTCACTCATGTTGCCAGGTCATAGGGTACCACCATCAAACCTCAATCATATTCCAAGTCCACAGGTTTCCAGAATCAAACCGATTTCATGTTCCCAGGCAACAGGGTTCCAGAATCCAAACCGATGTCATGTTCCCAGACCACAGGATTCCACAATCTAACCTCAGTCATATTCCCAGGCCAATGGTTTCCAGAATCAAACCTCAGTCATATTCCCAGGCCACAGGGTTCCAGAATCCACCGATATCATGTTCCAAGGCCACAGGTTTCCAGAATCAATCCTTAGTTATGATCCCAGGCTACAGGGTTCCAGAATAAAACCTCAGTCATGTTCCCAGCCCACACGGTTTCAGAACCAATGTTCAGTCAGGTTCCCAGGGCACAGTATTCCACAATCTAAACAGATGTCATGTTCCCAGGCAACAGTTTTCCAGAATCACACCTCAGTCATGTTCCCAGGCCACAGGGATCCAGAATCAAACCTCAGTCATGTTGCCAGGCCATAGGGTACCACCATCAAACCTCAGTCATATTCCCAGTCCACAGGCTTCCAGAATCAAACCGATTTCATGTTCCCAGGCAACAGGGTTCCAGAATCCAAACCGATGTCATGTTCCCAGGACACAGGATTCCACAATCTAACCTCAGTCATATTTCCAGGCCAATGGTTTCCAGAATCAAACCTCAGTCATATTCCCAGGCCACAGGGTTCCAGAATCCAACCGATGTTGTGTTCGCAGGCCACAGGATTCCACAAGCAAACCTCAGTCTTTTTCCCAGGACACAGGTTTCCAGAATCAACCCGATATCATGTTCCCTGGCCAGAGTCTTCCAGAATCAAACCGCAGACATGTTGGCAGGCCACAGGTTTCCACCATCAAACCTCAGACATGTTCCCATGCCACAGGGTTCCAGAATAAAACCGTTCTCATGTTCCCAGGCCACAGGGTTCCAGAATCCACCGATGACATGTTCCCAGGCAACAGGGTTCCAGAATCAATCCTCAGTTAGATTCCCAGGCGACAGGGTTCCAGAATAAAACCTCAGTCATGTTCCAAGTCCACAGGGTTCCAGAATCAATCCTCAGTTAGTCTCCCAGGCTACAGGGTTCCAGAATAAAACCTCAGTCATGTTCCCAGTCCACAGGGTTCCAGAACCTAGGGTCTCAGGTTCCCAGGGCACAGTATTCCACAATCTAAACAGATGTCAGGTTAACAAGCCACAGTTTCCCAGAATCTTGCCTCAGTCATGTTCCCAGGCCACAGGGATCAAGATTCAAACCTCACTCATGTTGCCAGGCCATAGGGTACGACCATCAAACCTCAGTCATATTCCAAGTCTACAGGTTTCCAGAATCAAACCGATTTCATGTTCCCAGGACACAGGATTCCTCAATCTAACCTCAGTCATGTTCCCAGGCCTGTGGTTTCCAGAATCAAACCTCAGTCATATTCCCAGGCCACAGTGTTCCAGAATCCACCGATGTCATGTTCCCAGGCCACAGGGTTCCAGAATCAATCCTCAGTTATGTTCCCAGGCTACAGGGTTCCCGAATAAAACCTCAGTCATGTTCTCATTCCAAAGGGTTCCAGAACCAAGGCTCAGTCAGGTTCCCAGGGCACAGTATTCCACAATCTAAACAGATGTCATGTTCCCAGGCCACAGTTTTCCAGAATCACGCCTCAGTCATGTTCCCAGGCCACAGGGATACAGAATCAAACCTCAGTCATGTTGCCAGGCCATAGGGTACCACCATCAAACCTCAGTCATATTCCGAGGCCACAGGCTTCCAGAATCAAAAGGATTTCATATTGCCAGGCAACAGGGTTCCAGAATCCAAACCGATGTCATGATCCCAGGCCACAGGATTCCACAATCTAACATCAGTCATGTTCCCAGGTCAATGGTTTCCAGAATCAAACCCCAGTCATGTTGCCAGGCCACATGGTTCCAGAATCAAACCTCAATCGTGTTCCCAGGACCCAGCCTTCCAGAATCAAACCGATGTCATGTTCCCAGGACACACGTTTCCACAATCTAACATCAGTCATGTTCCCAGGCCAATGGTTTCCAGAATCAAACCTCAGTCATATTCCCAGGCCACAGGGTTCCAGAATCCAACCGATGTCATGTTCCCAGGCCACAGGATTCCACAAGCAAAACTCAGTCTTTTTCCCAGGACACAGGTTTCCAGAATCAACCCGATATCATGTTCACTGGCCACAGTCTTCCAGAATCAAACCTCAGTCATGTTGCCAGGCCACAGGTTTCCACCATCAAACCTCAGACATTTTCCCAGGCCATAGGTTCCAGAATAAAACCGTTCTCATGTTCCCAGGCCACAGGGTTCCGGAATCCACCGATGACATGTTCCCAGGCAACAGGGTTTCAGAATCAATCCTCAGTTAGGCTCCCAGGCTACAGGGTTCCAGAATAAAACATCAGTCATGTTCCAAGTCCACAGGGTTCCAGAATCAATCCTCAGGATCCCAGGTTACAGGGTTCCAGAATAAAACCTCACTCATGTTCCCGGTCCACAGGGTTGCAGAACCTAGGCTCAGTCAGGTTCCCAGGGCACAGTATTCCACAATCTAAAGAGATGTCATGTTCCCAAGCCACAGTTTTCCAGAATCTCGCCTCAGTCATGTTCCCAAGCGACAGGGATCAAGCATCAAACCTCAGTCATGTTGCCAGAACATACGGTACCACCATCAAACCTCAGTCATATTCCCAGGCCACAGGCTTCCAGAATCAAAAGGATTTCATGTTCCCAGGCAACAGCGTTCCAGAATCCAAACCGATGTCATGATCCCAGGCCACAGGATTCCACAATCTAACCTCAGGCATGTTCCCAGCCCAATGGTTTCCAGAATCAAACCTCAGTCATATTCCCAGGCCACAGGGTTCCAGAATCCACCGATGTCATGTTCCCAGTCCACAGGGTTCCAGAACCAAGGCTCAGTCAGGTTCCCAAGGCACAGTATTCCACAATCTAAACAGATGTCATGTTCCCAGGCCACAGTTTTCCAGAATCACGTCTGAGTGATGTTCTCAGCCCACAGGGATCCAGAATCAAACCTCAGTCATGTTGCCAGGCCATAGGGTGCCACCATCAAACCTCAGTCATATTCCCAGGCCACAAGTTTCCAGAATCAAACCGATGTCATGTTCCCAGGCCAAAGGTTTCCACAATCTAACATCAGTCATGTTCCCAGGTCAATGGTTTCCAGAATCAAACCTCAGTCATATTCCCAGGCCACAGGGTTCCAGAATCCAACCGATGTCGTGTTCCCAGGCCACAGGATTCCACAAGGAAACTCACTCGTGTTCCCAGGACACATGTTTCCAGAATAAACCCGATATCATGTTCCCTGGCCACAGTCTTACAGAATCAAACCTCAGTCATGTTGCCAGGCCACAGGTTTCCACCATCAAACCTCAGACATATTCCCAGGCCACAGTGTTCCAGAATAAAACCGTTCTCATGTTCCCAGGTCACAGGGTTCCAGAATCCTCCGATGACATGTTCCCAGGCAACAGGGTTCCAGAATCAATCCTCAGTTAGGTTCCCAGGCTACAGGGTTCCAGAATAAAACCTCAGTCATGTTCCAAGTCCACAGGGTTCCAGAATCAAACCTCACTTAGGTTCCCAGGCTACAGGGTTCCAGAATAAAACCTCAGTCATGTTCCCAGTCCACAGGGTTCCAGAACCTGGGCTCAGTCAGTTTCCCAGGCCACAGTATTCCATAATCTAAACAGATGTCATGTTCCCAAGAAACAGTTTTCCAGAATCTCGCCTCAGTCATGTTCCCAGGCCACAGGGATCCAGAATCAAACCTCAGTCATGTTGCCAGGCCATAGGGTACCACCATCAAACCTCAGTCATATTCCAAGGCCACAGGCTTCCAGAATCAAACGGATTTCATGTTCCCAGGCAACAGGTTTCCAGAATCCAAACCGATGACATGTTCCAAGGCCACAGGATTCCACAATCTAAAATCAGTCATGTTCCCAGGCCACAGGATTCCACAAGCAAACCTCAGTCGTGTTCCCAGGACACAGGTTTCCAGAATCAACCCGATATCATGTTCCCTGGCCACAGTCTTCCAGAATCAAACCTCACTCATGTTGCCAGGCCACAGGGTTCCAGAACCTAGGCTCAGTCAGGTTCCCAGGGCACAGTATTCCACAATCTAAACAAATGTCAAGTTCCCAAGCCACAGTTTTCCAGAATCTCGCCTCAGTCATGTTTCCTGGCCACAGGGACCCAGAATCAAACCTCAGTCATGTTTCCAGGCCATAGGGTACCACCATCAAACCTCAGTCATATTCCCAGGCCACAGGCTTCCAGAATCAAACGGATTTCATGTTCCCAGGCAACAGGTTTCCAGAATCCAAACCGATGTCATGTTCCCAGGCCACAGGATTCCACAATCTAACCTCAGTCATATTCCAAGGCCAATGGTTTCCAGAATCAAACCTCAGTCATATTCCCAGGCCACAGTGTTCCAGAATCCACCTATGTCATTTTCCCAGGCCACAGGGTTCCACAATCAATCCTCAGTTAT
This sequence comes from Eschrichtius robustus, assembly GCF_028021215.1. Lineage (NCBI taxonomy): Eukaryota > Metazoa > Chordata > Mammalia > Artiodactyla > Eschrichtiidae > Eschrichtius > Eschrichtius robustus. Next base: position 42,285,932 of record NC_090842.1, read on the forward strand.
GTTCCCAGGCTACAGGGTTCCAGAATAAAAGCTCAGTCATGTTCCCAGTCCACAGGGTTCCAGACCAAGGCTCAGTCAGGTTCCCAGGGCACAGTATTCCACAATCTAAACAGATGTCATGTTCCCAGGCCACAGTTTTCCAGAATCACGCCTCAGTGATGTTCCCAGGCCTCAGGGATCCAGAAACAAACCTCAGTCATGTTGCCAGGCCATAGGGTACCACCATCAAACCTCAGTCATATTCCCAGGCCACAGGTTTCCAGAATCAAACTGATGTCATGTTCCCAGGCCACAGGTTTCCACAATCTAACATCAGTCATGTTCCCAGGCCAATGGTTTCCAGAATCAAACCTCAGTCATATTCCCAGGCCACAGGGTTCCAGAATCCAACCGATGTCATGTTCCCAGGCCACAGGATTCCACAAGCAAAACTCAGTCTTTTTCCCAGGACACAGGTTTCCAGAATCAACCCGATAACATGTTCCTTGGCCACAGTCTTCCAGAATCAAACCTCAGTCATGTTGCCAGGCCACAGGTTTCCACCATCAAACCTCAGACATATTCCCAGGCCACAGCGTTCCAGAATAAAACCGTTCTCATGTTCCCAGACCACAGGGTTCCAGAATCCAGCGATGACACGTTCCCAGGCAACAGGGTTTCAGAATCAATCCCCAGTTAGTCTCCCAGGCTACAGGGTTCCAGAATAAAACCTCAGTCATGTTCCACGTCCACAGGGTTCCAGAATCAATCCTCAGTTAGGTTCCCAGGCTACAGGGTTCCAGAATAAAACCTCACTCATGTTCCCGGTCCACAGGGTTCCAGAACCTAGGCTCAGTCAGGTTCCCAGGGCACAGTATTCCACAATCTAAACAGATGTCATGTTCCCAAGCCACAGTTTTCCAGAATCTCGCCTCAGTCATGTTCCCAAGCCACAGGGATCAAGAATCAAACCTCAGTCATGTTGCCAGGCCATACGGTACCACCATCAAACCTCAGTCATATTCCCAGGCCACTGGCTTCCAGAATCAAACAGATTTCATGTTCCCAGGCAACAGGGTTCCAGAATCCAAACCGATGTCATGTTCCCAGGCCACAGGATTCCACAATCTAACCTCAGGCATGTTCCCAGGCCAATGGTTTCCAGAATCAAACCTCAGTCATATTCCCAGGCCACAGGGTTCCAGAATCCACCGATGTCCTGTTCCCAGGCCACAAGGATCCAGAATCAAACCTCAGTCATGTTGCCAGGCCATAGGGTACCACCATCAAACCTCAGTCATATTCCCAGGACACAAGTTTCCAGAATCAAACCGATGTCATATTCCCAGGCCACAGGGTTTCAGAATCCACCGATGTCATGTTCCCAGTCCACAGGGTTCCAGAACCTAGGCTCAGTCAGGTTCCCAGGGCACAGTATTCCACAATCTAAACAGATGTCATGTTCCCAGGCCACAGTTTTCCAGAATCACGTCTGAATGATGTACTCAGCCCACAGGGATCCAGGATCAAACCTCAGTCATGTTGCCATGACATAGGGTACCACCATCAAACCTCAGTAATATTCCCAGGCCACATTTTTCAAGAATCACGCCTGAGTCATGTTCCCAGGCCACAGGGATCCAGAATCAAACCTCATTCATGTTACCAGGCAATAGGCTAGCACCATCAAACCTCAGTCATATTCCCAGGCCACAGGTTTCCAGAATCAAAGCGATTTCATGTTCCCAGGCAACAGTGTACCAGAATTCAAACCGATGTCATGTTCCCAGGCCACAGGATTCCACAATCTAACCTCAGTCATGTTCCCAGGCAAATGGCTTCCAGAATCAAACCTCAGTCATATTCCCAGGCCACAGGTTGCCAGAATCCACCGATGTCATTTTCCCAGGCCACAGGTTTCCAGAATCAATCCTCAGTTATGTTCCCAGGCTACAGGGTTCCAGAATGAAACCTCAGTCATGTTCCCAGTCCACAGGGTTCCAAAACCAAGGCTCAGTCAGGTTCACAGGGCACAGTATTCCACAATCTAAACAGATGTCATGTTCCCATGCCACAGTTTTCCAGAATCACGCCTCAGTCATGTTCCCAGGCCACAGGGATCCAAAATCAAACCTCAGTCATGTTGCCAGGCCATAGGGTGCCACCATCAAACCTCAGTCATATTCCCAGGCCACAGGGTTCCAGAATCCTACCGATGTCGTGTTCCCAGGCCACAGGATTCCACAAGCAAACCTCACTCGTGTTCCCAGGACACATGTTTCCAGAATCAACCCGATATCATGTTCCCTGGACACAGTCTTCCAGAATCAAACCTCAGTCATGTTGCCAGGCCACAGGTTTCCACCATCAAACCTCAGACATATTCCCAGGCCACAGCGTTCCTGAATAAAACCGTTCTCATGTTCCCAGGCCACAGGGTTCCAGAATCCACCGATGACATGTTCCCAGGCAACAGGGTTCCAGAATCAATCCTCAGTTAGGTTCCCAGGCTACAGGGTTCCAGAATAAAACCTCAGTCATGTTATCAGTCCACAGGGTTCCAGAACGTGGGCTCAGTCAGGTTCCCAGGCCACAGTATTCCATAATCTAAACAGATGTCATGTTCCTAAGAAACAGTTTTCCAGAATCTCGCCTCAGTCATGTTCCCAGGCCACAGGGATCCAGAATCAAACCTCAGTCATGTTGCCAGGCCATAGGGTACCACCATCAAACCTCAGTCATATTCCAAGGCAACAGGCTTCCAGAGTCAAACGGATTTCATGTTCCCAGGCAACAGGGTTCCAGAATCTAAACCGATGTCATGTTCCCAGGCCTCAGGATTCCACAATCTAACCTCAGTCATGTTTCCAGGCCAATGGTTTCCAGAATCAAACCTCAGTCATATTCCCAGGCCACAGGGTTCCAGAATCCACCGATGTCATCTTCCCAGGCCACAGGGTTCCAGAATCAATCCTCAGTTATGTTGCCAGGCTACAGGGTTCCAGTATAAAACCGTTCTCATGTTTCCAGGCTACAGGGTTCCAGAATAAAACCTCAGTCATGTTCCCAGTCCACAGGTTTCCAGAACTAAGGCCCAGTCAGTTTCCCAGGGCACAGTATTCCACAATCTAAACAGATGTCATGTTCCCAGGCCACAGTTTTCCAGAATCAGGCCTCAGTAATGTTCCCAGGCCACAGGGATCCAGAATCAAACCTCAGTCATGTTGCCAGGCCATAGGGTACCACCATCAAACCTCTGTCATATTCCCAGGCCACAAGTTTACAGAATCAAACCAATGCCATGTTCCCAGGACACAGGGTTCCAGAATCCACCGATGTCATGTTCCCAGTCCACAGGGTTCCAGAACCAAGGCTCAGTCAGGTTCCCAGGGCACAGTATTCCACAATCTAAACAGATGTCATGTTCCCAGGCCACAGTTTTCCAAAATCAGGCCTCAGTCATGTTCCCAGGCCACAGGGATCTAGAATCAAACCTCAGTCATCTTGCCATGCCATAGGGTACCACCATCAACCCTCAGTCATATTCCCAGGACACATTTTTCCAGAATCACACCTAAGACATGTTCCCAGGCCACAGGGATCCAGAATCAAACCTCAGTCATGTTCCCAGTCCACAGGGTTCCAGAACCAAGGCTCAGTCAGGTTCCCAGGGCACAGTATTCCACAATCTAAACAGATGTCATGTTCCCAGGCCACAGGATTCCACAATCTAACCTCAGTCATGTTCCCAGGCAAATGGCTTCCAGAATCAAACCTCAGTCATATTCCCAGGGGAAAGGGTACCAGAATCCAAACCGATGTCATGTTCCCCGGCCACAGGATTCCACAATCTAACCTCAGTCATGTTCCCAGGCAAATGGCTTCCAGAATCAAACCTCAGTCATATTCCCAGGCCACAGGGTTCCAGAATCCAACCGATGTCCTGTTCCCAGGCCACAGGATTCCACAAGCAAACTTCAGTCTTTTTCCCAGGACACAGGTTTCCAGAATCAACCCGATAACATGTTCCTTGGCCACAGTCTTCCAGAATCAAACCTCAGTCATGTTGCCAGGCCACAGGTTTCCACCATCAAACCTCAGACATGTTCCCAGGCCACAGGTTCCAGAATAAAACCGTTATCATGTTCCCAGGCCACAGGGTTCCAGAATCCACCGATGACATGTTCCCAGGCAACAGGGATTCAGAATCAATCCTCAGTTAGGCTCCAAGGCTACAGGGTTCGAGAATAAAACCTCAGTCATGTTCCACGTCCATAGGGTTCCAGAATCAATCCTCAGTTAGGTTCCCAGGCTACAGGGTTCCAGAATAAAACCTCACTCATGTTCCCGGTCCACAGGGTTCCAGAACCTAGGCTCAGTCAGGTTCCCAGGGCACAGTATTCCACAATCTAAACAGATGTCATGTTCCCAAGCCACAGTTTTCCAGAATCTCGCCTCAGTCATGTTCCCAAGCCACAGGGATCAAGAATCAAACCTCAGTCATGTTGCCAGGCCATACGGTACCACCATCAAACCTCAGTCATATTCCAAGGCCACAGGTTTCCAGAATCAAACCGATGTCATGTTTCCAGGCCACAGGTTTCAACAATCTAACCTCAGTCATGTTCCCAAGACAATGTTTTCCAGAATCAAACCTCAGTCATATTCCCAGGCCACAGGGTTCCAGAATCCACCGATGACATGTTCCCAGGCAACAGGGTTCCAGAATCAATCCTCAGTTATGTTCCCAGGCTACAGGGTTCCAGAATAAAACCTCAGTCATGTTCCAATCCACAGGGTTCCAGAATCAATCCTCAGTTAGTTTCCCAGGCTACAGGGTTCCAGAATAAATCCTCACTCATATTCCACGTCCACAGGGTTCCAGAATCAATCCTCAGTTAGGTTCCCAGGCTACAGGGTTCCAGAATAAAACCTCAGTCATGTTCCCAGTCCACAGGGTTCCAGAACCTGGGCTCAGTCAGGTTCCCAGGCCACAGTATTCCATAATCTAAACAGATGTCATTTTCCCAAGAAACAGTTTTCCAGAATCTCGCCTCAGTCATGTTCCCAGGCCACAGGGATCCAGAATCAAACCTCAGTCATGTTGCCAGGCCATAGGGTACCACCATCAAACCTCAGTCATATTCCAAGGCCACAGGCTTCCAGAATCAAACGGATTTCATGTTCCCAGGCAACAGGGTTCCAGAATCCAAACCGATGTCATGTTCCCAGGCCACAGGATTCCACAATCTAACATCAGTCATGTTCCCACGCCACAGGATTCCACAAGCAAACCTCAGTCGTGTTCCCAGGACACAGGATTCCAGAATCAACCCGATATCATGTTCCCTGGCCACAGTCTTCCAGAATCAAACCTCAGTCATGTTGCCAGGCCACAGGGTTCCAGAACATAGGCTCAGTCAGGTTCCCAGGGCACAGTATTCCACAATCTAAACAAATGTCAAGTTCCCAAGCCACAGTTTTCCAGAATCTCGCCTCAGTCATGTTTCCAGGCCACAGGGACCCAGAATCAAACCTCAGTCATGTTGCCAGGCCATAGGGTACCACCATCAAACCTCAGTCATATTCCCAGGCCACAGGCTTCCAGAATCAAACGGATTTCATGTTCCCAGGCAACAGGGTTCCAGAATCCAAACCGATGTCATGTTCCCAGGCCACAGGATTCCACAATCTAACCTCAGTCATATTCCCAGGCCAATGGTTTCCAGAATCAAACCTCAGTCATATTCCTAGGCCACAGTGTTCCAGAATCCACCTATGTCATGTTCCCAGGCCACAGGGTTCCAGAATCAATCCTCAGTTATGTTCCCAGGCTACAGGGTTCCAGAATAAAAGCTCAGTCATGTTCCCAGTCCACAGGGTTCCAGACCAAGGCTCAGTCAGGTTCCCAGGGCACAGTATTCCACAATCTAAACAGATGTCAAGTTCCCAGGCCACAGTTTTCCAGAATCACCCCTCAGTCATGTTCCCAGGCCACAGGGATCCAGAATCAAACCTCAGTCATGTTGCCAGGCCATAGGGTACCACCATCAAACCTCAGTCATATTCCCAGGCCACAGGTTTCCAGAATCAAACCGATGTCATGTTCCCAGGCCACAGGTTTCCACAATCTAACATCAGTCATGTTCCCAGGCCAATGGTTTCCAGAATCAAACCTCAGTCATATTCCCAGGCCACAGGGTTCCAGAATCCAACCGATGTCGTGTTCCCAGGCCTCAGGATTCCACAAGCAAACCTCAGTCTTTTTCCCAGGACACAGATTTCCAGAATCAACCCGATATCATGTTCCCTGGACACAGTCTTCCAGAATCAAACCTCAGTCATGTTGCCAGGCCACAGGTTTCCACCATCAAACCTCAGACATGTTCCCAGCCCACAGGGTTCCAGAATAAAACCTTTCTCATTTTCCCAGGCCACAGGGTTCCAGAATCCACCGATGACATGTTCCCAGGCAAAAGGGTTCCAGAATCAATCCTCAGTTAGGCTCCCTGGCTACAGGTTTCCAGAATAAAACCTCAGTCATATTCCACGTCCACAGGGTTCCAGAATCAATCCTCAGTTATGTTCCCAGGCTACAGGGTTCCAGAATAAAAGCTCAGTCATGTTCCCAGTCCACAGGGTTCCAGACCAAGGCTCAGTCAGGTTCCCAGGGCACAGTATTCCACAATCTAAACATATATCAAGTTCCCAAGCCCCAGTTTTCCAGAATCTCGCCTCAGTCATGTTTCCAGGCCACAGGGACCCAGAATCAAACCTCAGTCATGTTGCCAGGCCATAGGGTACCACCATCAAACCTCAGTCATATTCCAAGGCAACAGGCTTCCAGAATCAAACGGATTTCATGTTCCCAGGCAACAGGGTTCCAGAATCCAAACCGATGTCATGTTCCCAGGCCTCAGGATTCCACAATCTAACCTCAGTCATGTTTCCAGGCCAATGGTTTCCAGAATCAAACCTCAGTCATATTCCCAGGCCACAGCGTTCCAGAATCCACCGATGTCATCTTCCCAGGCCACAGGGTTCCAGAATCAATCCTCAGTTATGTTCCCAGGCTACAGGGTTCCATTATAAAACCGTTCTCATGTTTCCAGGCTACAGGGTTCCAGAATAAAACCTCAGTCATGTTCCCAGTCCACAGGTTTCCAGAACTAAGGCCCAGTCAGTTTCCCAGGGCACAGTATTCCACAATCTAAACAGATGTCATGTTCCCAGGCCACAGTTTTCCAGAATCAGGCCTCAGTAATGTTCCCAGGCCACAGGGATCCAGAATCAAACCTCAGTCATGTTGCCAGGCCATAGGGTACCACCATCAAACCTCTGTCATATTCCCAGGCCACAAGTTTCCAGAATCAAACCAATGCCATGTTCCCAGGACACAGGGTTCCAGAATCCACCGATGTCATGTTCCCAGTCCACAGGGTTCCAGAACCAAGGCTCAGTCAGGTTCCCAGGGCACAGTATTCCACAATCTAAACAGATGTCATGTTCCCAGGCCACAGTTTTCCAAAATCAGGCCTCAGTCATGTTCCCAGGCCACAGGGATCTAGAATCAAACCTCAGTCATCTTGCCATGCCATAGGGTACCACCATCAACCCTCAGTCATATTCCCAGGACACATTTTTCCAGAATCACACCTAAGACATGTTCCCAGGCCACAGGGATCCAGAATCAAACCTCAGTCATGTTCCCAGTCCACAGGGTTCCAGAACCAAGGCTCAGTCAGGTTCCCAGGGCACAGTATTCCACAATCTAAACAGATGTCATGTTCCCAGGCCACAGGATTCCACAATCTAACCTCAGTCATGTTCCCAGGCAAATGGCTTCCAGAATCAAACCTCAGTCATATTCCCAGGGCAAAGGGTACCAGAATCCAAACCGATGTCATGTTCCCCGGCCACAGGATTCCACAATCTAACCTCAGTCATATTCCCAGGCAAATGGCTTCCAGAATCAAACCTCAGTCATATTACCAGGCCACAGGGTTCCAGAATCCAACCGATGTCATGTTCCCAGGCCACAGGATTCCACAAGCAAACTTCAGTCTTTTTCCCAGGACACAGGTTTCCAGAATCAACCCGATAACATGTTCCTTGGCCACAGTCTTCCAGAATCAAACCTCAGTCATGTTGCCAGGCCACAGGTTTCCACCATCAAACCTCAGACATGTTCCCAGGCCACAGGTTCCAGAATAAAACCGTTATCATGTTCCCAGGCCACAGGGTTCCAGAATCCACCGATGACATGTTCCCAGGCAACAGGGTTTCAGAATCAATCCTCAGTTAGGCACCAAGGCTACAGGGTTCGAGAATAAAACCTCAGTCATGTTCCACGTCTATAGGGTTCCAGAATCAATCCTCAGTTAGGTTCCCAGGCTACAGGGTTCCAGAATAAAACCTCAGTCATGTTCCCAGTCCACAGGGTTCCAGAACCTGGGCTCAGTCAGGTTCCCAGGCCACAGTATTCCATAATCTAAACAGATGTCATTTTCCCAAGAAACAGTTTTCCAGAATCTCGCCTCAGTCATGTTCCCAGGCCACAGGGATCCAGAATCAAACCTCAGTCATGTTGCCAGGCCATAGGGTACCACCATCAAACCTCAGTCATATTCCAAGGCCACAGGCTTCCAGAATCAAACGGATTTCATGTTCCCAGGCAACAGGGTTCCAGAATCCAAACCGATGTCATGTTCCCAGGCCACAGGATTCCACAATCTAACATCAGTCATGTTCCCACGCCACAGGATTCCACAAGCAAACCTCAGTCGTGTTCCCAGGACACAGGATTCCAGAATCAACCCGATATCATGTTCCCTGGCCACAGTCTTCCAGAATCAAACCTCAGTCATGTTGCCAGGCCACAGGGTTCCAGAACATAGGCTCAGTCAGGTTCCCAGGGCACAGTATTCCACAATCTAAACAAATGTCAAGTTCCCAAGCCACAGTTTTCCAGAATCTCGCCTCAGTCATGTTTCCAGGCCACAGGGACCCAGAATCAAACCTCAGTCATGTTGCCAGGCCATAGGGTACCACCATCAAACCTCAGTCATATTCCCAGGCCACAGGCTTCCA